>NC_134021.1:23520833-23842500 GCF_040712315.1 Castanea sativa | reverse complement strand
TCAGTAGAGTCGACAGAGATCAAGCTTCGTGGCTTGGTGGCAACCCTAAGAGAAGCTGTGGCAAAAATTGACAGTGATGTGAGAATTCTGCAAGGTCATGAAGGTTTTACAACCATAATCAAGTACTTATACCGGGAGGCAGCAATGGTTTTTAAAAACCCAGAATTTTTTGCTTTCACTAGTTGGTTGACGTTTGGTTTTGATGAAATCGACTTTGGATGGGGAAAACCCGTTTGGGTTGGGCTCATGGGGGAAGGTAGTTCTTGTAGGAATCTCATCGTGCTCCAAAACACCACCTCTGGCAATGGAATTGAGGCATGGGTGACCTTAGAAGAAAACATTATGTCTATATTGGAGCAAGATCCTGAATTCCTTGCCTTTGCTACTTTAAACCCAAGTGTTTTAATCCAATGAGGCTATACCTTTGATAATACCCATCCGTACTAGTAATATAGTTTCTACATTGTTGCATATGTATTCTAATCAAACTAATAAAGCTAGTGAGCTGTACTAAAAATATTTTGTTAGCACATTAATTGCTTCGTGGTAATAGAAACTGTGCTAACAATAAAAATCAGTATTAAAGAAGATGTTCTAATAAAATAAGTATAATTAGTTCCATGCTTTGTGGTAAAATTGGAATAAAACCTTTAAATATATTTCACAAATTGTATTTATGAAAATTTTCCTTTTATAATTATCTTTGCCCATGTTGTGAGCCGTGGTGAAATCATGAATTTGTTTTAGGGGGAAAACTATAAATATGTAAAAAATTATGACTAAAAAATGTTAAATTTCATAAATTAATTTTAACTCAATTCATCACTTTTATTAGTTTTTATCTAAGTCCACCACTAACATCACTTTTTACTTACCACTATCAAATTATCAATCCATCATATCAACAAAATGTGAAAAGTTTTGTCAAATTTTTTGTCTTTAAACTTTCAAAAAGAAAATTCATCACTAATTAGTAGTAATTTTGCATCTAAAACAAGATAATTAAATTTAAGTAATATTTAAATTTTTAAAAATCATATTTAAATATATAAAATGCCTCAATTTTAGTTTTTGCCTTAGGCCCCCAAATATGTTAAGCCGCCCATGGTGAAGATAAGAGGGGCTCCTATCTATAGGAAAGGGGGCAAGGGGGCGCATACCATGGCATGTGCCTGCTGCCACCTCATCAACTTTTTAGAATCACCTCTACTCTTCCCTTTCTAGTTTTTTTTTTTTTTTTTTTTTTTAAATTTCTTTTTTTTTTTTGGCTTTTTTGTACTCTATTTTTGTGTTTCTCTTTCGAGGTCTTCCAGAGTTCGGATTTCTTGAATCCATAGGTTCTGGCATCATGAAATTTGGAGTTGTGGTTGCTGAATATCGCGCTCAAAACAGAAGTGATGCAGTATAGCAAATTTGCTGCCACATATAGACTGAATATCCTCTTTCTTTGACACCTAGAGAGCCATTTGTTAATTACAAATTACTTTTCGACATTTTTAGAGGGTGTTATGGCTACCATACTACAAATTTGGTCTAGCATAATATTCTTGAGAGACAATGAATATGGTCTAGTGAGAGACTTTCAGTTGGGCCTATTTATTTTCTAAAGTATATTTTCCGATTTCTAAGTCTTGTTAATGGGTCTTATTTGTTGTTTTTTGATTATTTGATCAAGTTTTTTACACTCATTAAATGTTTTTCTCTTGATAATGTAAGGTTATGTTTGGTAACAGTTTTTGTTTTCTATTTTTAAAAACTTGTTTTTGGGAATATAAAGAAAAAACAATTTTCTTGTATTTTTGCAATCAAAAACATGTTTGGTTAGTTGAAATTAAAAAGATAGTTTTTTTTTAAAAAAATACTGAAATATGTTGTTATTAAGATTTGAACTCTAATGATAACTCATTAAATGAGATAAATTCATTAAATTAAATACATGTGTTCATTGACTTTTGAAAATTAGAAACTAAAAACAACCATTTACATGTTTTTAGTTTCCTTCACAAATTGAGTTTTGAGAACAGTTTTTTTTTTTTTTTTGTCTATTTTGATTTGCCAAACAAATTTTTTAGTCTCAAAAATAGAAAATTATTTTTAAAAACAGAAAATAAGTGGAAAAAACAATTACCAAATATAACCTAAGTTGTCATTCTTCATGCTCGGAGGGTTGTTCCAAGTTGGTTTAATATAAGTTCTAGCTCATGTGAGAATAGAAATCAGATAGAATATCAAGTGTCATTTTCAGATGGAATATCGAGTGTCTTCTTGTTAAAAACTCGTTCCACAGTGGATTTTGATAGGGGATGAGTTTCTTTCTTTGTATTTCTAAAGTGGATTCCTTAGGTGTGTTTGTTTGGAGGTGAAATAGGGTAGATGGAAAACTTTGGAGAAAAAATAGGAAGAAAATTTTTTTTGAGTGTATTTGGTTATGTGGGGAGGAAGAAAATAAATGGTAGAGCTCAGGTATTTTCTCCCCGGGCTCATTAAAAAGTTCTCTAAAAAATAGAGAAAAAACTGAAGGGAGAAAATAAAGTTGCTTAATGGACAAAAATACCCCTGTCCAATTCTTATCTTTTTTTTTTTTTTTTCCTTTTCTTTCCTCTACATGTTGCTCTTTTTTTTTTTTTCCATTTTTTGATTTCTTGGGCTGAGAGTGGCACGTTGCCTCTTTTTTTTTTTGGGGGGGAGGGGGCTATGGGTGTGATAGCTGTTTTGTTTCTTCTTCTTTTTTCTTTCTTTTTTTCATTTAACTAGACATGATTTTTTTTTAGAGACATGATTTTTATTTTTTAATAAATTGAGTAATTGCTTTTTTTTTTTGGTTGCTTGTCACTTTTTTCTTTTAATTGGACGTCATTTTTTAACAAGGGTATATGAATAAATTTATATAAATTCACTTTTTCCATCTCCCCACTTTTTCACTCCCAACAAAAAAAAAAAAAAAGAGAAAAATTAAAATATTTTCTATCCTCCCACTTTTCCATCCTCTCACAATTTTCTATCCTCCCACTTTTTCACCCCTCCAACCAAACGGACCCTTAGAGTAGTGAGTGTTATATTCCCTCAAAAAAAAAAAATTATGGTATTTCATATCCCATCCTCTTTTTGATTGAACAATGTGTTGCCAACGAACCCATGTCAAGCGTGCAAACCAAATTTATGCTCCATTTGGATGAGTTAGATATTGGATTTTGTATAAGTTCCTTGAATAATTTTAAATCATCTTTTGAAACCATGTTTCTTGAGCAAGCCATTCCTTAAAACATTTAAAAGTTAATGTTTTCATCAAAATAAATTGTATTTTTTTTAATTGAGCCTAGTTAACAAAGAGTACAAATCCTTTGGACCACTTTATATTTCACTAACCACTACGTGCCATGTTTTGATTTTACTTTATTTATAAAATAATTGAAGTTAAAAAACATATGAGTGGTACACAAAAAATTGTACAAAGGATTCACATCCAGTTAACAGGTGTCATTAGAGCATTTGTTAATAAACTATTTTAAGAAAGTTTTTATCTTACTTTCACAACACATCAAGACATGTTCGGTACCTCTAGAATTAGAGCATTTGTTGGAGAGGTGCCTAACGTTCGGTGCCGAACATCAAGACATGTGTTGTGAAAATAGTTTGGATAGAGGTACCGAACATTAATTAGGCACCTCTCCAACTTTGCTCTTACCTAATGTTCGGTACACTAATGGTACATTTATATTAGCATAGGTCGGCCCGGACTTACTGTACAAGTGTTTTACGGCACACAATTTTTGAACCCAAAGGAAGAGTTTGGATTCCTTATACGGCAACAAGGCTTTAAGCCTTTTAATCAAGCGGACCTTATTCTACTAGCCAGTTCTAGCAATTTGTGCATAAAAATTATGTACTCTCAGTCTCTATAAAAGGGAATAGGATCTTTATCCAAACTATCTTTGTGAAGGTAAACCAAATATATATAGAACCCGCGGTTTGTTAAAGATAAACTTTTTTCTGAAAAAAGATGGTACACGTTAATATCATCTCAAGAGAAATCATCAGACCATCTTCACCAGCAATTCGTCATCTGAAACCCTTCAAACTCTCTGTCTTGGACCAGTACACTCCTACAACCTATATTCCACGTATCCTCTTTTACTCTAAGAGTCCCCGAACCTCTTCAACCGATCACGTAAAAAACTCACTCTCAGAAACCCTAAATAGCTTCTACCCATTTTCTGGAAGGATGCAAGACAACCTCTTTATTGATTTTTACAACGAGGGCATTCCATTTAATGAATCCCGAGCAAGGAAGTCAATATCGTACCGGAGGCTGTACCGGTTTGGCCACCGGTACGATATATTTCGGATACCGGTCAATACCGGTGTACCGTTTCGGGTTTACCGCTATTTTATATATATATATACACACACACACACACACACCAAAATCTCTAGAACTATATTTATAAACATATAATATTTCACTTATACTATAGTAAATATAAAATTTTATCATAAAACATTACCTCAATTCAAAACAAATTATTCATAATTTTAGATTTTAGTATCAATTAAAAGAAAAAAAAAACACAATATAAAAAATAAAAAGCTTAGTTGTTCATTGCATACTAAGAAAATAAATAATACTAATAAGTTAATGTAAATAAGTTACCATTATGCCCTTACAAAAATTCAAAAATTACAAAACTAAAAAAAAAAAAAAAAAGCTTTTTTCTGTACCGGCCGGTACGCCCGGTACCGACCGGTATTGCCCGAAATTGGCCGGTACGGCCGGTACGCGAGCGGTACGACCGGTATTTTTTCCGGTACAATATAAAAGTGTACCGGTACCGGTGCACTGGCCGGTACGGTATGTACCGGCCGGTACCGGTACGGTATCGGCCACCATGATCCCGAGTCCATTGCTCTCTATCTGACTTTCTTCAACATCCTAAAACGGAGTGTTTAAACCACTTTAATTTCTTCCTTGTTGTCCACTTCACAAAAAACCAAAACCAATGGAAGTTGCCCAATTAGCCGTACAAGTCAACATATTTGATTGTGGTGGAATAGGAATCGGTTTATGCTCGTCACATAAGATCACAGATGGAGCCACCCTGAATGCTTTCCTCAACACTTGGGCTGCCATTGCAGGCAGGCCTTGTAACAAATTAGTACATCCTAATATTTCCGAGGCATCATCGTTAGCATACTTTCCTCCATGCAATATATGGCCTCGTATTGCTGCACCTTTTAATGGAAAGTGTTAGGTCATATGTGTTTCACTTATTAAGAACATATGTCATTCATTTATATAATTGGCTAATCTTTTGACAAAACACACTTTACTTGTAATTGGGTAGATTTAGAATGAGTTTTAAACTTCAAAAAACTATGTTTCAAGATCAAGTGTTAAAGTCATCAAGTCTGTCTAAGAAACAAGTTGAAAAATGCAAGTTCATTAAAACTCGACAACTAGTATGTGTCGAGGTTTAAAGAGTTGTTCCAGCCCCATGGCTCAATTGCTACTTGACAGCATCTCGATACCTTTATCCGTCGAGGTTACAGAAATCCGAATTTTCAGATTTGATTTTTGGGCCAAGCTTTTGTATTTGTGTAGGGTTTCTTTTCTCACAACCTTAGGCATATATAAGGTTTATTTTAGAGGCCGTCACATAAAAGAATATAAGGAGAACATATGCAAAAGGTGACCGAAACCTTATTCTCTAAAAAAAAAGCTACTGCATTTTTGCGCCTTAAGGTTTTGTAATCAAGTGCTTCTTGATCTTCATTATTGATGAAGTGAAGAACTTTGCAGCCAACATTCTTATCTCTCAAGTTGGTGAGTGAGTCACGTATTGAAATTCGTGCAAAGGAGTTAGTCACGTATTGGAATTCGTGCAAAGGAGTTAGTCATGTACTGAAATCCGTGCATCAAATGTGGCGTTCATATATTGAAGAGTTCAAAGGTTCTGAAGCGATAGAAGGTTTCTGCTGTGAGTTCATTTACGGGGACTGTAGAGTCTAGGGACAAAGGTTTTGTACTAGATCTGAAATTTTTCTTTAGTATAGTAAATTGCTTATCGAGAAAGTTTCCCCCTAAGTTTTTTACGGTGAAACTAGTTGGTTTCATTGGTTTTCCTGGGTCATCATGTCTTGTCGTATTTTTTTTTCCACTGCACTTAGTTTTGACATGATATTGATGTTTATTTGTTTAAACAAATTTTATGTATAATAAATCTAATTAACAACTTGGATTTAAGACTTATTAATTTCATCAACTGAGGTCTAAATTTCTCAACAGAAAGGCTTTGGTTCAAAAAAGAGAAGTACAAGACAAGGCGATTTGTGTTTGATGCCAAGGCCATAGCTACTCTAAAGGAGAACGCAAAGAGTGAACAAGTGCAAAACCCAACCCGAACTGAATCACTGTCTAGTTTCATTTATATACATGCTAGAGCTGCTTCTAGATTAACATCTAGTTCTCCAAGGCCATCTATACTAGTCCAAGCGGTAAACATCCGGCGAAAAATAATCCACACATGTCGTAAAATTCTATGGGTAATCTCTTTTGGTATGCATTCGTAGCCCATGATTATAACTCAGTAGAGTCGATAGAGATCAAGCTTCGTGGCTTTGTGGCAACCCTAAGAGAAGCTGTGGCAAAAATTGACAGTGATGTGAGAATTCTGCAAGGTCATGAAGGTTTTACAACCAAGATGAAGGCAGCAATGGTTTTTAAAAACCCAGAAATTTTTGGTTTCGCTAGTTGGTTGACGTTTGGTTTTGATGAAATCGACTTTGGATGGGGAAAACCCGTTTGGGTTGGGCTCATGGGGGAAGGTGGTTCTGGTAGGAATCTCATCGTGCTCCAAAACACCACTTCTGGCAATGGAATTGAGGCACGGGTGACCTTAGAAGAAAACATTATGTCTATATTGGAGCAAGATCCTGAATTCCTTGCCTTTGCTACTTTAAACCCAAGTGTTTTAATCCATGAGGCTATACCTTTGATAATACCCATCTCCGTAGTAGTAATATAGTTTCTACATTGTTGCATATGTATTCTAATCAAACTAATAAAGCTAGTGAGCTGTACTAAAAATATTTTGTTAGCACATTAATTGCATGCTACGCGGTAATAGAAACTGTGCTAACAATAAAAATCAGTATTAAATTAAGAAGATGTTCTAATAAAATAAGTATAATTAGTCCTATGCTTTGTCGTAAAATTGGAATAAAACCTCTAAATATATTTCACAAATTTTATTTATGATATTTTTCCTTTTATAATTATATTTTCCCATGTTGTGAGCCGTCGTGAATCATGAATTTTTTTAGGGGGAAAACTAAATATGTAAAAAATTGACTAAAAAAATGTTTTATTTCATAAATTAATTTTAACTCAATAAAATAGTGTTCTAAATTAACTAGTTTATTAAGTAATATATAGATTGTTAATTTTCTAGCTCTCACCAATCCTTTGCATAATTAAGAAAGTGTCTGTGGGGGGTAAAAATGTTTAAATAAACGTTTGGGCTTTGGGCTTGGTTAGTTGGTACAAGTCTGTCCAATCAGGGTCTCTAGGTCCACAGGTCAGTCTGCACTATAATGGTCCGAGAAGTTGTCTGAGGAGGAGTATCTCCGAGGAGTTGCCTGAGGAGAAGTATCTCCGAGGACAGGCCCAGTAAAGGCCTTGGGACTTGCTAAATGGTTTAGAGACAGAATTCTGAAAGATCTGTTGGGTAAAGGTGTGGTCCAAGTACCCGTTAGAGGAAGGAACGAGTGAGAAATATCTGAGGAAAAAACAGTTACCACTGCATTAAGGATCCTGCATCTACCTCTCTGGCCGCATTAATAAAGAAATGACCTCTGAACAATAGCATTCAACATTCCAGCTATTGTTTGAAGACTTTAAGAAGGTGGTGGATCGGACAACTATCTGGAAAAAAGATCTGTGTTACACATGGACGGATCAGGGAAGAAGAAGAAGGATATAAGAAGACGAGAGATGAGAAAAAATGGGGGTTTTTTTTCTTCTTTTTGGAAGCTAAGAAATTGTAATCTTTAGCTTAGAGAAAGAAAGACTATACAATTTGTTATCGTCTTACGTCCGAGGAGGGTTTTTTGTTACGTTCATCTATTACTTGCATAGACTGCAGCATTCTAGCTTGTTGATGAATTTTCCAACATCCCAAACCTAGGTTTTAAACCCATACTCTACAAATTTTATTGTATAAGGCTCTTTGGGCCTGAGCCCATCACTTGTTTTTGGATCTGGGTACAAATTGTGCACTTACGGTGTCCATAATCAAGCTCAAAATGTATATGCAATCATATAGAACCAAACAATTAAAATGGATTTGTCTTTACATCGGTATAATAATTACAAACAAATTCCTATTATAAATTACAAATATATAATAATTACATATATTCCTAATATTAAATATAAATATCAAACAAACAAAATTATAATTTATTGTTATTAAAAATAAAATATCAAAATTTAAAAATACTTGCAGTAAACCACAAAACTAGTATTCAGTTACAAAAAGCTTTACATAGCTTAAATCAACAAAAGTACAAAATAGATATTAGATAGCAGTAGCTCACTTTAGTATCTAGACATATAAAACAATATAAAATAATAAAAAATTTATAATTGCAAGCGGTAAAGCACAAAAGAACAAAACATTTACATTGTACACAACTATCAAAACATACGTCCTATACACAGTGACAGTGTCTTTTTTATTTTTCAGTTTCGCATATCAATTTTCTAGATTTACACTTTACACTTTAACAGAAACAGTGAAAGCAAGAGAGTCAGAGGAACTCAGGATAGAGATCAAGCAGGGACGGAACTAGGATTCGCATTGGGGGGAAGCTTACTATAAGTTCATTGAATTTCGTATTGTCTATCAACATCTTAAACACGTATTTGTGGACAAAAATACATAATCATGTTGCAATAAACTAATACTTATTTCATCAATAGTGATTCTTCAAAATGTTGTTCAACGATTTTTAAAAAATAGTATATTAGTAATGACTTCGAATTTATTTGTATTTTCTTTCAAAAAATCAAACATTATAGTTGATTTTTCCATTATCTAGAAATCATATAAAAAATCATATAAATTATAAGGATTTATTCTACATCAACCTAACATTCAAACAATTTCTTGACTTGTAAAGTCATGAGATTTAATCCAATGTAAAAATCAATGCTTATTTGGTTTTTGTTAAGAACTAATTTTCAGAACAATGGATTTATAAGATAGGGAATTAATAAAGTATCTCAAAATTAATTAAATAAATAGTAGATGAGTACTCTTTATGTGTTATTTTGACATACCTTACACTTCTTTTTTTTTTTTTTTTTTTGGATGAGTACAACTTTTATCATTAGTTACTTCTTTGAACCAAAATTTGACACATATATTACTCCATCTAGCACTATGGCACACACGTGCCACAACCCCCTCTACCCATTTGGCATTCACAAGTTCACCATTCACACAACACAACACAATTGTTTTATTTTTCTCAATGAAAACGATGGCCACAAGTTCACACACTAATACACTATCAGTTACTAGCATTTATCAGATAAAAATTGGTAGAAGATCTACCTCACAGGCTCACACAACAAATCTTCAAAGAGCAGAGAGAGAATTGAGGAGAGATTTAAGAGAAGAGAGAAGCCAAATTAGAGAAGGAAGAGTCTGATTTGCTATATTGCCTTAAGGGTATTCTTTTTTTCTTTTTTTAAAATTTGTGATTTGTTTGATTGATTTTTTTTGGTTTGCCTGTGAAGTTTTTTTTTTTTTGGTTATTTTTGGGACAATTGGGCAAAAGGGTAGGTCAGACATTTTTTCTATTTGAGTTAATTTGTAAATGTTTTTGTTGAGGGGGGCCAAGTATATAAATTTTGGGATCATATATATATATATATATATATTTTTTTTTTATATGCATACAAAAGTAAAATTCTTAAAAAAGTTTTTTTTGGGGGGGGGGGGGCATGGCCCCCTCAGTCTAAACATAGTTCCGTCCCTGAGAACAAGCAAGTTGTAGAGGTAAACTATACAGGACTTGAGATGTTGCGTGATTACACAGTAATGACAACGACGACATGAGGGAGTAGAAGATATATATATATATACACACATTCTGTTTTTTGATTATCTTGAAAATTATTATGTTTCAAAAAATGAATTTCATACTAATCATTTGAACGTAATAAGAAAATCAAATTTTGTTAAAGAAGACAAAACCGTTGTTCGGTCTAGTCATCCTCCCCTTGAAACTATTTTGATAACTCACCAAAATACTGAGGTTAAAGCCTCTCCTTTCAAAATTGCTGATGATAAAACTCTCATTCTTTCCTTGGCCGCTAATAGTGTTGTTGTGCTATTTGTGTTCTATTTGTGTCCACCCGACCTTGTGATACTTCGTTGTCATGTTCCTTCTTACCGTCGTTGGCGCCACCGTGGTCGTAAAGTGAAGTCCCAAATCCGAATAGTAAGGCTCGTGAACCTGAGAGAGCGTGAGGGCATGAGAGGAATAGAGTTGGTTTCGGTATGTGTTACGAAATACAACGGTTGTGAGAAAAACATGATAATTGAGTGTTATAACTAGGATAGTTATGGATAGGATGTAGAGATCCAACTCCTCTGTTAGTTCTAGGACTGGTTGTCCTCCTAATATTATGAATGAAGAAGATCACACTGTAGAAGAAAGTGAGTACCCTGATTTCCGTAAATGGAATATTCCTAAGGTCTCTACTAAATCTCTTTATGAACTTAGTTGGTTTGAAAATACTGTTTTCTCTAAATATAGAGTTAGAAATATTGAACAAACATTTTCTATCTCTAGATCTCATGAAAAATGTTGTTTGTTTTCTAGAAAAAATATTAATGATTTCATGACTAAGAAACTCAAATATTTACATATTGGACTTGTCCAAGTTGCTGTTAAGCCTTTGACTAGAAAAGGTATTAATGCATCTGTTCTCATGTGTTTACGTGATGCCAGATTTAAAAGATTTAATGATAGCATTCTTGGCATGATTATTGCTTCTTTGTATGATGATCCTATTTTCTTTGATTGTTATCATGATCTTGCTCTTGTTTTTGATGATCCTAATATTATTAAAGCTTTAACTTTGTATATATTAACTTCTAGTTATGATATGGATGAAGGCAGTAAGCCTTTTACTCTTATTTATCGCATTTATTACCGATTGCTTGATTCTCAATTAACTCCTCGTGCTAGAGGACGAGATCCTGTTGGTAAAACCATGTTAATCCAATGTTCCACCCCTGATGCTAAGATCCAAGTCCCCAAAATGATTCAATGGCAAGATATAACTCTTCCCAAAGAATGGACTTTGGAACAAGAGTCCCCACCTGTTAAACCTGTTTTTGATGAACTTGATCTTACTAATATTCAACAATATGCTGATGGTACTGTTAAAATTTGTTTTGGTGAAAACAAACCCTTAAGAATCAACGAAGGAAGACATTCCTTTGCTGGATCTGAAAGTTTTGTTAAAAGAGATCATGATATTGATGAGTTTTTAAAAAGGAATTCTGAAAAACCAGATTTATGGTTAAAAGGAGTGGCAAGCAACAACTCCCAAGTTAGCACTGCTTTTTATTCAACTAAAGCTGAATCTCCCTCTACTATTAGCAAAGATGCTAATGAAGAAGAAGATGATGCAAAATCTGATGTTTCTTCTGGATTTGATTTTCCACCTATTGAAACCCCTATTTACCAAAGTCAATCAAGAGTCCTGACAAGACTCGAACCTTTTGAAATTGATATGGTTGCTTTGTATAATGAATTTATTTCTGCGAAAAACAGAAGTAAAAGAAAGTATTACCAAAATACTTTTGCTTAGTTAGAAAAAGACAGAGTTAAGAGGAAATGGAAAGGAAAAAAAAAAGAGTCAATTGGAAAAACACATTCTATTTTTGATTATCTTGAAAATTATTATGTTTCAAAAAATGAATTTCATACTAATCATTTGAACATAATAAGAAAATCAAATTTTGTTAAAGAAGAAAAAACCGTTGTTCGATCTAGTCATCCTCCCATTGAAACTGTTTTGATAACTCACCAAAATCCTGAGGTAAAGGCCTCCCCTTTCAAAATTGTTGATGATAAAACTCCCATTATTAGTATTATTGAACAAAAAAATTTTGCTAATGAATCTTTGCATGTTATTGGTCAACAACTTGATTGCATTGAAGAAAAAATTGTTGAAAAAACTTATGTCTCAAAACCTGAGAAGCCTTTGATTGATTTACCCAGTCAAAGAGAAAAGCCTGAGAAGCCTTTGATTGATTTACCCAGTTAAAGAGAAAAATTGAATTTCAAAACCTCTCAGAGTAAAACTCTTGAAAAAGTTGAAAATCAGAGTACAACTCTTGAAAAGGTTGAGAAAATGCTTGCTGATTTGAAAGTTAAAACCGAGAAAACTTCTACCTTTAGAAATGCTGCATGTGCTATTTCAAGAAATCAAAAAGAAATTGTTTCTGATGAAAACACTGATTCTGACTCATTATCTTCTATCTCTTACAAAAATGTTTTTAATGATGGTATACCAGAAGTTAAAAGATTTGTTGGAAAACCCAATCCTACGTCTTTCACAAAAAACTGGTATTCAAGACCTACTCCTCCTAATATGCAGTTTGAAGAAAGATCCTTTCAAACTCAATTTTCTGTTTCTGTTGAAAAACTTTATGAATGGAATATTAATGGTCTGTTTGAACAAGAAATCATTAATAAAATGGCTCATATGTCTATGGTTGCTATTGCATATATGAACAACATAATGATCTTGATCACCTTGATATTGTTGATTTACTTGTTACTGGTTTTTCTTGTACTCTTCGAGGATGGTGGGATTCACATCTCATAGAAGAATCCAAAGAATCTATTAAACATTCTGTTAAAAAAGATAATGAAGGTATGCCCATTTTTTATGAAAATATTAATCGAGGTATTCCCGATGGTGTAAATACTTTAGTCTATACAATTCTCAAACATTTTGTTGGTACCCCATCTAATGTTTCATCTCGAATTTCTGATTATTTGAATAATTTGAGATGTCCTACTATGTCTGATTACAGATGGTACCAAGATGTGTTTATTTCCAGAGTGATGCTCAGGAAAGATTCCACGAAGCCTTATTGGAAAGAGAGGTTTATTGATGGTCTGCCTCCTATCTTTGCTTATAAGGTAAAACAAGAATTAATTGGTAAAAATGATTCTATGATAATTTAACCTATGGTGATATTTTTAGTACTATTAAAAAACTTGGAATCAACATGTGTAATGATGAGAAGCTGTTAAAACAACAATTAAAAAATAAGAAGAAAGCTAAATATGAAATGGGTAATTTCTATGAACAATATGGTTTACCTCCTATTGCCCCTTCCAGACAAAAACAAAAAAGTAAACACGATAGAGTTTACAAAAATTATAGCCATAAAAAACATAAAAGATACAGAACCAACTTTGTTAAACCTAATGATTTTTATGCTAAAAAGAAATCTGCTTTTAAAAAACATGATAAACAAACTGGAAAGAAAAAATGAGTCAATTGGAAAAACACATTCTGTTTTTTGATTATCTAGAAAATCATTATGTTTCAAAAAATGAATTTCATACTAATCATTTAAACATAATAAGAAAATCAAATTTTGTTAAAGAAGACAAAACCGTTGTTCGGTCTAGTCATCCTCCCCTTGAAACTATTTTGATAACTCACCAAAATACTGAGGTTAAAGCCTCTCCTTTCAAAATTGCTGATGATAAAACTTCCATTATTAGTATTATTGAACAAAACAATTTCGCTAATGAATCCTTTCATGTTATTGGTTAACAACTCGATTGCATTGAAGAAAAAATTGTCTCAAAACTTGAGAAACCTTTGATTGATTTACCCAGTCAAAGAGAAAAATAGAAAAATTGAATTTCAAAACCTCTCAGAGCAAAACTCTTGAAAAAGTTGAAAATCAGAGTACAACTCTTGAAAAGGTTGAAAAAATGCTTGCCGATTTGAAAGTTAAAACCAAGCAAACTTCTACTTCTAGAAGTGCTACTTGTGTCATTTCGAGAAATGAGAAAGAAACTGTTTCTGAAAAAGATACAGATTCTGATTCATTGTCTTCTGTTTCTTACAAAAATGTTTTTGATGATGGTATACAGGAAGTTAAAAGTTTGTTGGAAAACCTAATCCTACATCTTTCACAAAAAACTGGTATTCAAGACCTACTCCTCCTAATATGCAGTTTGAAGAAAGATCATTTCAAACTCAATTTTCTGTTTCTGCTAAAAAACTTTATGAATGGAATATTGATGGTCTGTCTGAACAAGAAATTATTAATAAAATGGCTCATTGTCTATGGTTGCTATTACATATATGAACAACCACACACACACACACATATATATATATAAAAGGAGTGCTGATTTGCATGTAAGAGAGTTAGATTACGCAGATTTACAAAGGAAATTTTTTTTCCTCACATATTACCGATTATGGAAATTTCTTCAAATGATTTTTTTAGGGTATATTTCTGAGGGCAAATGGACCAAATTTTTGGGTCTTTGTATAATTTTTTCTTAACATTTCTGAAAAGTCGTTTTTTTTTCTTTTTTTCTTTTTTTAATCTCAAAACCTAGGGGGCCTAGTAAGCATATTTATTTATAATTGATGATATTTTAACATTGTTATTCAGAAATTTTAAATGTGCTTCCCTCCCCCCGCGTTGGTTGTGACTTGTGAGGACTCAATTAATTATCCTAAAATTTAGAAATATTTAAAATAATTTTTTAAAAATCAATATACATATTAAAACTCCAAAAAAAAAAAAGAAAAGGATTTGAATAACAATTGTGTGTGTGTGTTTTTTTTATAGGATATAACAATAACTGTGCGTTGAATGCATGCTGTTCAAGTTCTTTTCAAATCCATATACATTCCAAAATTTAAAATAACAAAGAAAGAATTTTTGCTTTTGTACACTTGTTGTAGGACACAATCATTCTAAAATTTTAATGTGTTCAAGTTCTTTTCAAATCCATAAACATCAACTTTAAAATAACAAAGAAAGCATTTTTTTTTTTTAGCATTATTGCTTTTACTCTTATTGAAGAACACAATTATCCTAAAATTTGAATGTTTTTCAAGTTCTTTTCAAATCCATGCACATATCAAAATTTGAATAAACATAGAAAACATTTTTATTATTAAAAGTTGGAAAAGATATATATATATATATATTTTAGAAATTTATTTTAATTTTCTAATTTTTTTAGGTTATTTAATTGAATGAAATAATTAAATTGACGTGACATTATTTTATTAGAACAACTAGGACATGCAACAAATTTAGGTGGCACATAACAGCCATATCAACCCCTAAATTTAGATTGTAACAACCGAAGTAAAGGTTTGTCACATCGGTACTTAATCCCCAAAAGGACTCATTAAGTTACATTTTGGGTTCCTCATAATCACTTATAAACTCAATATCTGTCTAGTAAATACCTAATGTGAAACTCATCAAATGCTGGCATAAAACACACTTAAACAATCAAATCTAAACAATTGAGGATATCACATAGATAGGAGGGATTTTTTCCAAGCAGTATCTAATGTTAGGAGAATAAATAAAAAATTTTAAACTTTAGAAGGTAAAATTAAAATTAGTCCAAACTTTAAGAGCAAATGTTGTAATTTAAACCTATAAAAAATCAAATCAAATTTGACTACTATAACCATGATCAGTGTAACAAATTGGCGGGTGCAACAGTTATATGTTAAAAAATTATTTAGATTTTATGGGTTTTTAAATACAATTGATGGTTAGTTGCCAGTTAACCAAGTTTGACCGATCAATCCAATTCAATGCACCCTATGATAAATTTATTAGTGGGGGTGTGCATGGAATAGTTTGTGTTGAGTCCAAATCTTCTCTCTCAACTTATATGTTCCACTCTATATTCCACCAAACAAATCAAGTCATACAAAAATTATTTAATAAACACTAGCCTCATCACACATGCTTTGCGCGTTTGATGAGGCTTTTTTTTTTAGTGGTCCTATATTGTAGAGAAAAACTGTATTTAATTATTTTATATGTATAATTTTTATTTTAAAATTTTAATTTATAAGTGAATAAATCAATTTAAAAATTAATGGGAGAATGGTCCTATTTTTTAAGCAATATTTTAGTGGGAGTTAGAGTTGCATTTTTACTATATTATCCTTTAATTTTGTCGCTACTTAAACATACGATTGTAAGAGCATTTTTAAACTAAAAATGAGGAATCCAAATAGGAGAAACCACTTAAATAATAGTATAGACAAGAAAATGGGTTAAACGGAGTCAATCTCTTTAGCCTCCCAACTCATGGTCCAAATCAAAAATAAAAAATAAAAATCACAGCTGACAACACCACCGTCAAAATATCCAGCCACCATCGGATTCCATCACCAAAGTCAGTACTAGAGAAGATGACAAGGATGAATCTCCTCAACCACCAACTCCTATTTCGGTACACCCAAAACAAATCACTGGACCACCACCCACAATGGTGTGTAACAAAATTCTTTGCCCCCTACAACATTACAAACCAACGCCAGTGCTAGTGAAGAGAAAATTCTCAGCCCCTACCCATGGTTGTCTTCTTGGCCAAAATCCCATCAACCTAAAAATTAAAAATAAAATTAAAAATAAAAACCCAAAATCCCAAAGCAAAGGAGCCCATCACTTAACTTTTGTTTTATACATCATAGAAAGCAAAGGAACCTACAAATTCCTTAAGTCCAAATCTGTAATGGATTTGGTTTTCGTTTCCGTGTAAGAAACTATCTCACATGGGTTTTGTGTGAGTGAATAAAAAAAAATTAGAGGGACGGCTTGATCATTGAGGCTTTCAAGCTCTGTTCTTTGCTGTGATATCACCCTCTTCATCTTCTCCAACAGTGGTTTTGTTGGTGGAATCTTGCGTTGGCTGGGTATTTTGATTGTGCTGCTTTTTTTTTTTTCTTGTTTGGGTTTGGAACGTGAGTTAAGATTGAGAAGATTGACTCCATTTAACTCTTCTGTTTGTGTTTTATAAATAATTTTCACATGGCTTGATTTATTTGATGGAGTATAAAGTAGAGCATATAAGTTGGGATATAAGATTTTGACTCGTTTGTGTTAGGTTTTAAGTATTTTTCAATGAAACTAAACCTTTTTTGGTTGAAAAATGCCCAACCTAACCATTAAGATTGAGTTGGGCTAGGAATTTTTTTTTTTTTTTTGGGGGTATAGTAAAAAAGTTGGAAGTTCATACAACAATTTACAAAATATCATAAATGATTCCAATTAATTTGTACAATTTAGCCTAATATTCCTACATCAAAAACATGAGTCACAAAATAATCAAATAAATCAAACTAGTAAGTTTAAACTAAGTCTCAAAAATCAAAATAAATTAAATTAACAAATTCTTAAAAAATTTTTTTTTTTCAAAAATTATTAAAATAGCGTGGGGTTGGATCGAGTTACTAGGATTGAAACTTTTGCCAACTTGAACCCAACCAAACCCCAAGTTTCAAAAACATGACAATAATAAATAAATAAAAACAAACTAACCAACAATAATCTAAGCTAAGGCATCATGTTGAGATTGGTTAAATTCATTAGGTTGGTCGGTTAATACAAACCCTAAATTATTGGTTCTAAGAAGTTATTGACACGACATTTACTCAGGGGCGGCTCTACATTGTAGTAAGGGGGTTCAAATGAACCCCCTAACCCGGAAAATTTATATATATATATATATAATATTTTTATAAAAAATTGTTTTGAACCCCCTAATATAAACATTTGCACACCTTGAAAGCAATTGAATTCAGCTTTAAACTCAAAAAAAAAAAAAAAAAAAAAAAGTCCAATTGAAAACTTTTGGTCTTTAATCTCAGAAGAAAAAAAGCCCATAAATCGAATTTTAAAAAATCATAAAAAAAGGGTCAAACCAAACCTAAGAGAAAAAAATGTAGTCCTCTCCCACTATCCCTTTTCACTCTCCAAACCCAAAGAAAAAAGGTAGCTACTTCACCCACAAACAATATGCCTCCATCTTACTCAGATCTACTGCCGCATCACCAACGCCTGGGCTGTCCTTGATCTGCTACCGCCGCCGCCGCTTGATCTGGTATTTTCATCTCTTTCATTCATTGTAAGAGTGTGTGTTTTTAGTGTTTGGTAGACTTCTTTCAGTGAGTCACGGTGTGTGTGTGGAAGGTTATAGTGTTTTGATACTTTATCTTTGAGTTCTGAGTCTTTGACTAGTTGACCGTCTTCTTTTATGCATCTGTACTATTAAGTTTTTGTAGTGTTTGATATAGAGTTATGAGCTTTGTCTTTTGCTTTTTTGAGTCTTTGACCGAAGTGTGTAGGAGTGATTGTTGCTACGTGGGTGGGTCAATACCTTAAATGAAGAGTTGTAAACAAAATATAAAATAATTTATCAAAATGTCTAGCAAATTCATAAAAAATTGGTAAAGAGTAAAAAAAAAACTAATAAATTAAAGTATTCTAAGTAATAATAATTAAAGTTCACTTACAACAATAATTAATATGTTATTGTATTAGAAAAATTTATGTCAAATGAATTATAGTATTTTTTTAAATAGATTTTGTATAATCTATATTTCTTATTGACCCCTCTGAACAAAAATCCTAAAGCCGCCACTGCATTTACCAGAACATATACCTCAAATCCAACCACTCCTATTCATCTATACCTTGTAAAATAAAAGCTTAGAACGATTGCCTATACTTCACTCCTATATTTCCTATAATTGAAAAGTATAAAAGAGAGGGATTATACTCAAAAAGTATATAAGAGAGGGAGAGAGTCTGCCGTGGAAGAAATTTTGGGAAGATTACTTCATTTACTAGGACATATACCTCAAATCCAACCACTCCCATACATCTATACAAACTTGTAAAATAAAAGCTTGGAAAGATTGCCTATACTTCACTCCTATATTTCCTATACTCGAAAAGTATAAAAAAGAGGGACTATTCTCAAAAAGTATATAAGAGAGGGAGAGAGTCTGCTGTGGAAGAAATTTTGGGAAGATTACTTCTATGGGGTACATCAAAATAATTACTTTCAATTAGCAATGATACTTTTTTTTAGCCTTAGAAAAGGAATGGGATAAGGCGAAGAAGATAACAAGGGTGATGGAACCATTATATGATATCACTAAGCGACTTACTATCCCACAACCAACTTGTATTTTCATTGTGTGTGGAGAATTCAGTTGGAAAATCATGATATGATCATTAGAGTAATGGAAAAAGAAATGAAAGCAAAATCTGATAAATATTGTGGAGTGTTACAATGCCAAATATTGTGGAGTGTTACAATGCCATGCTATCCTTTACTGTCATTTTGGATCCTCGATATAAGTTGCAATGTGTAGAGTTTGTTATGGCAAGTTGTATGGGTATGCAGCAATATCAATGGCATTGGGTCTTTGTGATAAATTATATGTCATCTTTGAGGAGCAGTTGTGGTCTACTGCTAGTACTAGTAATGTCAATGATATGGTTGAAACATCACCCAATAGTGGTGGTGTGCACAATCGTGATGATAACAATGATGATTTCTCTAGTTTTGATACATTTAGGAGTCATTTGATTGGTTAAGATTCAAACAAGTTACAATTTATACTTGAAAGAAACTCGACTTGACTATAGGAGGCATAAGGATTTGGATGTTTTGGGGTTTGCCTCCAAGTTTGCATTTAGTATTGGTGAATGCGTTTTTGATAAATTTTGCAATTCTCTTTTGCTGCAAATTCCAAAAACTTTGCTATGTGCTCGTAATTGGTTATATGAAATACCTAGTATATCGTAAATTTTAATCCTCTATGGAAGTATACATTAATCTTTTTGGCAAAAATACACTTTTTGTCCTTACATTTTGGATCTATTTTCATTTTGGTTACTAACTTAATTTTGCGTCTACCTCAATTCCTAAAAACAAAAAATTACATCCATTTTGGTCCCTGCCGTCAACTAACTAACAGAAAAGTCTTACTTGGCAAATGGAGTGCACTATTAGTATAGTAAATGCTAACGTGGCTAATAAAATCATAATAATAATGGATTTTATTTTGTTTTAAAAAAAATTCCACATCAGCATTTAAATAAATTTTAAAAATTACAAAAATTTAAAAATAAAATTTTAAATTTCAAATTTTTTAAAATTTAATTATTCTAATTTTTAAATCTAATTAAAGTAACTTTAAAAAAAAAAAATATTCCTTCTTTCATCTAATCTGCCCCATCTGGGAAATCTTTTTCTTTTGGTTTCATCCGTTCTTTTTCTTTTGGTTTCATCCGCTCTCTCCCTCTCTCTCTCTTCCTCCAACCCTCCTTCCATAAACAATCTCTTCAAGTTGTGTCAAACCAAACCACCAGAAAGTCACAATTCATCAAGGAGCACCTTCTTTAATAGGTTTTGGTTTTCAAGGTTTGATTTTTGGTGGGTGTATTTGGATTTCTAGATTTGTGATTTTGGTTTGTAGAGTTTAATTGATAATGGGGTTTTAATAGGCGACTGTTTGGGTGATTTGGGTTGTGGGTCTTCAAAATTATTTGAATGATGATGCCATTGATTCCACCTCAACACCGCCACCATGACAAAGCCACATCTCTACCTCTCCTCTATTCTGTCATCTCGATAATTTTGATGGGTATTTGGGAAATAGATAGTTTTGGATCCGCTCTCACTCACTTTGATTTGGATTTGTTTAGATCTTGTTGTCTTATTTAGATTTTTTATATCCGTGTTGTGAGTTGATGATGCTATTGGTGGGTCTAAGGTTGATTTGAAAGTTTTTAGCTCAGGATTATTGTGAGTTTGATATTAAGGCTTTGCTAGTTGCTGGGACATTGATGAAGAAATTTGTTTGATTGAAATTTTGTGTATTTGGTTGATTGAAATTTTGTGTATTTGGTTGAAAATCTATGTCATGAGAAATATTGTATTAGGATAATAATTTTTGGTTGAATGTATAATTGATTTTTTTGGAAGACTTTGGTTACAAATTACAATTGATAATTTTTTTAAAAAAATTTATAAACTTATGTGGAGCTGACGTGGCATTTTTTGAAAATCATATAAATTTTATATTATTATTTTATTAGCCAAGTCAGCATTTATTGTGCAAACAATACATTCCATTTGCCAGGTAGAATTTTTTCATTATTGGATTAACGACAGAGACCAGAATGGATGTGATTTTCTCTTTTCAGAGATTAAGGTAGGCGCAAAATCAAGTTAGTGATCAAAATGAGAATAGACCCAAAATATAGGAGCCAAAAATATATTTTCACCAATCTTTTTTTTTTCTTTTTTAATTTACTATACTTTCCTTTTCAGCTATACATGTTTTCGAGGAAGAAAGCCTCGGACTTTGGCAACATGTGCATATCTCATCAATCCAGATCATTTGTTAATGAGGATTAGGCAAATAAAATTTACAATGATTTTGGAAAAGGTGCACCCTTTTTGTCCTATATACTACTGTTTGCTCACAATGTTTATTTGTTTCTCTTTGGCCAAATTAAGTGCATGTACCTTATTTGTCTTTTAGCAGTGCTCTCATTTACCACTACTAGTATCTTTAGATTTTGGTACCCCAAAATTTTCTTCCGAAAACTCTTAACTTATGCTTCATTTTATTATAAAAAGACCCAAAAATATTAGAGAAATTACAAATCTTTTTATCATTAATCAAAATTTTTTTTTTAATTTATTAGATAGTTGAGACCTACTAATCACATTGATTAACACATCATATAACATTCATTGTCATATCAATTTATGTACTTTATGTGGTAAAGCTTGTTGTAACTTTAGCATTATTCAAGGTGGTATAATAACGTGTGGGGTTTTTTTTTTTTTAAAGGGCTGTTTACTATTTTTCTCACCTTATAAAAGGTATACAAAATCTTAACAAACAAAAACTCAACCCAATTGAAAATTATACACTTTTGGGGAAAAATTTTGCTTTGGTACTTTAAGCCAATAATCTATAGATTCTATATAATAGATTGTCAACATTACCCACCTAATTTTTTGCACGGCTACACACCAAACACTAAAATCAAAATTTATTACAATGTATTAGCTTGTCTTAGATAAAATAAACCTCTATTCTAACAAAATAATAATTTTTTTTATCATTTTTGATTAACTTTATTCTTGAACCATCATAGTTGATTCTCTATTTAAAATTTAATTTAAGTTGGTTAATATTGATTCATAATTTTTTTTTGATTCATCAAATTAACCTTGATTTGGTTAGTTTTAAATAAATTTATTTAATTGATATTTAAATACAAATGCCCCACTTAAAAATTTCACCTTAGGCCCCCAACTATATTAAGCTGGCCCTAATTGTTCTTTTTTATCTCTTAATTAATTTTAACCTTAAATTTGGTTTTGTTTTTCTTAATTTAAAAAACTCCAATGGCTACAACTCTAAAAAAAAAAAAAAAAAAAAATCAACATGGTTACATACTTTGAAAATCTAATAGTTGGATTGCATGTTCTTTATCTTCTTGACAAATATTTCAAATTATTTTTTATGCATAATTTTATACTATAAAAACTTGAAGTATAAATAATTGTTTGATTCCACAGCTATTGATCTGTAATCTTCTGAAAATTTTGAAAGTATGAAGGATATAAGAAAAAAAAAATGTAATCCAATAGTGGATTTGTCAAAATTCACAACCAATAAAAAAAATATTAAGTGAAATTGTAGCCATTAGCTAAAACCAAGTTTGTAGCCAAACTTTATCCATAGAAAATTACAACTTAATCACTTTTATACTAAAACTACAAATTAGCTCAACATAAGTAAACCAAATTTATATTGCTAGCTAAGAGCACCAGCAGTGAATGGGCTAAACCCATTCTCAATGCCAAATTATCAAATAGGATAGCATTAAGGCCCAAAACAGAGGTCCATTGAGTATGGGGTTCTGTAAGAATTGCAAAAAAAAAATACCATGAGCTACAGTGCGATTCTAAACATAGAATCGCACTGTAGCTGATGGTAAACCGTATATTAATAGTTTATTGCAAAATATCAGTCTTTGGTTCTTTGTCACCTCCTCTCTCTCTCTCTGGTATTTTTTCTCTGTTTCTTTATCTCGGTCTCTCCGCTGCACTTCTGCCTCTCCATTGCTGAGTTCTTCCATCACACACCAAGCCGCTTGGTTCTTTGTCATCCCCTCTCTCTATCACTCTCTCTTCTCTTCAAACCGAGATCTCAAGGCTGACACGGTTTGGGTTAAGATCAAAATCAAAATCAGCTTGTGTTTGTGTTTGTGTTTCTTTTCTCTCTCTCTGCAAGCTTGGTGCTGAATCAAAATCAAGATCAAAGCGATATTCTAGGTGGGTTTTGATCAATGTATTTGAGTTTTTGTGTTTGTGTTTCTTTTCTCTCTCTGCAAGAACAAGGGGGTTCAACTTGTGTTTGTGTTTGGTTTTGATAACAGAATTTTTGTTGATGTTTGCAGAGGTGGGATTCAGCTTCTGCTCTCTGTCCAGTCTTTAGCATCTTCAGAAAGGCTCGGGTCCAACCTCAATTACCAGTAAGTTTCACTCTCTATCTAATTTTGTTTTTTTTTTTTCCAATTAGATTTTGTTACGGGGGAAATGGATGTTAGAGGGTGTTGTCTTTGGTTTTTTTTTCCAATTACCCGTAAGTTTCACTCATGTGGCGAATAGGATGTTAGAGGATGTTAGAGGATGTTAGAGGGTATTGAACTATAACAAATAGGAATCAATATAAAATGCGAAAAAGAAACCAAACTGAAGCCAAACACCAAGAAGTGTTTAGAAAGAGGAAAACCTGAGCATAAAGGTAGAAAAACCTCTTTCGCGATGGCACTATCGGAAAATCTGCAATAAAATAATTAGTTGCAATATATGTAAGCCTATGAAACCTCCATGCCCATATCCCTCCATGTACTTGAGTCCTTCAAGCTCCAGCTTACAACCAGTTTCAGAGAGCCATTTCTTCAACTAGATGATCAGAGACAACACTCTGGAGCCACCAATGGAAAGCTTCCGATAAATTTGGCCTTGTAATTACTCTTATTGTTTCTATCCTTTAACACAACCTCACAACACTTTGAAGATGTTGACTGGGGAGAGGATAATAAACATTTCTCTCTAGTATGTGAGAATGAAGAGGTTGAGAGTACCTTTTTAGCTCTTTGGGAAAGGCTCTCTCTTTCTCTTCAAGATGGATGAGATGAAATGAGATCTCTCAATGTGTATATAATTAGATCCCACTCTCTAGTCACAACCACCATGCGCAAGGGGTGAATGTTGGACTATTGATCCTTTAGACCGAAAAAAGAAAAACGTTGAAAAGACAAATCATGATAAAAGATAATAATCTATCTACATGCCATGCGGCAGGTCACGATAGTCATACCCAAACAACCCTTTATATTCCACATGTCGCTCACGAGCTGATAGATCGCAAGAGCAGCTTCGACCATAGTTTGACCAAGCAAAAGTACTTTCTACCAAATACAATTTTGCCCAAAAAACGCATTAAAATGAGAGAGAAAAAAATACATAAAACTTTGTAATTAAGCCAATAAAAATATAGACTCAACAGTTCAATTTAATGAATCGTGTTTTGTCATTCCTGTCTACAGAAATTAAATCTTATTTTCAATGTTGTGATGAAAACAAATAAAAACTCAATTTTGTTGTCAACGGTTTAAGTCACTGAGAACATTAGTATTGCATGTGATAGTAGTCAAAGTTTGTGTATTATATTTCTGGTGGAATATTCATGAGTGTTTGTAACTGTGAACAGAATAGTTCTATTAGCACCTGTTTTTATTCACGGGTATGAAACCAATGAATCATAGAACTCTTGTTAGCCACAGACAAGAGTTGGGTTTTTGACGTGCAATAACTTTCTTTTTTGATAAAGATAAAGTTGATGTGCAATAACTTGAGAATCTAAAAGTCATTACTACTACTCATTTGTATTTGATGCGTTTTCTATTTATCTTACTTCAATAAAGCACTTAATACGGTTTTGGTTTTTCTTTTTTCTTTTTAATAACAGCTGTGTGGCTTGTGTGCTTGGCTACTTTTCATGGTTTCGTAACCATGAACATACCAAAATAAAAGGAGAAACAAACTACCCACTAACAAATGAAAATATGTGCAATGAGTAGTTATTTTAGTACATTTGTCTCTCCCTTGTTAAATTTTGATACTTGTAATATTTAATTCAAAGTACTTCAAGAATTTGAGATCAACCATGCTTATTGAGCACGAAACCTCTAATTTTAACTTCAAAGACCTATGTGGGCCTACAAAATCAGTAGTAGACTTAAGCCAAGTCCAGCCCATAGCCCGGAAAGGAAAATCCCTTCTCTCTTTGCCTAGTTTTGTTATCTGAACTAAAAAGATAGGAAACCCAAACCCATTTAGAAATAGAAAAAGAAAAATTATCTTCTCATTCGTCCAACCTTTGTTATCCTAGCTTGTAACCCCATACATATACACTAGGGCTGTCCACGGGGTCAGATCGGATCGGGTTTGCGATTAACCTGCAACCAACCCGATTAGATTGGGGGTATGAAAAATGGACCTGCAACCGACCAAATATTTAGGTTGGACTTGATAGTTCGGGTTATTGGTTAAGCCGGTCGGAACCTTTGAGTGTTCAGGTCTAAAGAAAAACCCAGAAGAAATCAACCCCAAACTCAAAGAATGCATCTCGCATGTCAACCACAATCCAAAACTAGAGAAATCTAATAACACCAAAAATATCACAAACCCAAATCTGAGATTCAAATCAAACAGCACCGAAAACACCAAAATTGAATCTAAGATTCAAATCAAATAAGAAAAACATTACAAACCCAAATTTGAGACTGAAAGAAAGAGAGAGGAGACCTAGATATGAGACCGAAAGAAAGAAAAAGAAGAGAAATAAGACTTAACTAGCACCACCACCACTCCCTCCTCCCACCATCATTGCATCTACCATCAGATCACACAAGATCAAAGCCATGCAGATCAGAGGAGCCTTTAGCTAGATCCACCATTGACCTCTAGAGAAAGCTTTTTCAAACCGCTCTTTCCTCTGAATCCTCACTTCAGCGATGTCCAGTCTCCGTTCACCCTCATCACCTGAAACCTACCATCTTCCAAGTCTTTCGTTTTCTCTCTTTCTCATGTTTTCTATTATTCTTTACTTCAAGAGAGTACGGTTTGAGGTGAGACACAACCTAGTATGGTGGGCTGGCGGCAGTAGGGTTGGCGGTGGCATTAAGACAGAGCTTAAGGGTAGGGATTTAAGAGAGACAGAGAGAGGGCGTGAAAAACAAATATTTTAACTTTGTGGGAGGGAGATTAGGTCTTGACTTTGAGTGTGAAAATAGACCCAAATCCTTGTTAAGTTTATTATTGGTCGGGTCGGTTTCTTCGGGTTTCAAATTGCTTAACCCGCAACTCGAACCGAACTTTTAGTTTTTAATAACACATGACCCGAATCCGACCCACCATGCTATTTGGACCCACCAGTTGGGCTTCGGGTCGAGTGGATCCAATCGGTTTGGTCGGGTGACTTGATCCACTGGACAACCCTAATATTCACAGATACATTTAAAAACAATCACAATTATATATATATATATATATATATAAAGAGGATTCTTTTATTTAAATTGAACTTTTGTGTTGTTCAAAAATACCCTCATTAATGAAAGGCAACTTCCCTTAGAAATAGGGTTATAAATGTCAAATAAAAATTTTCATTTTGAATTTAAAAAAAGAACTCCTAAAATTTAGGATTTTTTTCCTTTACGTTCATTTTTTTGTTCCATAAAATTTAGCATTTTTTCCCTTTTTCATCCAAATATAAGTAAAACACTCTGATTCAAAAATAAAAAATAAAAAACTAAGAGAATTCCTAAAATTTAGTCTTCTTTCTCCTCACATTCATCTTATTTTTCCTACCGAAAATTTTCTTTATCTCACACATTCAAAAAAGAAATAACAGTTGCTACTTATCTCTAAAGTTTATCTTTTTTATTTTTTTGAAAAATAAAAATATGTATTTTCAAATTATAATAGATACAAATTATTAACCTTTATCCAAAAAATAGAAAAACCTTTGAATACGCGCGCGCGCGCACGCACGCTCGTGCACACACACACACACACACACACACACACACATATATATATATATGAGTTTAAATTACACCTAGTGTAACTCCATAAAAGTTATACATTTTTTTAATAGTAGATCTTCATTTACATCTGATGGTGAAAAACAAACAAATGTTATGTCATCAATATTCTGTATAGAATTTAATGAGTTATTTGCGTGCTCATTAATTCCTCCAACTACAATGTTCTCTCTCATATTTTATCCACGTAAACTTCCGGTTTAGAAACCTTACAAATGTGGTAGCAGTGCCAATGAGCAATTTTTCACTACAGTAGAACATGAGCGATTTCTTTATCTCACTTCAACCTCAGTCTAGCTCTTCCTCACAATCATCTTTCTACAAGAGAGATAAGAATTAAATTGGAGGAAACATAGAAGAAATTATGAGCCCAGTTCAAGAAAGATAGCTTCCTCCATTCGTCATCAGTCATTCTTTGTTATTGTTAGCTAAAATGTACTAGATACTTCTAAGAATCTTGCAGTGACCCACCACTTCAATGTTCTCTTTATATTAATATTCTCCTCTACCCGTCCACCTAAATAAATTTCCCTCCCTATTTTTTTTCTCCATTTCTATTTTTTTTCTTACATCCTTTGTCAAAACCCAAAACCATATACGTCCACTTTCATTTTGATCTTCCACTTCCAGATCTAATCTTCATTTTCACTCTTATTGTATTGGTAGCACAATGGGTAGCTTGCTGGTTAGATTTCAAATCCACCAAACTAAGAAAAATAAAATAAACAGACTAAATAAAAACTAAAATTAACAGTATCCAAATTTCAAAACTCAAAAATTTCTAACCCTGCTCGCTTCTTTGACTATGCACGAATCTTAACTTGAAAATTAAGGGTGTGTTTGTTTGGAGGTGAAATAGGGTGGATGAAAAACTTCGGAGAAAAAATAGAAAAGAAATTTTTTTTGAAGTGTGTTTGGTTAGGTAAAGAGGAAGGGAAATAAATGGTGGGGCTCAAATGTTCTCTCCCCAAGCCTACCAAAATGTTTTCTCCCCAAAATGGAGAGAAAAAAGAGTGAGGATTAATTTTTTCTTAATTGACAAAAATGCTCATGTGCACATTCTTCAAGTTGTCTTTATTTTTCTTTCTTCTCAACTGGGTAGTATTTTACCCTTTTTTTTTCTTTTGGTGGGGCAGTTGCCTCCTCTTTTATTTTTTATTTTTTTTTACTGGGCAATACCATTGCCCTTTTTTTGTTTTTTGTTTTTTATTCCTGGGTTGTTGCCTCTTTTTTTTTTTTTTTTTTTCCTATTCTTTTTGTTTCTTTTGATTTTCTAAGGCTTGGCGTGCCTCTTTCTTTCATTCTTTTTTTTTTTTCTAGGTAGGAACATTGCCTCTTTTTTCTTTTTTGGGACATTACTTTTATTTTTAATAAATTTGGGTGACAGCTCTTTTTTTGTGATTATTTGTCACTTTTTTTTAATTAAGCATTATTCTTTAACAAGGGTATATGAGTAAATTTATTCAAACTCATTTTTTCCATCCTTCCACTTTTCTACTCCCAACCAAACAAAAATGAGAGAAAATAAATTTTTTTCTATCCTCTTACTTTTCCATCCTCCCACCATTTTCTATCCTCCCAATTTTCCACCCCTCCAACCAAACGGACCCTAATAGGTATACCATTGAATCGGTATGGGAGGAGAGGGGAAAATAATTGATTAGCATGAGGCATTACATGTGAGGTTTAAGTAAAAGTAACTAATTTGGGAAATTAATACTCTACAATAATGATATTAAAGGGTGTTTTTATCACCCTTAGATTTAGTAAGAATCTACAGTGTGTATATATACATGATTTAGAATTTAATTAGATCTAGATTACTCAGTTTTTGCACTCAATAATTTACTTACCACAAAAATTAAAAAATTAGATGGGACACATGGCACAAAATTGAACCCCAATTAAAATTTAATTTAGAATATAATTGAATTTAGACTCTTTGACTTTTGCACCTAATAATTCACTTGACACACAAATTTAAAAATTAGATGAGACACGTAGCGCAAAATTAGATTTCAATTTAGAATTTAATTGAATTTTCTCTCAGCTATATATATATATATATATATATATATATATATATATATATATATATATATATATATAAGTTGAAATTAAACTTGGTGTAAGAATTACAACGTACACATTTTTTAAGCAATAAAATTTTAAAATATCTAAATGGTTTCTCATTTTATATATACTAATATGTAACTCATGATAACGCATGGAAACAGTCAACAATAGTGATGATAAGGTGATATTACCTATGCAAGTGAGATAATCATCTTGGCTTCTATGATGGGTGTTATTATGCCTGACACCCAAATTAAAAATTAAAAAAAAAATTAAAATGGACACTCGGCTCAAGATTAAACTACCATTAGAAACTAATTTGAATAATATTCTTTCAACTAATATTTATATTAGTTTCATTGATAAGATTCATTGAGAAAAAGAAAGGCAATTAGCATTGTGTTTGTAGGTTGGAGAGAGAGAGATAATGTTGTTGTAACATTGTTTGTGTTTAAGGACCAAGTTGGATAGTTTTGAAATGTTTTGGACCTTGCTGGCATTAGTCCATTCCTCAAGTAGGTTGGTGAAATTTACACTTGAAAAAAGAAAAAGAAACATGTATACATCTTATACATCTTATATGTTATGCAAGACTAAAGAAACATGATATACATCTTATATAGATTAGAGCTAAGTCTTACCCTACTATGTGATATTTATGACCTTTACATTGAATTAGTGACTGATAAACCAACTACAAGTCAATGGCAACATTATAGCCAAGAAGAGTAGTCATTTGAAGAGACTTTGCTATACACATATGCTTATCCCTACATTGAGTTGAGCTGAAAGAGTATTAGATCTACAAAAGAATTGTTAGAGCTAAAAGAAATATGACCAAAGATAAATGAATGCGCAGCTCACTCAAAGAAAATTCAATCAAAGGTTTCAATTTTGTAAGAATTATCAGATAAAACTCACTACCTACAACACGAATTAAAGCAAAAAGATTCAAGCTTTTGATAGGAAAAGTAGCCGCTCAAATAACCCTTAAAATTAGAAACCCTGATTAAAATATAAAATTTTCAATCCTTGTCTACATTTTCTACCTTTATAGACAAGGGCTGAGACAAGACTTGGATCCTCGTACCGTTTTGGCCGGTATGGCTGATATTCTCCCTACCAGAGCTTAAAACAGTATCGAAACACGTGTTTCGTTTCAGTTCAAATACCGGTTATACCGGGTTGTTCCGGCTATACCGGACTAAAAAAGAATATAAAAAAAATTCTTTAAAGAATAAATAGAAATAGATTCTAGTGTTTTTTTTTTTAATAAACATTAGACTTATATAGAGTTTTAATAAATTATTTTATATATAAATAAATAAATAAAAAGAAAAGATGATTAATTTTATTGACAATTTTTTCAATTTTCTATAAAATATTTTCTAGGATTATTAATATATGCAGTAAGCGTATAATACATTCATCAGACTCATTTAGATAAAAGATGAATTAGAAACACGTGCAAGACAGAGATTCTAATAATTTATCTAAGTTTTGTACCGGATCTTGAAGTATTAAAAGACCCAACTAATACCATGCAGAATTAAAGAACTGGAAGAACACACGGGCGTTGATTATAGATAAAGTACACCAAGAGGTTACCGTTAAGGCAACGCCAATCTATGCTGCTCACATCAAACCCAAATTTCTTGTTTTCTTCTTTGGACATGCTCTTCATCAATCTTTTGGCAGGGGCGTAGCCAGGAATTCGTACTTGAGGGGGCCAAGTTACAAAAGGCAATCTATTTTATCATACACATATACAAAAATTTCCATACTATTATTTTAAGCACCATCTACCCATCATTATCCACAATATTGAAAATTTTCTTATTTTTTAATGAATTATTCAGCTCCTAATTTCAAATTAAAAAAATGATGATATGTAAAGAGATATAATATATTATCATATAGCAATACAACAAATTGAACAACTTAATAAACAAAGTATATTCATAAAACTAAATGACCGTTATTATATATATATAAAAGGCATAAATCTATAAATGCCCATATGATGTTGAAGAAACAAACAAACCTGAAATACTAAGACACAAGAAGAAGCTAGAACTGAAAGCAAATATGGATTTTTTTTTGTATAAATGAAAGGAGTTTATTTGATTTCTACCATTGTTAATGTGTTTAGAGCAATCAACAATGAGAGGAAAGAAACATGGGGCAGTGTGGGCTTGTATTAGGAGAAAAAGTAGCAGTGATAACTTCTATTTTCTTTGAGAATCCCGTAGGTGGCTTCTTGAGATTGAGAATGATGAAAAAAAAAAAGTAAATTTTTGTTTGAAAATGAGTGGTAAAAGATGATATTTTGTGAGTGTGGATTATTGTCTATTGGACAACAAATCATTTGGACAATTGGGAGAGACTAGTATTTTATTTGAGGACTAGGGTTATCTATTGGACTAAGTAAGGATCCTAGAAATAATTGGAGGGGCCGGTCATTATTTTCTAGGGGCGATAGCCTTTTACTTATTTTTTTTGCTATCAAACTCATAGCCTAACAGGAGAAAAAATCAAAATTTTGGGGGGGCCGTGGCCCCCCTCAAGGGACAGCGTAGCTCGGCCCCTGTCTTTCGGTATTGCTGTTATCAAACCTACTTCGCAATAGTTAGTTAGATAAGTATATGCTCAACAATCTTACTATCTTTCTTTTCTTTTCTTTTCTTTTTCATTTTTTTTTTCACGTGTTACGTGCTCCTTGATATTCTTGTTAAAAATGTGTTTATTTGACATTAATTAATGTCAGGTAAAAGTTACAGTGCGATTTCATTAGTCATGAATGCTAACTTAAATACTTCCACCATAAAATTTGTATGGCTTGTATATGTTCGCTAGGTACTTCGCTTGTTCTTCTGATTTTCTGCAGATAGTTTCGAGTTTCTGAGACGATTTCCCTTTTGAAGGGGGTATAGCTGTCAACTCACTTCGCCAAATAGCATCTCCCCATAGGTGAGTGAAGAATTCTTCCATGGATATGATCTAAATAGCTCCATAGATGGAACTTTGCTTGGCCTATCCTTTGAGTCCATGCACGGAGATGAATTGTAGTGTTTATAAAGCAGTTTCGCCAGGTCATGGAAAACTAGTGGATTTACAACAGATGAAGCAATCTGGCACACATCGATGTCCAGGCTATGGCTGCCGGGGTTGCTTTAAAAACCGTGCATGTTACATGAATTGACTAAAGCAACCAGGGTTGCAAGCAGTTATGTCAAGGGAGCAACTTGTTAACTTGTTAGATGAATCAAATTGAACTTGTAAATAATATTCTTCAAACATCTCCCTTAATCTCTTTTCCACGACTAAAATGAACCAGGCAGACTAGCCAAAACCACAACCAAATTCATCTTTAATAGTTTAGTAATGCAACTATCTACATTCCCCCCCCCCCCCCCCAACAAAATACATATTTATATATAAATTACATCAAGTACTCCATTTGGGCCAAACTAAGAAACTTGTGAGCTGCCCTTTCCACAGTGATTACTATAGGATCCATTATCCAGTGAGAGAGAGTAGGGATACATATGATCAGTTCTGCTTGTATCAGTGCCTTTGTAATCTACTAGTTAATACAAATTCTGAATAAGAAAAACCTATTTCCTTCTATCCATCCAGGGAAGGGCTCTTTGCAAGTTCTATCAATAACACTAGGTCGAATAATGTCAACCGGTATATATTTCTCCTCTCAATTTGTCGATCATCATTTCTCCTATAGCCTTTGTGAACACGTATCTTGCCATCCGTATCTTTTGGCCTTGACAAAATAATACAAATCAAGTATTAATTTTGGACTAAAATTAATCAATAAGCAGTCTAATGAGACAAAAAGTTTCTCAACTTTTTCACAATCGTTGAAGTAATAACTTGTGATTGATGTATAATAAAAGTGATATTATTGGTAGATATCTTATTAGTCATAATGTACCTCCTCAACTGACGTCTTGAACCAAAGATTTTTGGACTCAAAAGTTCTATTACAAGTGAGAAAGGTATTAGGCAACCTGCATCATCTATTCAAAGGATAGTACTTTATTTTTATTTAATCATAATGTTTGCATTTTAGAAGAATAGATTAGATGCTTGGCATTTGATTTTTGAAAGAGTTTTTGTACAAGCAATACATATACATACATGTGAATATTGAAAGCTCAACTAGTGTAGAAACACTAATGCTTGTTTAAACCCCCAATTTTAAATTACAGCTTATTTGCTATTATGACTTATATGCTTTTACTCTAACTTAACTTAGTGCAGAACAAGAGTAAAAGGTGCGCAACAAACTGAAACACTACTCTAATGTATAAGTAAGTACAATAAGCAATAATTGTAAAGCTTAAAAAGTAAGGAAGAGAGATGCAAACACAAAATAATAACGTGACATGTTATCAAAGAGAAAATCGAAGTACTTGGTGAAAAACCTCTCCGTGGCCCTCCAAACCGAAATCGATCCATGAGTGAATAAGTTGGATTATGCGAATATCAAAAAGACCCTCTAAGCCTAATCTACCCAATGTACTTGTGCCCTCTAAGCTCCAGCTACCAACGGACTTCTTAGAGTCTTGTCTTCACTAGTTATCTAGATCCCGCAATTCTGCCCGATTGCATTCGCCACTCAATGGCTTCTTCCAATACTTCCCATAAGCACCAAAACTTCTCTTAGCACTTAGAATGGGTGAGGTAAGTGCTTAGGTAAAGAAGCTCTCAAGGATGTGTAGATGGAGAAGTCCAACTTGGCCTGAGTCATAAATGACTCGCGAAATCCAACTTGTCAAAAACTCCTCAAATTCTAGCATGTTCTTCTCACGTGCCCTATTTCGCGGGTTGACACTCGTGAGCCAGTCGCAAGCTAGTCGCGGAATCTTCATCTTCACAAAATCTTTACCAAACTTTCACACACAACCCTTACATTAAATCCCACAAAAATACAGGAAAATGATTGAACAGAATTACAATAAAATTTGACATGGAATTAAAACCAACATAAAACATAGTTGTAAATCACAACTTTACATATATCTTATTTACATATTTATATAACATGTGACTATTATTACAAAGAATATTTACAAGCATATATGTGAATATATACATAAATAGCATGTGAAAACATATATCTAGCATGTGAATATATACTACTTTACAACATAATAGAAAAAGAAAGGGAGAGGAAAGATGTCACCTTATGCACTTTAAAGCAATAAGCCAATTTATTCTCTAATTTTCATTCTCATGCATAAACACAACAAACCAAAATGTTACCTTGACCATATGCCATTAATTCAATTGAAATGAATCATGGATACATAGCAACCTCCTTAAAAATTGTGCTATTAAAAGGAAATTGATTGAAAACAAAACATAGAAAAAACTATTTATTTAAATTTGAAAAAATGAGTATTTTCCTTTGGAAAGCCTCATTACTCTTTGGGAAAATACTCATTCTTAAAACAAAGGCTCTAAACTTTTGGGATAAGAGTTAAAAAAAAATGCTTCTCTCTTGATTTTATGGAAGGGGCTTTTTTTTTTTTTTTTTAATGGAAATACATGAGGAGAGAGCAAATTATATCAATAAAAAGAGGTTTCTATGCATTTTAAACCATATTCAAGATTATCATCAAGGTTATTAAAAGATAGAGTTTTATTTTAATAAAATGGTTTACATGGTTTTAGTATAAAAAAAAAAAATATAGTTTTGGAAGTGAAAAACCATAAGTTTTGTTCATCATTTAAAGAAAAAAGTTCTATTTTAACTTCTTAAGACTTAGCTTGAAAAAGGCATTTATTGAAGATTTAAAAATGCCCGTGTTGGAAGGATAAACTTAAAAAGTTTGCATTTTTTTTATTTACATAAAAAGACTTATTTTGAAAAGGGATGGCCATTAGAGCATTTTTTTTTATATCTTTTCAACAACACATTTTTCAAAAGGTTTACTTAAATTAATTAAGCTTCTCATTGTATGGTGGTTTAAAGTTCATGGTGCTAGTTGGTGGGTTCCAATTAGTTCAAATAGTAAAATCTTTAATGGTTGAATAAGAGATCTAGGCTTCAATCTCCACCTACACCAAAAATCGATTGGTGTCTTCATTTGGTGGTAAAATGCTACCATCGAGAGCGGACTCTATAAGTTGAAACTCTTTAAAAAAAATTAAAAATTAAGTTCATGGTGCTAGTTAGAAAGCTAGCACCTTTGCACCCATGAGAAGCTAACAAGGGGAATAAATAAAACTTAATATAAAGGCATAAATTAAAGACTTAAAGCGACAAAGGAATGTAAAGATATAAATTAAAAGGCAAGATATTTAAAGGCATAGAGTAATATAAATTTTCCTTGTGTAAACATTTATACCTATGGGAAATCAAATATAGTGGTTGTCACGCCCCAAACCTAAAAAGGGTTCAAAGTATGAGAAATCAAACCTTAAAGAGAAATTGTAGGGAATTTTTTTTTCTCTTTCCATATGATAAAATAAATAAACATATTGATCTCTCTCCACAATAGAAGTCAAAGCTCTATAACATATATACAAACAATAAGAACTACAAATCATGTGCCTCCAAAATTTACGTGAATACTCTAAACACCAAATGATTTAACATATAACTCCAATGTTCTCAAAATATGCAACCCCAATAAAATTCTTGGCTAACAAATCTCAAAAGAGCCCAACCTCTAATAGAATTAACTACTGCTTCATTAAAAAACAACTAGATCAAATCACCAACCATTAATAATGTAAGTCTCCTAGTTCAATATAAAATTCTAATCACCACCAATAGGAAAAACTCCATCCCCGAGGTGTAGCTAATTAATCTGTAAGATTGTGAAAGAATAAAATGAGCTGAAACCCAGTAGCTAGCATAATTAATGGGGGTGGGGGAAATGCAAGTCACATGATAATGTGCATTTTAAAAAACATGTTATACTTTGGGAATTTCCATCTGATTTCTAAAAAATTGATATCGGTAATAATGTGACTAGAATGCTTGAAATAGAATCACACAAAGGTTTTTCAAAATATCTCAACATGAAACTACATAAGTATAATTTCTCAAAATATTCCTACATCAAACTACACAATGTATAAAATGCGAGCAATAATAAAACACCATTCCAAAACTAGAAAGTCCAACCTAGGGCCACATGACAATGTCATCACAAAGACAGAACTCATCTACCGTCACAACGACATAACTCATAGCCAACATATAGACGGAACTCAATTGCTGACACACAGTCTGAACTAAATAATCATTAAAAAGATGGGTGCTAAGATACCAATGTCACACAAACTATAGTATCTACGTAGGAAATCATCGGGTAATCACATGTCACAACACAAAGGCAAAACATAAAAAGCTCACAAATTACATGAAATCAAAACACAGTTCATTTCCAAGTAGTTTCACAAAACCTTCTAATATCAAAAAATATCACAAGGTTCTCAAAACCTTCAAACTCATTCCTTGTCAAGAAGATTTTGTATCAACTTTCCCAATTATCAAAGCACCTTTAAACTTTGCAAATAATGCAATAAATCCATAAAATCCATTCTCAAGAATTTAACCAAAGATGCTAGTCTTTTCCGTGCGAGCAAATCATGCATTTTTCCATATGCAATAAGAAATATGATGCACTTTCAATGCTTCATGCATTTTACATAAATGATTAATAATAATAGTACACAGTACGTTTTAGGAAAACCATGAATAATGTTCCAAAATGGGTTTAACCATAAAATACTTTAGCGCAATAATGATTTCTTTTTAAAAATCCCATTAAGAAGCCACTTATCTCAAAAGTCCAATCCAAATTCACCTCAATCGGGCATTGCATTTGAAAGTTCAAAATAGCATGTAAAACACTATGAACGTTTAGACCCAAATTAACAAATTACCAATTCAAGCTTAATATCAAACAATTAATGTGTGAAATATGAACTTAAGCTTAACACAGAATTGATAAACAATCTAGACCAAATAAAATCACATCCACAATAGAAATTAAATGGCAAAGATTAAGGGAGAAGAGATGTAAACACAAGGACAACACAGCGATGTGTTATCGAAGAGGAAACCGAAGCCCTCGGCATAAAACCTCTCCGCCGCCCTCCAAGCGGTCAATAATCCACTAAAGAATATAGTTGGGATACATAGACAGTAGAAAACCCTCCAAGCCTAATCTTTCCAGTGTACCTAAGCCCTCCAAGCTCCTACTCCAACGAGATTGCGCCGAACCTATTTCTTCTTTAACTTACGGGATTCCGCTATAGATCATAGCATTAACCAATATGAAATTGGTCCCTTCTTAACTACTTTTCAAAGCACCAAACAGCCTTCTCACAGATATAAGTATGGTGATAAAAGATTTTGGTAATGTACCTCTGAAGGATGTAACAATGGAAAGGAAGAGAGTAGAGGAATTTGAAGAGTCTCTATGTAAAGATTGTGGATGAATCAATCTTGGTTTTCTCTAGGCTTTTTCTCTCAAAAAATTCTCTCTAGAAGGTCTCTACATTTTGTGGGTATAAGGGGTATTTATACTGGAGTGAGAATGGAATGCAAAGAGTCAGGATTTTCTAAATAGAGCTGGCTGGCGACTTGGCCTCGCGACTTGACTGAGTCACGAGTTTAAGCCGCGAGCAAACAGAATGGCCAGACTGGACTTTTTGTCCTGTAGTGCTCCAGCTGGCATGACTGTTTGTCTTTTTGCATGCCTCACTCGTGTGCATCATCTGGCGGCTTGCAAGCCACAAGCCACCCGTGAGATCCAGCCGTGAGTCCCTGCTTCACTACACAGTCTTGAGCATTTCTTCACACTTTCTCACACACTACTCTTATATGAATCCCACCAAAATACAGGGTTTCTAAGTGCTAAATTACAAGCAAATTAGAACGGAATAAAACCAACAAAATGGTTGATAAATTTCAACCGTAAAATCTCCCCCTTTGGCTATTCCGTGACAAAACCCTAAAATAAACTCTAGACTTAACATGTGAGTTGGGAACAGTTGAACAAAACTCACTCACACCTAACTCTAGAATCTGTGTAGCTCTTGAATCATAAGAACAAGTGTCTCCTGAAACACAACAACATAATATGATCATTGCATGCAGAAAAACTTGTAATACATATGAGGCAAGCACAATGCGACCAAGCACAATGGAGTAAAGTAATAAACCAAAGCTTGACCATACAGGCAATCACTATAAAATAGTGACCACAATGCTCATTCACACTTGGAATGAACATCCAGACATGCAAGCTAAAAAGCTTAAATGCAAAGTACCATTTGCATGTCCAACACTCAACCAATGCACAATACATGAAGTATATGCATCTAGGAATAAGATCCTGACATAAGAGTGATGTACTTAAAGAAGTGCATAGCATAACATCAAGTACATAAGCTACAAAACATAGAAACAAAAATATAAAGGCTACATAAGCATGGTACAAACCATAAAAGCCTACAAATTATAGAAAACAAACCCTAAAAGCTTACAAAAGCAACATGGGTACAGACAAAGCATAAATACTGAATACTAACTCAAATATATATAGCCAAAAGTAAAAAAAAAATATCCATGAGTTTAAATTTAACAAAGTATTTAGCAAACCCATAATAAAAAAATGATCCAAAACACAACACCAGAAACTATAGAACATAAACATAAAGTAAACTGCTCAAGATAAGTTTTTGGCATGCTCCCCCTCAAACAGACACTCCCCCTCAAGAGCTGCCCTTCAAAAATTCTCCCCCTTTTTGACCGGAATGGCCAAAGGGTCACTGCTGGGTGGAAAAGCTATCAAACTTTGCTGAGAGGATGTTCATCTAATCTTGAAGTGCAGCTAGCCTGTCAAATTGTTCATTCTAGACATCTCAGAGCCCATTAATCCTCTCTAGGATGATCTGGAATGCATTTGAAGGTACAGCTGATGAAGATGAAGCTCTGCTCCTCTTGCCACGACCTCTTAAGCTTGAATCTTGTCCTGCAACCTCTATCTCAGTGTCCATGGGTTCACCTTCAGCTTGTTCACCTTCCTCTTCATCACCTGGGAGACGAACTTGTATCCTTGTGATGGTCAGTTTGTTGATGGCCGAGGGTATAGACATGGGACTGATATCTTGAGGGATGGCAACATCTTTCAGTCTGAAAAGCCTCATATGAAGGCTGGGAAAAATCAGTTTGGCCCTAGAGGTTGTTCTGCTCTCATCCACAATGGTGTCAAAGATGTGAGAGCTAATGTCTATGAAGGTGTTTTCCTTAAGCTCCATGAGAAATATAGCTCTGGCATTATTGATTGTAGTCAGCTTCCTAACTGGGTACAAATTGAACATAATGATGGTGGTTAGACATCTCATGTCAGCAGGGAAGGCAGTAGTGTTGAGGCATCTCCCCTCTCTTGCTCCATCAATGAGAGATTGGACAGTCTCTATGGATAGCATCCTGTCCTTGAAATTGGTGAAGTCATGGTCATCTAAACCTTCAAGACCTAGCACCTCATCTATATCACCTGCATCTATAGTGAATTCCTTTCCTCTTATCCAACAGTTTAACTCATCTTCTCTCAGTACAACATTTGCATAAAATTCTTTGATAAGAGGCTCACACACTACAGGTAAGTCACCCAGCAACTTATCCCAACCTCTGCCCTCAAAACAATTTGGAATGAAGGTGTCTTTCAAATCCACCAAATTTACAAATCTTTCCTGAATGATGGGTGCCTTTACGAAGAAATCTCTATATCTCTCAAAGTGTTGAGTTGATCTAAACTTGGTGTTGTCCATTTTCAGCCTTTTATCACCCTTCTTGGCAGTAGTTTTCTTCTTGGTAAGAGTCATCTGAAAACATAGCAGAAAAGGCCACAAAAACAGAGCACAATAGATGGAGATTCAACCATTAGTAACATGGTTAGTATAGCAGAAAAGAGCATAAAACTATACCATCATTCAGTCCATATTCAGTTGAGATTTAGACTTTGAAAGAGATGGCTCAGATCAAAAAGGATAGAACAACCTATCAATAGTACCAATGCATAACACATTGTGATAGTGACCACAACTACTTAAACAAGAACACTCTAAGGCACATTCCCAAGCATAGACCTCAACATGCAAGAAATAGCTGTATTGAAACAATGTGTACCACATTCATCCAGAAGAAAGCATATGTCTATAAGACATATCTTAATGAGTATGAGATAATCAAACAAACACAGAACAGACAATATCCTCAAGGCAGAAGCAACACACAGGATAACTGAAAGTTAAAAATATTATAACCCAACCATCAAAACTCAACCACATTGAACAAAAACTTACTCACACAGAGTAAATCACAATAATCCCAAAAAAAAACATATGTCAATAAGACATATCATAATGGGTATGAGATGTACAAACCAACACAGATCAAAATACAAACTCAAACAATGAGACTTAATCATTATAACACCCATAACTAGCATCCTAAAAACAAGGTCCACCAAAACCAAACACCAAAACTCAACAATCATGAACCCAACCCATATCTGAAACAACATATATCACAAATCTTAGCATCAACTCATAGAACCAAGAAAACAAGGCTATAAACATGAAATACTTAGAGAAAATAAGAAAACCCATACCTTTTTCTTGAAGATTGAAGTTGAAAGGATGAAAACAATGGTGGTTTTTGTGTGAAACACAGTGAGTTTGAGAGAGGTATAAATGGGAAAAGCAATGAACAGTCACAAAAGTTCGGGGGAAAAACTGAATAGGTTTAAAACATTGACCATAAAACGCAAAACACGCGTTTTTTGCGACTGAGTCAAGTCGCGTGCAAGTCACCAGTCCTAGTTGCCAGATCACTTAAAAACAAAAATTTTTGAAAATTTGTTCAAGTATTTTTCGCAACTGGAAGTTCTACCCGCAAGGAAGTCACGAAGTAAGCCGCAAAAATCTCCGTGTACCCCTCGCGACTAGACCTTCCACCCACGAAAAACATAAAGACCCAAATTTTGAAAAATATTCTAAGTATTTTTCGCGACTGGGGCATTTACTCGCTAGTGAGTCGCAAGAAATCTCTATATGGGCTCGCCACTGGGGCATGCGACTGAACCAACCCGCGACTTAGTCGCCAAAACAAGGCAACACTGTTTTTGAAATTTTGACATTTTTGAAAGAACAAAATACTTTCCAAAAAAAACTTAAAATACTCAAAAATCTTTTTGTGTTTGATCAACATAGATTGAGCATGTGAAAACACATTTAATCAAGTATAATCACACAAATGACATATGGCATTCATTGATCATAGGCTTGTGTGATGTGTGTGGGTATCAAAGATGAGATAGTCCTTAGTCTAATGTGAAACTTCAATGATCAATTCAACCAAAATATACATAATTAGCACCAGATAATGTGACCCATCTCGATTATAGAAGTATGCATATATGACCTCCCACAAAACTTGATAGCATAAGATTGAAGCTTTTCGTTTGGCTCCATATACATCATATCATTTGATCTTTTTGAATAAATACATCTCATTGTGAGATCGATGCCAGAAATTTTGATATTTCAATTGATGAGACAGCCTTTGACTTTTTGGGCATCATAAAATTTTTATAAAGGCCACTTTCCCTTTTTCCTAGTCAAATACTAGTATGTGCGACAGGCTTTTGCAGCTCAATATCTCTTTTCATTTGGAGATTTACATTTGGTGAGCTCTTTTAAGAAAAAACAATAAATAAAAGAGTGGGAAGATATATAGGCACAAGTCTATACATATCTCAAGATCGACAAAACCATTCACTAATCATTCATGACAAGTTTGAAGATCTATTTACAACAGTCACATGGATGTCAAGATTTCTTCCACAATGATATGAGTGCATAGGGAACAAGTTATGCTCGTAGATGCACAAGGCCATTAATACAAAGGTACATGGCAAAACATGTTTTAAGACAAAACTCAACAAAGACGATCAAACTTTTAGGATTTTCTACTTTTTATGTGTTTTTGGATTTTTTTTGACCCAAAAACAAGAAAAGATTGATAAAAAACAACAACAAAAAAAAATTTAAAGTGAAAAAAAACAAACAACCAATTTTTTAAACTAACACAAACAATAAGCATACAATCAAGCATATTCACACAACATAGGAAGTATTAATGCATGGACATGATGTAATGCTTATGCATGAGTACCCTTTTTCACTCACACGTCACGTACATTTGGGGTGATATCCCTATAGGATTGGGTACGAGAGTTAGGACTTTCAAACCTTCTTGTGAAGCTTTCCAAGCAGTTGGTGAATGCACCAATCATCTTCATCACATCTATCATTCCGAGGTCACCATTTCGACCTCTTGATGGTTCAACAGTCCAAGTTCTCTTGTCACTTCTTGGTCCTCTTAACCTTTGATCACTAGCATTCCTTAATGCTCTCAGCTTATGACAATTTGGTTGGGTGTGCCCTTGAAGTCCTTAGTGATGACACACATGGTTCATTCTAGGAACTCTTTTCGATCGTGGAAGAAATTTTGCTCTGGCTTCAGACCTAACCACAGATTGATTACGGGACTTGTTCAACACCCGCTGGTCATCCACATTCTTCTTCTTCTCAGCCTTTGCCTTCTCCACACTAGGGGCAACTACAGCTGGCTCTTTGGCCTTCATAAACTTCACTTCTTTGGAGGTATTCATAGTTGAGCTACTTTCTCTGGTGTATCCTAATCCCGTTCTGTCAAAACAAGTTTTTTGAGAGGAAAGGACATCATCGAGCCTTTTTGTGGATACGCGCTCTATTTTGGCATTTGCTTGAACCACCTCAAGCTCAAGGAATTTCACCTTGGTGTAAGCTTTGGTTAGTTCGCCATTTAGCGTCTCAATCTCACACTTGGCCTCCTTGTATCTTACTAGGAGACTTCGATTGTCCTCCTCTACTTTCTTCATCTTCTTTACAGCCGCCTTAGCCACCCTTGCATACTCTCCCAACTTCTTAAGGAGTGAATTGTAGTTCTCTTGAAGACCAACTGTATCTTCATCTTCTTCAACATTCGATCCTTCTTCAATACCCATGGATTCCTCATCACTATGCTCTCCAAGCTCTTGCACAAGCAAATTTAAGTCCTCCGAAGACTCAGCATGAGCAATGGTCATGAACGCCGAGAAATTCCCTTCTTCATCATAGCTATCCTCCGAATCAAAGGTGGAAGAATTTGAGTCACTAAGAGTGATGGCATAAGCCTTCCCTTTCGATCTCAAATAATTAGGACATTCCTTTTTGAAATGACCATGCCCATTACATTCAAAACAAGTGACTTCTTGGGTAGATTGGGACTCCTTCCCATCTTTCTTTTTGAAGTCCTTTTTCCCTTTCGTAGAACTTGTGAATTTCCCTGTATCACCAAACTTCCCACTATTCTTGATCTTCAGGAATTTGCGAAAATTCTTCGCAAGGTAAGCAACATCCTTTTCGACTACATCCTCATCCGATGAGTCGTGTGCTTCTACCCTTTCATTTATCGTCTTAAGAGCAAGTGATTTGCTCTTTCTTTGATTTGGCAATGAAAGCTCATATGTTTGGAGAGAGCCAATTAGTTCTTGGACTTTGATTTCATCAAGGTCCTTACTTTCCTCAATTGCAGTCACCTTTACACGGAAGCTCTCTGGCAATGAACGAAGAATTTTTCGTACAACTTTCGAGTCTTCTATTTTCTCTCCCAAGTTAAACTTGCCGATGACCACTTCATTCAGCTTACTATAGAAAGAGTCAAAGGACTCATCCTCACTCATTTTTATTTCCTCAAACCAAGTGGTCAGCATCTGTAACTTGGTGTCTTTAACTTTCTTTGTTCCCTCGTACGTGGCCTCCAAAATCTGCCATGCCTCATTGGCAATGGTTATGTGAGATATCCTATGGAACTCATCTGGAGATACACCATAAAAAATAGCGTTAAGTGCTTTGCCGTTTGCATTAGACGCTGCGAGGGCTTCCTTATTCCATGTGGATTTGGCTGCCTCCGGCCTAGTCCAGCTGACATCAACAGCATCCCAAACAGATTCATCTATTGAAAATAAGAATGCTCTCATTCGTACCTTCTAAAAGGCATAATTGCTACCATCAAAATATGGTGGAGCATTCAAAGATTGAGACTGGTCCATCTCAATGCGGGGTTAAGGATCGCACTAAGGTGTTTTAACCACAAAGAGTGCACCCACTCTGATACCAATTGAAAGTTCAAAATAGCATGTAAAACACTATGAATGTTTAGACCCAAATTAACAAATTACCAATTCAAGCTTAATATCAAACAATTAATGTGCGGAATATGAACTTAAGCTTAACACGATAAACAATCTAGACCAAATAAAATCACATCCACAACAGAAATTAAATGGCAAAGATTAAGGGAAGAGAGATGCAAACACAAGGACAACATAGCGATGTGTTATCGAAGAGGAAACCGAAGCCCTCGTCGTAAAACCTCTCTGCTGCCCTCCAAACGGTCAATAATCCATTAAAGAATGTAGTTGGGATACATGGACAACAGAAGACCCTCCAAGCCTAATCTACCCAGTGTACCTAAGCCTTCCAAGCTCCTACTCCAACGAGGTTGCGCCGAACCTATTTCTTCTTTAGATTACCAGATTCCGCTATAGCCCATAGCATCAACCAATATGAAATTGGTCCCCTTTTAACTGCTTCCCAAAGCACCAAACAGCCTTCTCACAGATATGGGTATGGTGAGAAAAGGTTTTAGTAATGTACCTCTCAAGGATGTAACAATGGAGAGAAAGAGAGTAGAGGAATTTGAAGAGTCTCTATGGAAAGATTGTGGATAAATCAATCTCGGTTTTCTGTAGGGTTTTTCTCTCAAAAAATTCTCTCTAGAAGCTCTCTACATTTCGTGGGTATAAGGGGTATTTATATTGGAGTGAGAATGGAATGCGAAGAGTCAAGATTTTCTAAATAGAGCTGGCTGGTGACTTGGCCTTACGACTTGACTGAGTCGCGAGTTCAAGCCGCGAGCAAACAGAATGGTCAGACTGGACTTTTTGTCCTGTAGTGCTCCAGTTGGCATGACTGTTCGTCTTCTCTGCATGCTTCACTCATGTGCATCATTTGGCGGCTTGCAAACTGCGAGCCATTCGCGAGATCTAGCCGCGAGTCCCTGCTTCACTACACAGTCTTGAGCATTTCTTCACACTTTCTCATACACTACCTTTACATGAATTCCACCTAAATACAGGGTTTCTAAGTGCTAAATTACAAGCAAATTGGCACGGAATAAAGCCAACAAAATGGTTTATAAATTTGAACCTTACAACATTCAAACCAATCAAGTTACAAGGTCCATCACCAAGTACCTTGGAACCTAGAAACACAAGTATCAAGCCTATTAATAACAAGGCCTACTACAAATTACACTATCAAATTTGCCTCCATAAATAAAAAAGAATCCCCTCAAAATCAAACCTAAGGCCCTAAAGCCTAGCTTGACCATCCCAAGACAAGTACCCCTACCTAAATGGGAACCAAACAAGCATACAAGAAACTCATAGGGCTATGACACGACCAAAGCCTTTAGTTTCCCTACTGCAAACATGTTCATTTACCAACTTGATACAAAGCATGTCACTACCAAACCATGAAAAAATTTTCCAAAGTAAAACACTTGTCAAAGAAAGAACATATGAACTTACAAGCTAAAACACACAACAAAAGCTTGGAGTAATTCCTTAAAGTCTCAACATACTAATCAAACTTTCCGATTAAGTTTGCTACAAGTCAGCCTTTTTTATTAAATTAGTTTGGTCCACTCAGTGCTATCCAAAAAGCTTGAAATTAAATAGGGAGAAGTCCTTATATGTCTAGTATGTACCACCAAAAATTTGGCTCAAAATAATTTTTCTATAATTTATAAAACATCACATAGTGCAACTTACTCAAATCTGTTACGGACATATTTAGAGTCCCAAAAGAAATTAAATTACTATAATTTTAATACTATGCCAAAAGCTTTGAGACTTGATTAACCTTAAAGTTAAATGTGTTAGCACATATTAAAAACTTGGAATGCAACCAATAACTTCATATAACAAGCATCACAACATGAGTGAGAAATTCAATCCCACAACTCATATAGGCAATTTATCAAACACTTGGCACGCAACAAGTATAATGTTCATATCAATTGAACAATTTCATAGTTAATACCATCAACTTTCACATATGTCAAAATCTTTCCAAAATGCAAAGAACTCAATCAATCCTAATCCTTAACATAAATAAAAAACCCATATGATTCCTCAAGAAATCCAATCCACATGGTTGCCAAACAAAACATCCAACTCACCTCATTAAATTAAAAGCCTCCAAATAAAGTCTTAAACTTCCCAACAACTCAATAAAACAACCCTAAAATAAAATCCACAACATCAAAGAGCAATAAAAAAAAAATAGAATAAATACCCATGACCATAAATGGTGGGTCTTAGAGATTTTTACCTTAGATTCTTGTTGGGAAAGGGCGCAAATAATGGAGAGTACACGGTGGCTAGAGGGACGATCCAGTGTTGGCTGATCATGAGAGATGAAGAGGGACAAAGATTGGGTGAGAGGAAGGGAGAGGACGGCAGCACAAGAAAAATGAGAGAGGGAGAGAGAGATATGAATGTGAAAATGAGGAAGAAAAGAGGGGGGGGGGGGGAGTTGACTTAAGTTAAAAAGCTTAATTATCAATTTGCCAAAAAAATATATTGTGAGTAAATTACCCATTAGCCCCTCAAGCTTTTTCCAAATCACACTTAATAACCAGGGTGTTACAGTGGTGCACAAGGGCAAGCCTCCGCACACCATATTGATTTAGGGTATAGGCTTAGACTAGGAAGACCCACCTTAATTAAATTCTTACACCCATAATAAATAAAAAATGGTAGTCCACAAGAACAAGCTTCAACTCACTATATATGATATAAAGATTCCCAAGATGCATGGTTGGTTTTTCCTTTAGATCCATGAGATGTAGTATGTCTATGTGTAAAAGAAGGTTAAAACTTTCACACATATCATATACCCATATCAAATATAAAGGAAAACACAAACATTAAACAAGAAAATAAATGCAATAATTTAAAAGAAAAAGAATTTAAATGACTAAAAAATAAATAATATAAATTTAAAGTGCATAAATTAAATGACATAATGTAAAGAGCATAGTAGGTGGGCATTAATATTGTGGGTGGCATTAATCGGCTTGGAATAACGTTAGGTCATTGTCCCGAGGCTTACGGCCCAATAAACAGTAAAGAAAGGTACAAACCAGTCCATAACATGAATAATCATGTTAAGGAGAGTCCTTCCATCTACACTATCCCTCTCAAGGAGAGATAGTTGTGCCGAGGAGAACTAGTTGGGGGTGCTTGGCCAAGGAGGTAGAATGCATTAGGGAAGTCCACCATCCGAGCACAAGCCTTAAGAGGGGGTCCTACTTGTGGTGTGTGCCTGCTACCACCTCATTAACCTTCTAGAAACTCCTCTATTCTTTCCTTTCCCATTTTTTGATTTTTTTTTCCTCTCTATCCTATTCTATTTTTTGTGTTGTTTGATAGGCCAAGAACGTATTGACCCCTTGTGATAAATTAATTGATTAATTACCCAAGTTTATTAATTAATCAAATTAACATGTAATGTACGTGGCAGCACAAACAAATCACCAACTAAAGTATAATGCAGCGGAAAATAAAGTTGACATGGTGATTTGTTTACGAATGGGGAAAACCTCCGAGACAAAAATCCCACTGGGTGATTTTAAGATCATTACTCCCGAGAATTCACTATTATCACAACAAGCGGTTACAAGTAAAGGAATCCCAGTACCTTATACCAACCTACAGTTGAACCCTTACCCCAATACCCAATTGAACTTGTTCTGTTGTAACAATCTCTCCTTGTATTGCACGGCTCCCAATACGTGACTAACCAATAGATGCGCAGATCCCAGTACGCTACTTTATCACCAACGTGAGAAGAATGTCAGCTGTAAAGTTCTTCAGTTCATCACACAATAAAAATCACGAAGTTATTTGGTCACAAAACCCTACGGTGTACAAACACAGTAGCTTCATCAAGACGAACTAGGGCAAACTAGGTTTTTGGTCACAATTTGCATGAACTACACTTTTCTTCACACTTGTGCAATTGTGCTCTTGTGCAACCTGTGATGGCCCTTAAAATAATCCTTGTAAATGTTTAAGGTTGTGAGAAAAGAAAACCCAAATATACATTCACGGATTGGATGGAAATCAGAACTGAAAATTTGTTTTTCATAAACCTCGATAGATACTCTATCTATCGAGTAGTTATCGAGCCTCGGGTTGAAACAGCTTTTTAAGCCTCGATAGATATTAGTTGTCGAGCTTTAATGAACAACACTTCTTCACTTGATTCTTGGACAAACTTGCATGGCTTTAACACTTGAACTTGAAACCTTGTTTCTTGAAGCATTAAACTCATCCTAGATCTACCAAAATACAAGTGAAGTGCGTTTTGTCAAAGGATTAGCCAATTACATAAAATGTTGACATATATTCCTAACATGAATCACATATGTCCTAACATTGTTGTTTAGAGTTCTTCCAAAGCTCTAATTTCTTCAAACTTGACATTGCTGGAAAGGTCTAAATGTCTAAATTCCATAGGTTTTAACCTCATATAGTTGCTGATTCTCAAGCTGAAAAGGGAAGTGATGCAATGCAAAAAATTATGTAGCACTTTTCTTGAAAAATTAATTCCTCCTACTCCATAGGAGATATTGTTGAGCCCTTTTTTTGTAGAGTATATAATTCATCCTACATTAATGTGGTCTAGGTTATTTGCACCCATTATGGCTGGATTTGTATAATTTATTGCACGAGAAAGCCCCCAAAAAGCATTTTTACAGAAAAATAAAGAAATAGTATTTTTAATTAGAATTTTGAAGTTTTATTGAATTTCATCTATTGAAACTTCAATTTTGGCCCAATAAATATTGTTTTGAAGGCAATCTTATGATCTTTAGGATGGCAAAAAAATTTATCTCAATCAGACGGTCACATTTTTTGTCAACATTTTAACTAGTCCCGATTAGGGTTACTCAACGTTGATCAATTTTGGAAAAAAATACTAATTTTAGAATTTGAACTCTTGGAGCATTAAAATGATTTATCTAATGTCGGGATAAATAGACTTTTCCATATAATTTCTTAATTAAAAACATAATTTTTACTTTTTAGAACTTAAATCAAAATCTTGGCTACGTTAATCAAAACTAGACAAAATACAGTTTAACACAGAGTTTTTGCAAATGCTTTGCTTTTAATTCATTTCATTACAATTCTATATAACATTGCTTCACTACATACTCTACATCTATTTGTAGAGGTACCTGTTCGGTTTCAAGCTTCAGCAATACTATAGAAAACAAACTCTAGAATTTGCTTAATTTCTCACTGAATGACACCCAGCCATTTGAGGTGTAAGTTTCATGTTTGCTTCCATTCATTTTGCTGACACATTTAGACTGAATTGCCTCTTTCTTTGACCAGTCATTGGTTAATTACTAATTACTTTTCAACATTTTTAGGGTGCGTTATAGCTATTTTACTACAAACAATTTGGCAGCATAATATTCTTCAGAAACAATAAATTTGGTCTTTTGAGAGACTTATAGTTGTGGCTATTTTTTTTTCCTGAAGTATATTCTACGATTTCTAAGTCTTGCTAATGGGTCTTATTAGTTTTTTATTTTTTTATTTTTATTTTTATTTTATTTTATTTGGTTAAGTGTTTTACTCTAATTAAATGTTTTGGTCTTGAAAATGTAAGTTGTCATTCTTCATGCTTAGAGGGTTGTTGCAAGTTGGTTTAATATAAGTTCTAGCTCATGTGTGAATAGAAATCAGACAGAATGTCAAGTGTAGGTGTGTCCAACCAGACCCGCCACCTGCCGAACCCAGCCAACCCGGCCCAAAAACCGTCCAACCCGATGCTGGCGACAGTCGGCAGTGGGTCTTCGCCCATAAAACCCAATGCTGGCGGGTTGGTTGACGGGTTTGAGCTTGAAAAATCGATGTTCAACCGACCTGACCAGACATCACATCGGAATTAAGTTCTCTGCTGATCTGTGTGAATCTTCGCCGAATTTTGCAGAAATCGTAGTCGAATTTGCCAAAATCTCTGGATTTTGCTAGTTTTTGCTCTAAAACATCCTCTCTCTCTCTCTCTCTCTCTCTCTCTCTCTCTCTCTCTCTCTCTCTCTCGATTAGGCCGGATCTCGAAGAGTTCGACGAGATCTCAGTGTAAGTCGAAGAGATCTCGCCTAATCTCTTTGAGATCCATCAAGATCTTGCCTGATCTCTTCAACTTACACTGAGATCTCGCCGGACTCTTCGAGATCCGGCTTGATCTCTTTGAGATCTGCCGAGATCTCTTCAAGATCCGGCCTAATAGAGAGAGAGAGAGAGAGAGAGAGAGAGAGAGAGAGAGAGAGAGAGAGAGAGAGAGAGAGAGAGAGAGAGAGAGAGGATGTTTCAAAGCAAAATCCAGAGATTTTGGCAAATCTAGCGACGATTTCTGCAAAATCCAGTGACGATTCACACAGTATGAAACCGCCCGATACCTGACTAGAAACCGATGGAAATTCGACCACCCGAACCGCTACCTCCAGCAGGTCGGTGGCAGGTCCTTGTTTAGGAGATCCAAAGTGATCGGGCCGAATCCGGGTTGGGCACAAACCCGACCCGAACCGACTCGTGGACAAGCCTAGTCGAGTGTCATTTTTAGACTTTGGCTTGTGAGAAGAAGGAATTTCTTCTTGTTAAAAACTGGTTTTTCTATGGATTTTGATAGGGGATGAGTTTTCTTTCACTTTTTTTTAGGTGGATTCCTTAGAGCAACTGCATTAGTTGATGCAAATTTGTGCAAAATAGAAAAATGTGCTCATTTTACACATTTTGAGCAAAAAAATACCCACATCAATAGTTGTAAAATTGTGCATTTATGCACAATTGCTACAGTAACCGTGCATATATGCACGGTTACTGTAGCTCGTGTATTTGATATTTTATTATTATTTTCTCTCTCCTACCTCTGACTCTCATCTCAACTCTCTCTTTCTCATTTCATCACAGCTTTCTCTTTCTCTTATCTCAACTCTCTTAGCCTTTCCGATCCAACAATCTAATGTGTGTATGTTATTCACCAAAAATCTGAAGATTTCCACTGACGAAGATAAGTATGCCACCAGAGGGCCCAAAGGTCTGGCAATCAACAGTGGTGATGTGGTGCTTGCACTGCTGGAAGGGGAGGGAGGTGAGCTTAGCGACAATGTTGGGTGAGCCATGTATCTTTTGCCCCTTGAAGGTTAGCATCGAACCTTCCTGGTACAGGTTCGCCAGAGCAGATCGATTCGAATCGAAAGTCGAGTAGTAGTGCTCGACAAATGCCTTCGACACTTCCTCTCTCAAGTTTGTCTCTCACCTCTGCTTTGCAGCTCTCTCTCTCTCTCTCTCTCTCTCTCTCGCAAAAGTGTGTGACCTTTGCCGTTCAGATCTATGGCTTTTGGGTTTTGATCTATTTTTATTATTTGTTTGATTAGTGGGTTTTGGGATTTCATATGACTGGGTTGAATGGGTTAATGATGGTGGTTGCTTGATGATGGTGGCTGTGTGGTTGTGTTGGGTCTGTGAGAGAGATGATAGTGTTAAAGAAATGAATATTTTATTTGAATAAATGTGTATAATAGACAACCTGATGTGAATGTTTTGTAAAAATGAGAGTGTAAAATAGAAAAAGTAGGTTTTAGATGTGTAAAATGGAAATTTTTTTGCATCAACTGATGCAATTGCTCTTAGAGTAGTGAGTGTTATATTCACTAAAAAAAATTCTGGTATTTCACATCCCATCCACTTTTTGATTGAACAATGTGTCTCCAACAAACCAAAGCATGCCAACCAAATTTATGCTCCATTTGGATGAGTTAAATATTGGATTTTGTATCAGTCCTTAAATAATTTTAAATTGTCATTTGAAACTTTTTGCTTGAGCAAGCCATTCCTTCAAACATTTAAAAGTTAATGTTTCCACTTAAATAAACTGTATTTTTTATTAAGTCCAATTAACATGTGCCATTAGGGCATTTGTTCATAAGTTATTTTAAGAAAATTTTTATACTAATTTTATAAGAAATATAAAAAGCTATAAAAAACACATCACGACATGCATGTCTTGTGAAAACAGATCCCAGAATGTCTTGTGGTAATAAATCACGGCAAGTCTTGTGAAAATACATTTTTAGCCCCCTACATTTTGGGCTGATTCCCATTTTGGTTCCTAAATTTATTTTGCTACTAATATAGTCCATAAAAAAAAAAAAATCAATTTTATTTTGATTTCTGCCATCAACCCACTAAGAAAAAAGTTCTACGTGGTAGACATAGTGCATAGGTAGCATGTTAGATGTTGATGTGACTAATAAAATAACAATAAAAATATCACGTCAGCATCCATGTCAGCATTTTAAAAAATAAATAAATAATTCACCTTAGAAAATTAAAAAACAAATAATGAAATATATTTTTTAAAGCCTTAAATCTTTTTTTCTTTTTTCTTTTTTGCTTTTGATTATTTTTTTGGAAGAACATTGTTCTTCTTCTTCCCCAAAACTTCATGCTTCGTGTTCTTCACCAAATCAAGACAAACCCAACTGCCAACACTCATAATCAATCTCAGCACAGAAAATTCTAACCCATTCAAACATTGAAACCTCTAGTAAATCAAACTCATAAATCCAAGAAATAAACCCATAGACCCATAAATCACAGAAATCAAACCCATAAATCCAAGAAACAAACACAAAAGAAGGCCAAAAAAACATACAAATCAACATTAAAAAAATTAAAAAATTAAAAAAAAAAAAAACCACAAAGAAACCTAGAACATGGCAAAATTTCCATAATTATTACAATTTATCAACATGCCTGAATAAAAAATTTGCCATAATTAAATACTCTTTCACATTTATTCATACAAGGTTCTGTTGGGTCCTAAATAATATTATCAAAAATATTAGCAATCCAAAATAACAACCACACACTAGACACAAATATTTAATTGGAAAACTCTTTCTCTTTTAAGGGAAAAACCACGAGACAAACTCTAAATCAATTCACTATTATCAAATCAATTACAATAATTCTTGTATATGTCTCATGGCTAAAGAAAAATCTTGATTTTCTTTGCTCTCACACACAGCCTCTGTGTCTCGAAGGTAGCAACATAAAAAATTATACAAAGGATTTGCATTTCATTAGAGCATTTGTTAATAAATTATTTTAAGAATAAAAAAAGAAAATAAAAAAAAAGTTAAAAAAATCAGTTTTTCTTTTCTTTTTCCATAAAAAAGTTTCATAAAATCTCTCTTAAAACATCTGTTAACTTTTTCCTTTTTTATTTTAGAATTAGAGGTATATATATATATATATATATATTTTTTTTTTTTTTTTGAGAAACACAAACACACACACACATATATATCTAGGGGAAGGAGAACGAGATAAGAGAATACACTCACATGCAAACACCAAAGTTGCATGCAGCAGTTAGTATTGTAGAGTAAGTGATAAACTTATTCTCAATATCACACCTTACCAATGTGGAACGACTCAACAATGAGTACACATTTATTGTGAAAATAAACAGTTTACATGTACCAAAAAAATTAATTTCACTATAAATAAAAGACATTACAATAGTAGCACACATACTCTATTTGTATTTGAACCTAATGTTCGGTACCTCTCCAACTTTTCTCTTACCTAATGTTCGGAACACTAATGGTACATTTATATTTACTTTGAAAAATGCGTTTTGCAACACTTTAAAATGGTGTTTTCAAATTCACTGGAAATAGTTTCGTTTTGAAATCGCATGTTTTAAAATCGCAAATGTTAGAGCAGTAATAACCAAACGGATAGAAACTGACGTTTTAAGTTCAAAACGCACATCTTTATTCCAAAAACGCTGGCCGAATGGACCCTAACAAATGCTTATTCATTTCACTTATGTTTATTATACACTAATAATAGAGGCAAAACCATCCCAATTTCTCAGTGGTTCCACCTTCAATGGTCTATGGCGACTATAGTCCTCTAGGTCATTCTGTGTTGTACAAACTAAATCTCAGGAAGCATAACAAGGGAGTAAAACCAACACCACACACGTAACAAAATTCAAGATAAGCATCCACGCTAGGGTGGTTGATGCATTTGGTAAAATTTGATTTGAGAACTTTTATATATTTAAATATGACTTTTAAAAAAAACTAATATTAATTAAACTCTATTCTCTTATTTTAATTGCAAAATTTCTAATTAACCGCGTAGATTTTATTTTATTTTTTTTTTTTTTAAGAAAGCCTATAAACCAAAAAAAAAAAATTGACAAAATTTTTCACACTTATCGATACGGTAGGTTGATAATTGTAAAGTGAAAATGTAATATTAGTGGTAGACCTAAATGAGAATTAGTAAAAGTTTGTTAACTCAACTATTGTGAAATTGTTTTTGTATTGTTTTCTTCTTCTTTTTTCAAAAGTGCTACATTTACAATATTTTTACAACAAAATCCTAGCTGTTAAATTGTTAATAGCTCTAATTTAACCGCACCACTGAAATTACTTTTTTATCCATCAATAACAATTAATAACAATCTGACACTTAGAATTTATTGTGAAAAATATTGTGAATGTAGCATTTTTCTCTCTCTATTTTTCTTGCTTTTCATATTGATAAAAGTATATATAATGTTATTTATTAGTTAATATTTGGGTTTAATTAATACTATTATAATAAAAAAAATAATCTTATTGGTTAAAATTTAGAGGGTAGGCGGTCACCTCATGCACCTATACGGCAATACCGTACAGAGCTGGCCGTGATTCACACCTGGCGAGAAAGCCCCTTCGCAACCCACACCGGGAAATGATTCCTAACCACACCTTGTACGTTGTAGCCCCTGATCTCTAGCCATGGTAACTCTTTTAGCACTTTATATTGAGTGAAGCATTCATTCATATGATCATTGATAAATAATACGCATACATTACCGAAGATGAGTTAACTTCTATGCAATAAAGCATAGGTCGGCCAGGACTTACTGTACAAGTGCTTTTACGGCACACCATCTTTGAATCCAAGGGAGCAGTTTGAATTCCTTATACGGCAACAAGGCTTTAAGCCTTTTAATCAAGCGGACCTTATTCCACTAGCCAGTTCTAGCAATTTGTGCATGAAATTTATGTACTCGCAGTCTCTCTATAAAAGGGAATATATAGGATCCTTTTCCAAGCTATCTTTGTGAAGGTAAAGCAAACATATATAGAAGCCACGGATTGATAAAGATAAACTTTTGTCTAAAACAAGATGGTGCACGTTAATATCATCTCAAGAGAAATCATCAGACCATTTTCACCAGCAATACATCATCTAAAACCCTTCAAACTCTCTGTCTTGGACCAGTTCACTCCTACAACCTATATTCCACTTATCCTCTTTTACTTCAAGAGTTCCCAAACCTCTTCCACCGACCACCTAAAAAACTCACTCTGAGAGACCCTAAATAGCTTCTACCCATTTTCTGGAAGGATGAAAGACAACCTCTTTGTTGATTTTTACAACGAGGGCATTCCATATAATGAGACCCGAGTCCATTGCTGTCTGTCTGACTTTCTTCAACATCCTAAAACAGTCTTTAAACCACTTTCTTCCAGGATGTCCACTTCGCAAAGAACCAAAACCAATGGAAGTTCCCCAATTAGCCGTACAAGTCAACATATTTGATTGTGGTGGAATAGCAATCCGTTTATGCGCGTCACATAAGATCACAGATGGAGCCACCCTGAGTGCTTTTCTCAATACTTGGGCTGCCATTGCAGGCGGACATTGTAACAAATTAGTACGTCCTAATTTTTCTGAGGCATCATCGTTAGCATACTTTCCTCCACGCTATATATGGCCTCGTATTGTTGCACCTTTAATGGAAAGGCTTTGGTTCAAAGAAGACAAGTACAAGACAAGGCGATTTGTGTTTGATGCCAAGGCCTTAGCTACTCTAAAGGAGAAAGCAAAGAGTGAACAAGTGCAAAACCCAACCCGAACTGAATCACTGTCTAGTTTCATTTATATACATGCGAGAGCTGCTTCTAGATTAACATCTAGTTCTCTAAGGCCATCTATACTGGTCCAAGCGGTAAACATCCGGCGAAAAACAAATCCACACATGTCGTATAATTCTATGGGTAATCTCTTTTGGTATGCATTCGTAGCCCATGATTATAACTCAGTAGAGTCGACAGAGATCAAGCTTCGTGGCATGGTGGCAACCCTAAGAGAAGCTGTGGCAAAAATTGACAGTGATGTGAGAATTCTGCAAGGTCAAGAAGGTTTTACAACCAAGATCAAGTACTTATACCAGAAGGCAGCAATGGTTTTTAAAATCCCAGAAATTTTTGGTTTCACTAGTTGGTTGACGTTTGGTTTTGATGAAATCGACTTTGGATGGGGAAAACCCATTTGGGTTGGGCTCATGGGGGAAGGTGGTTTTGGTAGGAATCTCATCGTGCTCCAAAACACCACCTCTGGCAACGGAAATGAGGCATGGGTGACCTTAGATGAAAACATTATGTCTATATTGGAGCAAGATCCTGAATTCCTTGCCTTTGCTACTTTAAACCCAAGTGTTTTAATCCAATGAGGCTATACCTTTGATAATACCCATCTCCGTACTAGTAATATAGTTTCTACATTGTTGCATATGTATTCTAATCAAACTAATAAAGCTAGTGAGCTGTACTAAAAATATTTTGTTAGCACATTAATTGCATGCTACGTGGTAATAGAAACTGTGCTAACAATAAAAATCAGTATTAAAGAAGATGCTCTAATAAAATAAGTATTTTTAGTCCTATGTTTTGTGGTAAAATTGGAATAAAACCTCTAAATATATTTCACAAATTGTATTTATGAAATATTTCCTTTTATAATTATATTTGCCCATGTTATGAGCTGTGGCAAAATCAGGAATTTTTTTTAGGGGGGCAAACTAAATATATATAAAAAATGACTAAAAAAATGTTTTATTTCATAAATTAATTTTAAATTAATAAAATAGTGTTCTAAACCAATTTATTAACTAATGTACAGATTGTTAATTTTCTAGTTCTCACCAATCCTTGGCATAATTAAGAAAGTGTCCATAGATTCTTAAATCTATCATCGAGCTCAAAATGTGTATGCAATCATATAAAACCAAACAATTAAAATGAATTTGTCTTTACATCAGTATAATAATTACACACAAATTCCTATTATAAATTATAAATATATAAGAATTACACATATTCCTAATATTAAATATAAATATCAAATAAAAAATTATAATTTTTTGTTATTAAAAATAAAATAAAATAAATAGAATATCAAAATTTAAAAATACTTGCAGTAAACCACAAAACTAGTATTCAGTTACAAAAAGCTTTACATAGCTTAAATCAACAAAAGTACAAAATAGATATTAGATAGCAGTAGCTCACTTTAGTATCTAGACATATAAAACAATATAAAATAATAAAAAATTTATAATTGCAAGCGGTAAAGCACAAAAGAACAAAACATTTACATTGTACATAACTATCAAAACATATGTCCTATACACAATGTGATGTAGAACAGACATCACATATCTTCCTGGAGCAGCAGGGGCACAAGAAGCCACTACGCAAGATTAAAGGGGTGCCGATAAAAGCCATTAGAGTGACAATGTCAGAATTGCATGAAATTTGGCAGGTTGAAGAGAAACAGCATTCTAATCCAGATTTATGATCTAACAAATTTTACCAATGCAACGCTAATCACATGAAAAATGCCATGAACGTTGCCAAAATTTAGAGGAATTCTTTCATTAAGGCCTCAAAAACAGTGTTTTTGCTATTTATAGTAATATTTGTTTTCTCTTAATAACTTTTAGTTTAAAAGTCAGAATAAGGTTGGGTCTGTTTTGGGACAACACTTAAGGTAAGTAGTTTATAATTTTGCATTTAACTCAATTTTGCCATTTTTGGTAAATTTCGGTATTTTTGTCACCTAATCACGTAATTAGTGTGAATTAGGGTTTTAGACATTTTTCTCAGTATTTATAGTGAATTCCAAATTTCTTCTCCTTGTGGATCAAAAAAACCTCCCGTGAATTCAAGGTTTATTACCAGAAACTAACAGTTTAGTTTCTGTTTCATTAAGAGAGCATTGTGTGTGCTTTCTTTAAGCTTCCGCAACATCACAGTGATAGTCTCTTTTATTTTGCAGTTTCGCATACCAATTTTCTCATTCATTTACACTGCACTTGTCAGACATCTTGAGTATTGACACCAATCAATTTATTAAAGTTTATTTTTTTACGAAGGATTCATGATCATGGCTCCTTTGTGGAGTGTAGCCCCATTGTGAGTATCTGCAAAGATCGCAATCATGGTTCCTTTATAGGCTTATGCTACTAAAATCCACATTCCTTGGTTTCTTCTTTGTTTGCTTTGAGTGTAGGCATATTATATTGCGCTTGCTACATTTCTTACTTCATGGGTTGGCTAGTAATAGCTAACAGCTTGCAGTTTCCAGTATAACAATTCTCCTTCAATAATCACTCGCATATGTCTTCTCCCATGAAGTGACTTGCCAACATCTCATAGGAGCTGAATAGGGCTAGCTAGTTGGTTTAGTTGGGTGAAAAACGCAGTGGCTAAGAGATTGGGTTGCTGAGCTTCTGAGCTATCTAAGCTAGTAGTTAGTTGAGATTGGCTGTGGAGTTGGCATTTAGTTAGTTGTGATGTCAGTGACAGTTAGAATTAGTTAGTGCCTAGCAACTTGTAACATAATGTATAACTATAATTTATATTTGATTAGCTATTATAAAGGGCTATGGTTACTTGTAATTCACCATCTTTGGAAATAATAAGCGAAAGAACATTCTTTTCTCTCTGAGTATCCTCTTCTCTTAGTGTTCTAATTCTCTAGGAGATTTTTAGGGGGTGTTTGGCAAACTAGTTCTAATACATTTCCACACATTTTAAACAACATTACATAGATTTTCACATACTTTTTCACCTACACGTATATCAAAAACACTCAAACAACATAACTCAAACTCTTCTCCCAAACACCCCCTTGGTTCCCTGAAAGAACTACTCATAATCTTCTTAATTCCAAAACAACCAGTGGGTTGTTATAAACATCTTTTTGGGAGATCAAGCATCTTTATGCCTTTGTGGCAGAATCATATCTGCAATTCGACATTAGTACATCTTTATGCCTTTATGGCAGAATCATATCTGCAATTATACTTTCCGAGGTGTCATCCATTGTAGGCGGGCCTTGTAACCAATTAGTACATCCTACTGTTCATAGGAATTGAATTATGAGGATAGCAGGTGCATTCTACATTGACCCTGATCCATTTTATGATATCAGGGCGGTTTTCTGTCTCAAATCTAGAACCTGTATAGGGGTATATGATTATACATATTGTTGGGAAATTTAAACCCCGGTTGATAGAATTAACAAGTTTTAAACCCAAGTTATTAATTAGATTTATTATGCATAAAACTTGTTAAAACAAACAAACATCAATATCATGTCAAAACTCATTACAGCGGAAAAGTAAATAAGACAAAATATGATGACCTAGGAAAACCAATGAAACCAACTAGTTTCACAGTAAAAAACCTAGGGGGAAACCTTCCTGAAAAGCAATCCACTATAGTAAAGAGAAGTTTTAGAGCTAGTACAAAACTTTTGTCCTTAAACTCTACAATCCCCGTAGATGAACTCACAGCAGAAACCTTCTACCGCTTCAGAACCTTTGAACTCTTCAATATACGAACACCACCCTTTGATGCACGGATCCCAGTACATGACTCACTCCTTTGCACGAATCCCAATACGTGATTCACTCACCAACTTGAGAAAGAAGAATGTTGGCTGTAAAGTTCTTCACTTCATCAACAACAAAGATCAAGAAGCACTTGGTTACAAAACCCTAAGGTACAAAGACCCAGTAGCTTCTTTTTTGAGAGAATAAGGCTTCGATCACCTTTTTCATATGTTCTCCTTGTATTCTTTTATGTGATGGCCTCTAAAATATATCTTATATATGTCTAGGGTTGTGAGAAAAGAAACCCTACACAAATACAAAAGCCTGGCCCAAAAATCAGATCTGAAAATTCTGATTTCCATAACCTTGATAGATAGCATCTGTCGAGCCTCATTAAATCTCGATAGATAGCTATCTGTCGAGCAGCTGTCCACTAGGTGTCCAGCAGGTGTCCAGCTTTAGTAAACACATTTTCTTCACTTGTTTCTTGGTCCAATTTTCGGCTTTAATACTAGACTTGAACAACATATTTTTTGAAGTATTAAACACATCCTAGATCAATCCAAATACAAGTAAAGTGCGTTTTGTCAAAGGATTAGCCAACTGCATAAAATATGTCCTTAATAATCTCCACATTTGGCAATCCGTGATAAAACCACAACAAACAAATGAACATATAAGAGAAGTCATAAATCACTCAACTCATACTCATTTGTTAAATACAATAAAATCTATCCTAACACAAATTCTTGAAAAATTTTGCAAGAAGAGAGTTTATGAAAAGTAGACTTTGACAACCTGTATTTCTGAAACGCTTTAAACAAAACTCATCAAGGCATCTTAGTGTGAAATAGAAATAATAGATTGCATACAAATAAAGAAACATGTGTATAAAGAAAGAAAAGAAACAACACATGTAGAGGTAGGTGAAGAAAACATACATCATCATCATATATATCAAAGATAAGCACAATGTATATAAACATGGTCATAAGACCTAGGTACAAGAACAAGAAGCTAAAAGTAGTTCCTACAACAACAAAGAGGTAAACACTCCCCCTAACAAGATGAAACACATCTCCCCCTTACAAGGTCATGTATTTGTCCCCCTAACTTGTAAAATCATAAAAAGAAACCACAAATTCTCAAATTTCTCTCCCTTTTTGTCACGATTGACAAAGGGTACAGGAAGCTATAAAGCATTACCCGAGAAATATAAAGATGATCAAGAATGATCAAGGGGCACAAAGAATCCATAAAAATGCATGAATGTAATGAAACAATATGCTATGGATAACAAGATAAAAGAAACATGCAAAACATGCAAAACATGTGAAAAAAATGCATGCAGAGGATCTCGATGGATCGAGAGGTATCAAGGAGCTATCGAGCAGACCTCGATGGATCGAACAACTATCGAGAAGCTATCGAGGAGACAGAAACTTTCTCAATTGATCCACCTAGCTATCAAGAGGTGTCGAGATTGCGATAAAAAATCAACAGAAGATCTCGACAGATAAGCCAGGTATCGAGAGGTGTCGAGAAGGTGTCGAGATGGCTTAAAAATAGTTTTTCAAAGAGGAGAAAAATACAAATATGAATGCAATCAAACATGCAACTCAGCCAAAAATCCAACCAACATTTTAACCTCTTAAAACATCTCTCAGTCAACAAAGAGTTAAACATGAAGCTCCCAAAAACACACACACACACACACACACTAAACAAGTCTAACCAATTTTATATTTCAAAAACAAGTCAAGACAGTTTAGTGAGTATACATCAACACATGTAAGCCTTGTGATGGCCAAATCACATTGTACCTGCACATGTATCAAAAGTAGCAAAGAATATTGCGTGTTGTGTGTGAAAACATCGCAAAATTGCATAAGTGTCTCTATGTTTGGCGATTTGAGATATGAGAAAATCACTTTAACTCACACACAATCATAACTGTTTGATAGGAACTATCACCTTTAAGATACATCCTATAACTCCCACATCTCCTAGAAAACACGCTTGCAATCATATTTAAAGCATTTTTGATCTTTTTACTTTTATTTTCTTTGCATAATTTCTTTTATTAAGAAAATCATGCATGGGTATACAAAGGAGAGAAAAGAAATACCCAATTATGTTAAGCTTTTTGACATTGCACTTTTACTATGCCGAAGCATACAGATGTCATTGATATTGCATTTTTGCTATGCCGAAGCATACAGATGTCATATCATGATTGGCGGGTAACAGTGGTGAGATCGTTATTTATGCCTTTCTCTTAGGATTTTCTAGTCCTACCCGTCAAAAAGAGTAATATGAGTGTTAAGTGCAAGAGATCACTTAACCTTACTCCTCACAAACAAAGAGCTACAAAGCTCACTTACTTAGTTGTGCATAGAAATGCACATCTAAGCTACAAGAGATACAAAGTTTAGAAAACTCTGTTTCAATGGCCATTTTAAGGTTCACAAGAACCGATGTACACAAACACATTGTTTTTGTATTTTTCTGATTTTTCTATTTTTTATTTTGAAAACAATACAAAATAAAAACTAAACAACCAAACAAAAACAGACAGACAACATGAAAGCATGAAAGAAAGATGCAAATGCATGAAGGCATGATAGAAATGTGCAAATGCATGAAAGCATGATTCCAAAAGCAGATAAAAAATCAAGCAAAGATAGTCCAACTTTAAATACAAAGAATTAAAGTAGAAGACAATAGAAAAGATAATTAAGTCTTAGGCTCCTTTCTCACCCACCGAGCACGAGTCTTTGGTCATGAAGATGAAAAGGTACATGTCCTAGTATGTCTACTAATGGACATAGAAGAATTAAGATTCTTCTGAAATTGAGTTAAAAAGAGCAAGACTTTTAATAACTTTTCAAACAAAGGTGTACGTCCTTGAAAAGAAACCTGTGATCGTTTGGACAATTGCTTATGAGGATACAACTTAAAGCAATTAGGATGAATGTGTCCAGAAACACCACAATGGTGACAAACATGAGGTCTAACAAAGGATTTAGAATTAGCCAAAACAGTTTTGGATTTCATACCTTTATTACCTTTCTCAGATTGAGGCACAATGACAGTCTTTGATCCAGAAGCCGTGGAAGAGGAGGGGCCGGAGGAGGCAGCATATCCTAAGCCAGTCTTATCAGAACTAGGCTTTTGAACACTCAAGACCTCTTCAAGTTTTGCACTAGACATTCTCTCCATTTGAGTTCTAGCTTGACTAAGTTCAACCTCAAGATTCTTAATCTTCTCTTCTAATGAGGTGTTCTCTGCAATGAAAGTCTCAACTAACCTTGTAGTCTCATCCAATTTGACTAACAGATCAGCCTTTTCAGTTTTTACCTCATTAAGCTCTTTTCTACAAAGATGAGAAGTCTTTTCAGATTTTATGAATTTAGTGCATAGCTTATCATAGGCTTCCTGAAGGGTCAATTTCTTGGGGTACTTCTTCATCATAAGAATCCTCACTGTCACTAGCACTCTCCACAATCACCTTATCGGTTGAGGCAGCAGAGGCCATAACGTGACTACATTCATCTACATACTCATCAGAAGAGTCATTCTCAGTGTCACTCCAAGTAGCAACCAACCATTTATCTTCTGACTTCTTGGTCTTTTCCTTCATAAGGTAGTTTGGACACTCTATCCTCATATGACCAAAATCCTTGCACTCATGGCATTGGATAGGGGGTTTCTCATTCTTACCCTTGCTAGAGGAGTTAGATTTCCTAGGAGGTTCACCCTTATCCTTTTTCCTAAACTAAAGAAGCTTGATAATCTCATCAGTCATGAAGGTTAGATCCTCATCCTCATCTTCATCTTCATCTTGAGAGTCCTCGATATATTCCTCTATACCCTTAAGAGCCAAGTTTTTACTCTTTCCACCTTTTCCTATTGAGCTTAATCCCATCTCATAGGTTTGAAGGTTCCCTACAAGCTCAGTCAGAGGAATTTGATCAATGTCCTTTGCTTCTTCAATGGCTGTGATCTTGGCATGGAATCTTTCAGGTTAAGACCTAAGAATTTTCCTAACAATTTTGGATTCCATAATAGATTTTCCAAGATTGAAGGCAGAATTCACAATATCCATGAGTTTAGCATAGAACTCATCAAAGGTCTCATCCTCCTCCATCCTTATTTCTTCAAAACTGCTAGTGAGTAGGTGGCCTCAAGAATGGTCCATGCTTCCTTGGCAACTTCCGTATATGATATTTTCTTGAATTCCTCATTGGTCACCCCACAAAACAAGGCATTCAAGGCCTTACTGTTGAAATTTGCCGTTGTGATTGTTGCATTATCCCAATCCACTGGCGCTTTCTTTGGCTTAATCCAACCAACTTCAACAGCTTGCCATATCTGTTCATCTAGAGCCTACAAAAACACTTTCATACGAACTTTCCAGTACGCATAATTAGTGCCATCAAATAAAGGAGGAATCAAAAGAGATTGTCCACGATCCATGACAATAGGGGTCAAGGATCACACTCAGGAAATTAATCCAATCAGAGTGTACCAGCTCTGATACCACTTGTTGAGAAATTTAGACTCCGGTTGATAGAATTAGTAAGTTTTAAACCCAAGTTGTTAATTAGATTTATTATGCATAAAACTTGTTAAAACAAACAAACATCAATATCATATCAAAACTAAGTGTAGGGAAAAAGTAAATAAGACAAAATATGATGACCTAGGAAAACCAATGAAACCAACCAGTTTTACAGAAAAAACCTAGGGGGAAACCTTCCCGAAAAGCAATCCACTATAGTAAAGAGAAGTTTTAGATCTAGTACAAAACCTTTGTCCCTAGACTCTACAATTCCCGTAGATGAACTCACAGCAAAAACCTTCTACCACTTCAGAACCTCTGAACTCTTCAATATATGAACGCTACCCTTTGATGCACGGATCTCAGTACATGACTCACTCCTTTGCACAAATTCCAGTACGTGACTCACTCACCAACTTGAGAAAGAAGAATATTGGCTGTAAAGTTCTTCACTTCATCAACAATGAAGATTAAGAAGCACTTGGTTACAAAACCCTAAGGTGCAAAGACATAGTAGCTTCTTTTTTTAGAGAATAAGGTTTCGGTCACCATTTTCATATGTTCTCCTTGTATTTTCTTATGTGACAGCCTCTAAAATATGCCTTATATATGTATAAGGTTGTGAGAAAAGAAACCCTGCACAAATACAAAAGCCTGACCCAAAAATTAGATCTGAAAATTCTGATTTCCGTAACCTCGATAGATAGCATCTGTCGAGCCTCATTAAACCTCGATAGATAGCTATCTATCGAGCAGCTGTCCACCATGTGTCCAGCAGTTATCTACAGGTGTCTAGCTTTAGTAAACACCTTTTCTTCACTTGTTTCATGGTCCAATCTTCATGGCTTTAATACTAGACTTGAACAACATGTTCTTTGAAGTATTAAACACATCCTAGATCAATCCAAATACAAGTAAAGTGCGTTTTTTCAAAGGATTAGCCAACTATATAAAATATGTCCTTAACACATATAACATCAACTTCAATGTGATTCTGTTCAGATAGTTTTAGTTTATTCAATTTCCTAGGGGATATAGAAAATAACCACAGTTCCTCTGAAACTTCTATCCAATTATTACAGAAATTTCGATTTAGTTGTTTACAACCATTGATGGAAATGTAAACATTACAATTTTTGTGATTATGTGCCTCCACCGATCGAAAAGCAATACAGACGGCTAATTTGAAATTTTTTTACCAACCCAGAAGGAAACAAAATTTCCAAAACTCTGATGGTTGAATTTCAAGAACTTTGGAAACTCTGTTCCTGGTAGTTTAAGAAAGCACGAACTTTCATATTTGCTTCTTGCACCTTCATGGACTTTATTTGGTAAAATCCCAAGAATTTCTCCAAACTGTTTACATTAAGCAAATACAAGAAATTGAAGTTAAAAAAAAGGGAAAGAAAAAAAGTGATTATTAATTACGTAAACATAAAGGGAGAGGGAGAGAGACCTCACCTGAATCAATAATCTGCTTGATGATTGTGGATCCAACGACGGGCATTTCTTTACATACACTTTTCTTACAGATTCTGAAAGCGTTGGAATTTCCTAAAGTTGCTTACAATTTTCTATTTCAATAGTTTGTAATCTAGCCAATCCACTAATGCTTTGGGGAATACTAATCATATTGGAATCACGTATTGATGCGAACCTCAATCGACACGCTTTGAGACCCAACAATCAATATTGGAATATTTGCCCAAGAAAGCTAAAATTCTTTTTTTTTTTTTTTATAGAAACTCTGACCCAACGTTTATAATCGAAACGCGAACCAAAGGCATAAGTTGACCTTGACCCAATGATTATAAAGAATCATGAACCAAAGGTATAAATTTTGAATTCCACAAGGAAGAATCCCTGATAAGTTCACAGTTATTGAAGAACGAAAAGAAGAGCAAAGCCTCACCTTTTCTGATTTTTATTCAACAATCTTTGAAAAACGTTTATAGACTTAAGGGCCTATTTAAGGGCTCCATAAAACTTGACAAACAAGAAAATATATTTTAAAATAACTCCTAATTGATACCTTACCATATCAGGAATCAAATTTGACCTAAAAAGCATTAAATGCACCTAAAAACAAGGAAAATACCTAAAAAACGTTCTAAATAATAAAAGCCCTAAATTCAGGTAGATTTGATCTGAAATAACAGCTCCAGAATAGGAAAAAATCTCCATTAACTGATATAGAGCTGGAAAGTCAATCAGCCACTAATCCACGCCATAAATCACTCCCAATTAAGCCAAATCAGCCCTCAATAGCTTGAATTAAATTTATTATGTTTTCATCTTCCTTTCGGCCAAGCTTAGAATGTCCTGCGTTAGAATCAGCCCAAATCTCTTGAATCAGCCCATTAAGTGCTTCTTTGATCTTCTTGGATCTTGCTCTTGTAATAGGCCCAACTGGCACATGCAATGGATCCTTGAATGCTTGTTGATTCTCATCACGTATAATAAGATGAAGGCCATTCTCTAATACCACTATTAATCATATATAAATCCTCCAAATATTTCATTTCTGGGTGAATATTAGGGAACTTCTCAAGCCTTCCGCGGTGATTTAGATTCAAGCTTTTAAGGGATCTTTGCTGGAGGCGGCTTGGAAGAATCTCAAGTTTTATGCAGCTTTCGAGGTTCCACCATTTAAGCTTATCAAGATCTCCAATTGACTCATGAACCTCTATTAAGTTTTTACAATAAGAAATGTACAATGACTCTAAGTTTGGAGTGCAAATAGCAAGAAACTTCTCAAGCCTTTTGCAGCAATGTAGATCAAAATATATAAGGGATCTTAGCAGGAGGTCACTTTGAAGAATCTTAAGTTTACTGCAGCATTTGAGGTTCCATGTTTCAAGCTTATCAAGATGTCCAACCGACTCATGAACCTCTATTAAATTTTCATAGCGACGTATGTCCAAATTCTTTAAGTTTGGGGCGCATAATAAGGAAGGTAATTTTGTAATGAATTTTACACAAATTGAGATTGATATTTTTCAATGCTTCAAACGTGCGGTCCTACAGGAAAAAAGAAAAAAAAAATTATTTCTACAAATTTTAAAAATAACATTTAAAGAAATCAAAATTCATCATTTCAAAAAAAAAATCAAAATTCATATATACTAATACTCATACCTGTTTTAATAGTTTCTCCAATCTAATCTGACTATTCGGCATATTCAGCACAACAATAGGGTAAAATTCTAATGGCAAGGGAAAATTATATTCTGGCCACTAAAGCAATCTTAACTCGTTGGGGAGATATTTAAGCCCTTTAGAAATTTGTACATTCTTAACTAAGAGAAATTTGAGATTTCTCATATTTTTTAAAGCATTAGCTTGCAATTTCACCTTTCTTGGTTTAGGTGAGTACCACATTATGCCTCGAATTTTATTCGACCCCTAGATAGGACAAAGAATTAGCTGCACTTCATAATAGAATTTGACAAAAGTATAAAAATTTTAAAACTTTAAATGAAAAATATATGATAAATTATATTTTCAGCGATATTGAGGGAAAAACAATCAATGAAAGTCACTAAGAAAAAAAGACAATCAATGAAAAATATTAGGAAAAAAATGAGGAGCAAAAGAACTTATATCGTGTTTTCCATTAGCAAGTTATAAGCATCCTCATGACACCATATCCTGCTACAATTTTCAAGCTCTTTGGATTCTTGTTGAACGATTTCTCTACCCATTGGTTGTAGCAAGTCATGCATACACAATATGCCCCATCTGTCAACAATTATGAGACACTTATCAATGAGTTTTCTAATACCCAAATTTGGAAATAATTTGCAAGCATCTAATATATCCACAACTTCGTCCTTGTTAAATCCCCTAAAAAAACATGCAATGTCAAGAAAAATATCTTTTTCATCTTCTCCCAGTCCATAATAACTTATCTTGAGTTTATCTAGAATTTTTTCATGTGGAATCTTCTTATACTTTTTGGATTCACATGCCCATTCATCTATACGTTTGTCATACAAATCAAACTCCATTATTTTTAGAGCTAATGGAAGTCCATCGGCTGAAGATATAATATGCTCTGCAAGATTTGAATATTCTTGTTTGGGTTCATTTTTCCCGAAGGCTTGCACATTGAAAAGAACACAAGCTTCACATGGATTCAATTTTGGAACCTCATAAATTATTATTTGAGCATCTCTTCCAAGATTGGCTAGAACTTGTTTGTCTCTTGTTGTTATAATGACTCTACTTCCAAAAGCAAACCAGTTACAATATCCAAGCAAATTTTCTATCTCTTTTGAGTTTTGACTGATCCACATCATCAAGAATTAAACGTACTTTCTTATTGTAGAGCCTTTCTTCTATCATATTGATTCCTTCACGTACACTATTTACCTTAACAATTCTACTTCGTAAGGTCTTAGAAAGTAGTGTCTCTTGTAATTGGATAATGCCAGCATCTATCTTTGATTTTTCTTTGACATTTTCTAGAAAGCAGCTTCCTTCAAAAAGATCAACAATTCTATTATAAATAGCTATTGAGATTGTAGTCTTACCCACTCCCCCAAGACCATGGATTCCTACCATGAAAACACCACTGGACTCCATATCTAGAAGCAATTCTATAGCTTCCGCTCGAGAATTAACTCCAACTAGATATTTAGCAATAGGTAATTACATGTGAATTTATTTAATACTTGATATCTCTTCAATAATTCTTTTGATAAATTTAGATTCATATTCACTGCAACAACAAAATCACAAAGCATTAAAAACAAATTATGAGTTGTAGTCAAAGTAAATATAATTATTTTTAAAGTAAATGGTATATAATTTAAAGGATTGATTGATAATTATCATTTAATACATTCATTTTATTATTTTTTTGGTTAGAAAATTAGAGTTGGGCTTTTAGCAAAAAATTGCACGGAAACTCCCTTAGGTGAGGAAACAAACTTATAATATAAGATTAAGAAATTTTGGAAAAATTTTCTAAGAATTAAATGAGAAAAACTTTTAATTATTAATATTATCCGATTAAATTCTTCTATTTCTACCATTTAATAGGGAAAAAAAGAATATATTCAAATTTTTACCTTAAAATATACTTTCATAATTCGGCATTTAGGCGTCATAATAAAACAAGTAAAAGTTTATAACAAATAAAAGAACATAGAGTCTCACCAATTGATAACATTATCTGAGTCAAAATTATTCCATTGCTATCAATATCATCGACGTTTATAGCTTAACTACAAAGTAAGTAAAAAATGGGATATATATATATATATATATATAATACTTTCATAATTTGTCATTTAGTGGGAATACCAAAACCATTAAAAATTTGTAACTTATAAAATCACACAAGAGTAGGTATTAGTTAAATACATACCCATTCTTGTATTCATGTCCAGACAAGTTAGCTACTTCAATTAAAGTTTCCCTCCACCTCTTAACCTTCTCCATGTTGTCTTTGAATTTTTTCTCATGGTTAATTATCTAGTGCTATTCCAAACTTTCCCTCATTTTTTCTAACTTCGGATGGAGTCACTTTGTAGAAAATTGGATAAACCTTCCGGATCCATCCAGTATTTCTACACTCAAGAATCTTGACAAGTTCATCCAAATACTAAGTAGAAGATGCATAATTTTTAGACAATACAACGATCGATATCATTGACATTTCAATGGTTTTAAGAAGTTCCTTTGAATTTTCTTCTCCCCTCTCAAGATTGTTATCACAGAAGGTGTTTAAGCCATAGTTACACAAAGCGGTGTATAAATGGCCTGTAAAACCATATCGTGTGTCTTCACCTTGAAAACTCAAGAAAATATCAGGGCTCCATTGGCGAGTGGAAGAAGAAGAGGTTAATTCTTCTTTAGTTGGGAAAGCCATCAGTATGATCTGTTAACTGAAGACTGAAAAAGATCTAAAAAGAGGAGAAGAAGAAGGAAAGAAATATCAAATTAAGATGTAATGAAATGGGAATTATATATAAAAGATGAGTGAATGCGTGCAATTTGAAAGGTTTTGAATGTGATTGAGAAATAGTTGAAAGAACGATGATTTTCAAGAAAGTGTGCTGGAATAGAATCGAACTAGAAATTTGGAATTGATTGGGAAAAGAGAGTTTGGTCCTTAGAGAGGAAAAGATGGCTATAGTGGATCCTTAATAGATACTGAAAGATATCAAAAGTAGCACCGAACAATGGTGCAGTCAAGTCAATAAAGTGCCTCTACGAAGTTTCTGCGATGCAAATTCTCCAACGGGGCTGTCCCCACATGTTTTCGATTTTCCACAATGACAAGAAAGTGGGAATCAATTTTCCATTAAACTTTCCTTTTTTTTTCTGAAAGAATTATGCTAGAGATACAACTTTTAGAATAATTTTATACCACAAATTGCCACATGGCGAGTTGTGATTAGTAAAGGTGTGTCTTCGTATGGCCCACTGACATATCCTTACCAATTACAACTCGCTATGTGGCGAGTTGTAGCATAAAATTGTGTCCTTAGCATGATTCTATGTCGAACGCATGCCATCTTATGCTTCTTTCCCACACGTTAATGATGATAAATAATTAAAGACTAACATGCAAAACTGACCCACAAATTTCATTTCAGTCTTCTAACTTTGCTTTTGTACATTTTAGTCTTCTAAGTTTTAGATTTATTCAATTAAGGCATTTTCGTTAATTTTTGTTAAAATTTTTTGAAAAAAAAAATCTAGAAAATATTTTTCAATCATTAATTGAATTTTTTTTTTTAATTTGAAAATTTTGAAGAAAAATTTATAAAATTGAAAAATTAACCACAACATATAACAAAAGTTGGTGGAAAGTTCTTAATTGAATAAACTTGAAAGTTAGATGATTGAAATGAATAAAAACAAAGTTAGAGGACTAAAATAAAATCTAAAAAAACTTAGAGGGTCAGTTTTGCACTTTATCCATAATTAAATATCAAGCACCAAGGTTCATGATTGGGTGGGTGGCGTTGGTTTTAATGGAAACTGAAAAAAAAAACAAAAAGTTTTCTTTTTCCCTAATCAACTCTTCACAAGATAACATTACTCATATTATTTGTATGCTATTATAGTCGTAAGAATACGTAATATAATATGACAAACCAAAATTTCAAGATAAAAGAATTCTTAAGACTAGCTAATAGCCAAGATACTAATGGGTTACCACTTACAAAAAGAATTTATTAGTTGGATTAATTGAAACCTACCATTATTATTATTTTTTCTTAAAATACTTTTATTTTTCAAGTAGAAGGAGAAAAAAAAAAAGAAAAAAAAAAGATAGCAATTCTCTAATTTGATTACCATGAAAGAAAAGAAAAGTGTAGAAGAAAATAGTTTTTTTTTTTTAAAAAGAGCCCACTTAAATAACATATTATTATTATTTATTATATGAAATTACATATTTAAATTTACAATGGTCATACCAGTCAAATGATTGCAATTGCTTTTTAAATTGCAGTATTCTTAGAGGTTTCAATGTGACAATACAAAACTATTAAGATTTTCTAAGCTACACTCCTTACAGCCAATGCTCAAATTCAGAGAAAATTTTGACCTTGTCATGAATAATGCTCCACATTGCAATATCCCAAGGAATATTGTTCTCATAACAGTGAAAATTTTCTTCTTTGATGTTTACTATAAAAAAAAAAAAAATGCACAAAATTAGTTGTAAATATATTTGAAAATCTCCCGTAATTATTCTTTTTCTTGGCATTTTATAAGTTTAAAGACCTTCTAGAGATAACTTAGAGGCTGCTCATCACCTAGTTTTTGAGATGAAGCTAAATAGGAAGATGATGAAAAAAAATTAAAAAAAGGGGGGGGGGGGGGGAAGAACCATGTTTTACATTATTCGGTAGAATAGACATTAAAAAATGAACATCTAATTAAAAAAAAAAAAAAAAAAGGCTAAGGTATAGACGCAGATGCAATGTTATCCACGTAAACCCACCAACTTTCATTTACCCAACTGGATTGAGATCCCATGCAAGTATGCAACACCACATGAGGATTACAAGGTGTAATAATTTTGAAGGGCTTAATTTTGAGAGATGAAATCGAAACGGAAATTTGGAATTAATTGTGAGAAAAAGGGAGATGATCCTCACTGAACAAATATGAAAGAAGAACAAATGACTATATCAAAATTTATATCAAATCTGGCCTCTTAGCCTTTATGGTTTAAGCAAGTAAGGGCCACTAGACTCACTTATTCTTATTGTCGATACTGACAATAGACAAGAATAGTAGGTAAAAAATAACCTCAAGACAATTATATGTTTATAATCACATTTTCTTTTTTATATAATATTTTTGTAATTATCGTTCATGTAAAGTATACACAATTGTATAAATATACAATGTTGTGCACATTTAATATTTAGTCTATAATGTAAAATGTAAATAGGAATATAAAACTTAACTCAATGCAACTAGAGATCCCTTTTTCCATGAAGCTTTTGCAATACAATTAAAATCTTCCAAACTAGGGTGTCCCCACACGTTTTGACAACGCCAAATGCATGTATAAACCTCTTTATTACCATCACTTTCTCAGTAAGAGTCTTGCAAATGGCTAGATTTAATTTTATTTAAAATTTACACCAAAAATGCTTCTTGTCCACACGTTAAATGCGTCATTGCTTGAAATTTGTTCAATGCATAATTCTAAATGTTAATTACAACAAACATGATATAGAAAATATAGTTTTGGATGTTACCTTCCACCATGGAAGATGTAGGGCTCATATATTTATATCAGTCAAGTACTTTGCTTGCTTTACTGATTTTCCGCAAAAAGTTTCAAATTTTTGAGGCAGCTTCCCATTCCCATTATCTATAGATGTAAATCCATAGCTTGTTAGTTAGTTTAGAGTCCTTAATGCAGATTGTTAGTTAGTTTAGAGTACTTAGGCTAATTATTCAGATCTAGGTTAAACAATAATATATCACATTATGCAAAGCAGCGAAAAGTAAAGAACACAACGATATGATAACCCAGAAAAACCAATTAAACCAATAGTTTTAAGGTAAAATCTTGTGGAGGATTTGATCTAACTATCCTCAAGGTAAAACAAATCCATTAATAGAAAATTGAAGTTTTTACAAAAGATTTAACCCTAAATCTATTGCTACCTCCAGTAGTAACTTATCGACATAACCACGTTCAAGCTCCGAATCCACCTCATTCTCTCTTGGATTTGCAGCACACAAGCACCCATGCTCGTGACTTTGAGATCCCACTCAAAGGTTTCAGATCACGGCTTGTTGATCTTTGCAGCAACTAGATTCCACTAGCACTTGCTTGCAGATCTTGTTCTAGTAGATGGTTGTAGAGTTAGAAGGTACAGAACCTCTTAGTTCTCATAGGAGTAACTCACAAGTCTTCCAAGAGTCTTCAAAACGTGCCTAGGGTTTTCCTTTTATACGTAGGAGTGTTGGACTGAAACCTTAAATGTTTTTGCAAGCTTGGGCCTATTTAAAAATTCTGTAGAAATTATTTTTTTGCGATTCTCAATTGGTCGAGCTTTACAAAAAATTAATGCTTTTCCCTGCAGCTTGTACATTCAAGAGTTTTGACGTGTACAGCTTTGAGCAATGTCTAGCACCTATCCTAGACATGTTTTTGTTCTCGGTTTACCAACACATTCAAGTTGAAATTCTAAAAATTTAACTCTAAATCTTTAGAACCTAACAATCTCCTCCTTTGGAAATCCATGACAAAACACACTTAAAAAAGAATTGCTCACCTCAAGATTTAGCCCAACTTACACTTGTTGCCCAAATACAATTCCATCACAATCCACTAACTATTAGTTGCTAGAATAGACAACAGATGAGAAAGAATTAATCCTGTAAATTCCTGAAACACTCAAAACAAACCATAAACGTATGTGTCGAAATTACAGTATAAATCCAATAAATAAAAACTGAACTTGAATTCACAAAACATAAGAGATAGATAGAATATCAAATGAATAAACATCAAATAAACTATCATAGTCAATTAACCAACAATGTTTGTGAAACAAGAACAATAAATCAAAAAAATATACGTCAAAATCAATGAGAAAGACAAATACATCAAAATCTCTCATCAACAAAACAACTAAACTACTCCGTACAAAAATTATTTACTCTCCCCCTAAGTACAAGTGCCTATCCTAAATCCTACTCTCCCTTTTTGTTACACATTGCTAAAGGCAACCATTAAGGATCAGAGGGTGGAAGAGGTGAAAAAGCACTCCTATCCTCGGCAAAATCTGCTCTCAAGGCAACAACCTCAATGAGTAGCTCATCAATAAGCTATCCATGAGTCGCCTGAGTAATCATAAAGGTCCCCATCATGGCATGGAGTGAGAGAGGAGAGGTAACAGTAGGGTTAGTAGTATCATCATCACCAGCGGGATCCACAGCTACAGTGGGATCCACATGAACCTCCTCAGTAGCCAGCTGATCACCAAAGACAGGAGCAGCAATAGAAGCTTCACTCTTGGTCTCTTTGAAGTCCTAATGCTTAGTTCAGCACTCTTCATCTAAGCATTACAAAAAAAGGGGTTATCCTAGCGTTTTCAAAACCGCTGGGATAGCCCCAGAAAGTGCTGGGATAGCCCCAAAAAGCGCTGGGATAAGGTCAAAATTCCTAGCCCGACGTTTTTTTTTTTTTTTTTTTTTTTTTTTTTTTTTTTTTTTTTTTTTTCTGACGCTTCAAACCGCCATGCAGTGACAGTCAATATAGGGTTGCTGGACCTGTACCAGCGCTTTTTGAAAGCGTCGGGAAAGGCATGAGCCCTATATCAGCGCTTTTGAAAGCGCTAGTATAGGCCTTTTAAATTGTATGCATTCAAGATCTATACCAACGCTTTTGAAAGTGTTGGAATAGGTACTGCCTATGCCAGCGCTTTCAAAAATGCTGGTATAGGTCATGAATGAATATAATATAAACAACCTATACAGGCACTTTCAAAAGCTCTAGAATAGGTGCTGCCAATGCCAGCGCTTTCAAAAGCGTTGGTATAGGTCTTTAATGAAGATAATTTAAAAGACCTATACCAGCGCTTTTGAAAGCGCTAGGATAGGCATTAACTATTCCAACATTCTCAAAAGCGCTGGTATAGGTCTTGAATGAATATAATTTAAAAGGACCTATGCCAACGCTTTCAAAAGTGCTGGTATAAGTCCTTTTTTTTTTTTTTAGCACCTATAATGTTCATAAAATATGTATTTTCCAATTCCTATTTTACAGCAATTGTAATGAACTACAATTCATATTTTCCAATAGCAAATACCATACCACATTAAACCAAGAAATTAAATATATTTAATTACACCATATCAATAATTACATCCCAAATGTCTAGAATTTTATACACAAAATAATACATCCTAAGTGTCTAGAATGTTATGAACAAAATAATATATTCTAAACAACTATGTACAATGTCCTACACAAAAGAATACATTCTACTGCGTATTGCCTACTCCAAAATAGGTGTCCAAAGTATCGCCTACTGCGTATCATCAAATGATAAGCACTGAGCATTGGGAGACTGGATGTCCACTGCAGAATCACCATCACCATCACCATCCTATAAATTAAGAAACACACAATGAATTAGTGTACTAAACAACAGAGTTAGTAGCTGAATGACACAATATCACTAGCAATTAAAACACACTCAAAATGACTGATTTCAGTTAAGCATATCAATTGGGTATTAGTGAGCAATTTATGCAAAAGATTCAATAAGTGATTACTTACACATATTCTGTAAAGCCTTAGAGGTTACATTTCTACTTGATATTTCTATGTATTTTATGTGTTACAATGAACCCTAAACTAGTAGATATAAAGATTAGGGTATACAATAATGAAGGAGTTGAGAAGGTGGTAGTTGGGAGTTGAGGGGATACATTAATGAGGAAAGATATATTATATTTAACATTAACCATGAGTGCTGATAAGCATTCTATAGCAAAGTTCCTTTACTTGGAGAGGTAGGGTAGCAATGTAACAACTATCACATGGTAGTTAACTGAAGGTGCAATCATGTCCTAAATCATCCAGTCACCAACATAATATAAGCAAATGCAAGTGATGATCCAATACAATTCCTGCAACTTTTTATTTTTTTTCAGAAACCAGTTCATGCACATATTATGGGGGTACCCCATGAATGTTAGCATTGATTATAGGCAGCCTTCTTTCAAGCATTCACTCCTATTAGTTCTCAAGACCAGTAAGCACTTGCTGCACTTCTTGCCATATAGGGAGGAAAACTTTTTCTACTGTTCCTACTTGCTACACATAGATATTTTCTCTTTAAAAGTTCTTATCAAATTCTAGGCCACTACTTGGGTATATTGTCCTCTCTCTGACCTATTATAATCTTACAACCTTGGTATATTCCTACACCTCAATATAGCACTTGATTCTCATCTTCAATCACACTACTAATCAGTCCAGAAAGTCATAACACATCAAGCAAAATATATTTTACCTGACCTGACATGATACCCTCCTACTAATAAATAAATAAACACTAATACAATCTAAATTAGACAGTAAAAGAAGTAATTATAAATCATAAACAAAAAGAATCTTTATTACTATTATTTTTTGGTAAAATAACTAAAAAGAATCTTTATTTGGATAGAGCGGGTGACCAACAATATTTAGCAAATAGAAAAAGTTCTCCAAAGACATAGCCACCCAATTAACCCATTTCACAGCAAAATTCAGCAGCTCAAAACTCACCAATCACCTACAACACGGACACACAAAAAGCATCATATACTATCCATTAACCAATTAACTTCATAAATTATTTATAAACCATTTCCAAACAATATTTCATCTGATTATTTTGCATCACAGAAACTTCATGACAACTCACCAATCACCATACAAACATGAACAAAAATGCACATACTTTGTATTCAAACTTCTTACCATAGACATACTGAGAAACAATGGGCACAGCCTAGTCAACATCCTCTGCATTGACCTCACTTGAGCTTCAAGGGCATCATAACGAGTGCATTTTTCCTTCATTTCTTCTACTTGAGTAGACAACTCCATAACCCTTTGGTCAGTTGCAGTAGATGTTGGAGGTGGCGTCCTGCCATCCATTGACCTCGCACAATTGCCAAAGGGGGTTGGACCAAAGCCTACCCCTCTAACATGGCCACCTCTCTCTACACCCATGACCTGTCCAAATGCATCATCAAGCTGCCAAAGTATGCCAGCCTCAATGTGGTTTCCCCGCAACTGTGACCCCGTTGACATAAGCTCTTTCATCTTTGCCTAGTAATCACAAATAAACAAAACAACATATTAGCAACGTGGGCAATAATACACATGCCAACATGAGTAATATGATTTTATATATATAAAAGCTGGGTTGGAGTTATTATAAAAGAAATAGAGAAGACTTTAGGATAGGAAAATGTATGACCTTGGGGTTAGTCATGGTGAGGATGGCTATAGGTTTTGTATATTGACTTATTTGAGTGTACTGACTGATGACTCTTTCTTGTACAAGTAGCATTATAACTCATAAACTAAAGTAGTGAACCAAAGACCTAATAAAGACTAACTTGACTCAAATAAATAAAGACATGAAAATTAGAATCTCTTAGAAAATTTTAGACTTTACTCAACTACCAATACACCCTTACTGGCAGTAGTTATAGAAAATTATAAACATGCCCCTCCTTACAAAATCAACAATAACTTGTAAAATTAAAAACAACTAAAAAACTATTTTAAAACCTAGAAACCAATATCAAGGCCTTTAAAACCATAAGATGCTTGCAGATACTGGCATTGAAGATATAAAGTTACCCTTGCTTGTCTTTTTATTAAAAATTAATAAATGGAGTCCAGAAAATTCTTCAATAAAATGGCTTAGGTTAATTTCACCTAGGCAAGCTTTGTACTTCACTTTGATAACTAGGAATGATTAATAATTTGGTATCAATCATTTTTACGGCCAAAAGGCAAGGCAGGCAATGGATGTAATTATCATGTTCAGAATTGTTCATGTAAAGAATATAATTAAAAAAGAAAATTGCTTCATTTTTTTTCTGCTTATGTGGACTTGGCTGATCCCCAATGAAATAGCTTATATACAGCTTCTGTTTATACTATTTTTACATAATAGAAAGACAAAAAAAAAAAATGAATTGGATAAAAAGCAAATGAATGACCAAAGGGCAAAGTTAGAGATTAGGAATGACCACTCTACTCTACTCAATCACTACTTTTGGTTTTAGGCCAGGAAGGAAAGAGAGAAAGGAAATGGATAAAAGATAGTATTTTCCTTTGAGAAAGTCTTTTAACACAATATATATATTGTTAAATCCACACAAAAATAATATGTAAACTATACTTATAAATGAAATGAAGAGCATCTGAGTAAAATCCTCAATATCTAAGGATCTTTTAAGAAATAAAAACAATAATGTTATAAACAAAAGTTTCCTAACATTGGACGACCCTAATCTAATCTAATCTAATAATGCCAACAACCTAATCAAGGACAAGGTTGGGCAATGAGAAACCAATCTCCCCTTTAATTAAAGTCCCTACCCTGTGACGTTAATCAAAGAACTTCTTTCCAAATCAAAATGCAATACATTCAAATTACTAATATAATTTGTTACAAACTTACAATGTTCGCTTCCATAGTGGCATTCAAAGCCTTACCATCATGGTGAGAATATGCCACCTCATACATCTCACCTCTCTCTAGTTGTCTGCCTTTCTGCTCTGCCTACAACATGGTCAGTACATTCGGCATATTAAAGCGAGGGTGTCGATTCGACGGCATCAAATCACATTTATTCCTACTTTAGAACGCAAAATAATATAAGCTTTGTAATTTTAAGCGTGTGATTAATATATATAATATTGTTCTTACAATGCTCTCCGCCGTCTGGGCCATGCTTCTGGATCCTAACGTATGCAACTCTGTCTGCTTCCCACGCCGCAGTTTGTTATCTTTCAACAGCTCCTACAAACATTTCAAGAAAGTCACGACCAATTACAATAACCCGCTAATATATAATACTCTTAAGCATGGAACCTATAAAAGCAAAACATCTATACCACTATAACTATTACTACCTTAAAATCGTCAGAGAACCAGTACTCCACCAAGCCATGAAATTGAGTGTCATCAACCTCCGGTAGTGATAGCTGAAGTAAATCTTCCTTAGTTGCGCCCGGTTTGTAGTATTGCTCCTTCAATTCTGATTTGTGGCCCTTCCACAACTTCCCAATCCGTGAGAGTGCCCATTTCCTTTGCGTAGCAGGTGGGATGCGGTCTGTAGGAATTACCCATCGTGCCTACTATGTGTAAAGTTGAATTAACTTTAAAATGTCACATTTTTAACATAATTGCAAACTGACATAAAGCTTTAAACAAGTAATAAAGAGTGAAGAATTTGAAAGAGAGAGAATTTGATACCAAAATGGTGTAGAAAGAGAGATAGAACCTATTCTTGTAGTTTGCAAAAGAAAATATTATAAGACATTTCAAATACTCAGTAACCCAAATGAAGCACATATCTACAAATACATATATACAAATGGACTTCGTACTCTAGTTCTATCAAAGATCCAATACACCATTATCAAGCCATAAGTCACACAATTTTTCCACAAGCAATGACATTCGTAACTTGAAGATACATTAACCAGTGTAGCTAATAACCTTCCATCATATAAATTTATCTAAAACTATGAAGAAGGAAAAAAAATTGAAACTAGCATCAAATAAGCACATTCACAGTTAATTGTGGAAGTGATGGAAGACCATCTGCAGTATTACTTTTTCTAACAAAATTTCCAGTAACTGTTGTAACAATTAGGTGGACCTATCCACACCAAACATAAAAATAAATAAATAAATGGGTGCAACAACCATTCCCTGCCACTAGTTAGTTCGTAGGGTCTTTTGTAACAATTAGTAACAATTGACAATTTTTTTGGAACAAAGTTAGTTAGGAGGCTGTTACTTATTACTTACTAATCAACCAATTAATTAGCTTCGCTTGCACAATGTACAATCATTTTTTTTTTTTGGATAAAAATTCACTAAGATATGACCAATATATACATTTATTGATATTGATATTGATATCATTAGAATCATAATGCAAGTTGAATTCATATCTTGGAACCATTCAATTGAGAATCCTGCACACTTTTTTTTTCTTATCTTTTTCAATTGATTTCATATACTACAAATAATACATTCTATTTTTTAAACCATTTATTTACTTATTCGAACAAAAAAAGGAATGAAATAAAATTTAAATATCAAACAAAGTCAAATGAAATAGGAATGAAAGAAATTACCATAATCCCCTTACTTGTTAAGCTATAAAAATTATTGGATTTCATAATCAGAACAAGTAGCAAATTAACAATAATATTTATCTCATAAAGCATAGTTACAATAATTATGTTTCGAGAGAAGGGACATGGAGAAGCTAGAAGGATCATATGGAAGGATCAAATGAAGAATCCTTCAATTCTCTTTGATTTTAACTCAATGTGAGACATATGTCGCATTTATTTGTAACTTTTAAGTGCCATATTTCTTACATTTAAATAAAAATTATATGAAATTAGAGGATTTAATGGGAATGGATCTTATCCCCTAAACCAGTACTTGCCATATTTCTTGTAGTTTGCATAACTTTATATAATTTTATTTAGAAAGATTGAATTTTATTTTGAACCAAAAGAGAAAAGAAAAAAAGAAGAAGAAAATCATGACTATTCAAGCAATTCATGTATGTTTAAAGGAAATTCATTGTCATTTCTTTTACCATAGCTTTTTTCCTAATACTTGAATGGCTTCCCAGGACCAATTCTTGTATTGCAGTGGCATTTTAGGCCATGAGCAGTAATTGATTGGGCACATATTAGGCTATCTTGCCACTGTTCCCAGCCACCTTAAGAAAGATCCACTATTCTTCCCAACTGGCTGGCCCGCTTTATTTATTTTCAAGAATAATTTTTTGCCCGGTGGCATATTCCATATATCATCAAATCGGTTAGGCCCACGTTTATTGGACACAATGATCGCTCCTACTATTGGTACGTCCTGAGGATCTATTAAAACACCAAGTTGCATCAGATTACAATGAAACATGAAAGAATTTCATGTCAAGAAACTAGCCATTTGGATACTACACAAAGGAAATATCAAAATATCTTGGAACTTTCATTTCTAGATAAGGATCACAACTATTTTTCATATTTGTTTAGTCCTAAAGGGACTGCTTACTAGTTAGGAACTATCACAAATATTGTTGACCTGCTAGCTGTTATAGATTCAAGTTCAACACTTAAAGCCTAAACTGATTTGTACTTTGGTGTTCTATTGTTGATGCCTGTGGGACTATAACTCGTACATCTGGTCACATGCTAAATTTATTAATAACAGTAGATCAGCAGGATGTAATAAACTAAAATTTAAGTGCTTACTGAACTAAAGGTCATAGAAAACAGAGATGAGGGAACCCAAACAAAAAAAAAAACAAAAAACAAAAACTCTAGTTGCAATTTTGAAGAAATGATTTACTGACTTTGCATTATGGTTCAGGTTCTTAAAGACCCTACTGAATCCAAGGATTTTTTGAGGGTACAGGCCAAAGCATTCAAAAAGTTAGAAATACACCAACCTGGTGGTTTGTGTCTCATCATCACTCCCCTGGGAATGTCGTCTATCATCATCAACTGGAGGAGCTTGTTGGCGTGATGGTATGTCATTCGACCCCACATGTGAAGAGCTCCCAGCAAGCTCAACGAACTCAAGTCACCGCTTCCTCCCCATGCTTGTGTGCAGTACCTAAACAATACAACCTTGTTAGTTATATAAAACATTATGTTACATATACATATGTGTATATATATATACATATATATATATATATATGTACATAATCTCTAACAAATGCTTTACACATGCAGCACTTCATAAGCACACTACCAAGCCACACATATGGAAGCAGTTGAGTTTCCATTTACTTAAATCCAAAAACAATATAGGTGACAATGAAAACACATATTCTAATGTAAAGTGTTATAATCGGAACATATTAGTTCAAAAGATGGTCTTACTACATTTCACTACTAATCGTTGTTGTACTCATTGTCGCTATACTCCTCATCGTTGTCGTAATCGTCATCAATAAAGTCATTATCATCTATGAAGTCCCCATTCATAGCCTTCTCATTCTCCTCAATGACCATTGCATCAATTGTGGTTCCTCCGACATCAGGTCGAGCCAAACCAATGTTGTCAAAAGCCGCATTGTCACCAATGATATTGTAGGGAACATTTTCACAATATGTATCACCATCATCATCCTCACACAAGGGACCACTGCCCGCATCAAACACATCCCTTGCTTTAGTTTTAACAACTACAAAACCAATCCTTGTCCCTCTTGTCCTCTACATAAAACACTTGTGAAGCTTCAGATGCCAATACATATGGCTCATCCATCAATTCATCCCCCACATGTATCAAGCGGGTAAAATTCACAAGTGGAAACCCTAACTCATCAATCTTGTACCCCCGGCTACTATGAACGTCGACCCATTTACATTTCAATAGCACATGCCTTATTTTATCCGAATAAGCAACGATTGGTGACATAGTCCTTCATCCGCTTGGCTCTAGAATAGGGACATGGACCAATTCTACTAAGAGTAACATTAAGTTTCTGCCTGTTAGCATCACTCATGGATATAACCTAACACGTTTATACGTGCATATTATAAGTAAGTTATTTTACTTCCCATATACAGCCATGAAAAAAGTCACTAGCATTCATACTTACAAGATCTCTAAACCAGCCACAAAACTTCTCCATGTGGTGCTTATGAATGACACCATCAGTTATACGATGGCAGGCCTTTCTTAGTTCATCCTCGATCACATGTTTGTGCATACTATGCATGCATTTGTGCTAGTTAGAATAAAACAGTATTTCCAGTAATGGACTAAGACCGTAAACTAATTGAATCAACTATAACTTACTCACAAAAATGTCCAACGTCGGCATAGTTGAAAAGAATGTAACGATGAGCTTGAATTGATTCTGTTTGACTTGGTGTGAAGTAAGACACCGCACTGGTATAATTTTCCACTGTTCTAATAGGTCATGTGAAAATTGGTTCAATGCCATGCATGTACCTTGAACATAATGCTAAGCACTCTTCAACTATGTACCCTTGAGCTATAGATCCTTCAGGAGTGGCTTTATTTTGCACGTACGACTTAAGTCAGGATAGGTACCTAGGCACAATACCGAACTCCCCAATTGAGCAACGTACCATGCATTAAAATACCAAATCAATCATAAGCCAAATATTAGGATTACCTCTCAATAGGATACATCCAACGATAATGAACTGGTCCGCCAAACTTCGCTTCCCTTGCCAAATGCATTACTACGTGTACCATAACCATGAAAAATGATGGAGGAAATATCTTCTCCAATTCGCATAATGTGACTGCGATATCTTTATCGAGGTTTTCAAGAACCGACACAATCAGTGTTTTGGAACAAATTTCACGGAAATAACATGATAACTTGATCAAAGGCCTTGTTACTTGTGACAGCAACGATTCGCACAAAGCTATTGGAAGGAGTTGCTGCATCAAGATGTGGTCATCATGCCTCTTTAAACCAGAAATCTTGCGTTCTTTGAGAAGGACATGACATGAGATATTAGAAACATACCCATCGGGCACTCTTACATCATTCAAAACTTGTAGGAACCTGTGTTTCTCACTTGTAGTCATATTATAACAAGTTGTTGGCATCTCAACCTTATCAACCCCTTTGTGGACTAGATGAAGTTCACTCCGTATACCTATGGCCTTTATGTCAAGGCGTGCCCAGTAGGTGTCCTTTGTCTTGCCAGCCAAGTCTAGCTATATTGCCATTATATTATCAGTTACATTCTTCTCTGTATGCATCACATCGATATTGTGATGCAACTTCTGATCAACCTAATAGGGCAAGGTGAACAAAATGCTTCTCTTCTTCTAGACACACGCATCTTCCTCCCCCCTCTTGCTTTTGTTATAAAGAGTCTAATGCTTCTTCCCAAGACAATGTCCAACTAAGTTCTTTGTGTCCTACATGATCTTTGAGCCCGATGGTGTCACTAGAGCCACTCTAAACTCCTTAGTCCCATCAAAATTTATATCATCTTCACGGAACTTGTGATCGTTATCCAACCATCGCCTATGTCCCATGTAACAAACTTTCTGGCCATGTTTAAGGTAACAGGACTCAGTATCATACATGCAAGATAGACATGCAAGCAAACCCTTCGTACTCCAACTGGAAATGTCAGTATATGTAGGAAAATCATTTATGGTCCACATCAGTGCTGCACACAATTAGAATCTAGCATTAGAAGATGTGTCAATTGATTCAACTCCAACATCCCACAGCTCTCTTAATTCTTCTACCAAGGGCTGTAGGTAAGTGTCTATAGCAATCCCAGGTGAGGTTGGACCAGGAATTACAAGTGACAAGATCAAGGAAGACCTTTTCATGCACATCCAAGGAGGGAGGTTGTGTGGAACCAACACAACCGACCATGTACTATGCATGGTACTCATGTTTCCATACGAGTTGAACTTATCTGCTGCTAACCCAAGTCTAACATTGTGAGGGTCAGATGCGAACTCTACATGCTTATCATCAAATTATTACCCATCATTTGTTCGACCAGTAGCATGCCATTTCATATTACTGGCTAGTTTGGATGATAGAAAGAGTCGTTGCAATCTTGGCTTTAAAGGGAACCAATGTAGGACCTTTGTAGCTTTCTTCTTGCTCTTGCTTGATGAAGCCTGTGTCTTATCAGCTACAGGTGACTCAGGTGGTTTCCATCTTGATTCCTCACAATGTAGGCAAGCATCAAGGTTACTCTTTTCCTTCCAATAAAGCATGCAGTCATTAGGACAAGCATGAATCTTCTCATAACCTAAACCCAAATCGGTAATTATCTTCTTAGCCTTGTAACAATATTTTGGCAACTTAGTATCTAAAGGAAGTAAATCTTGCAAGACTTGAAGCAACAGAGTGAACAATTTGTTAGTCCAACCACAAAAAGTCTTTAAGTGGTACAAAACCACAATGGCTGAGAATATGCTAAATTTTGTACACCCTTTGTATAAAGGTTTCTCCACATCTTGTATTCGGTCGTAAAACTTTTTTGCATCATCATTGGGACCTTCAACCAGTTTTTGCACAGAAGGACCATCTAGACCTTGTTGCACACTAGGACCTTCGTCCATTGAATTTGGTGCCATATCATGCATGGGGTGTAAGTCATGTAGCATCCCATGAAAATCGCCATATTGATCCAAAGTCTCATGCACACGACTACTTCCACCTTCAGTAGTGGTCGATGTAGACTCAAATTCCCCATTAACCACCCAAGTTCTATAATTTTTCACCATCCCAAATGAGTACAGGTGATCACGCACGACCTCTACATCAAGCATATGTCAATGCCTACAGTTCCTACAAGGACATGAGATCTTCCCTTGACATGCCGTGTGAGTAGCTAACTCCACAAATGAGTTAAGCAGTATTCTTCAGAACCCCTTTTAGCGTCCATCCAACTCTTATCCATTGATATGTGCCAAATATGAGGCACACCTACTCTACAATTTCACCATTGCACATCGAGTTTCAAAAATGTAATAGTCACAAAACAAACAACACTCCTAATAGAAAATACTCCACATTTTCTCTCCATGCAAGTCACCCGCTTGCTCCAAAACAAAAACCCACCACAGCATACTATATGTATTCACTTAGAAAAAATTTGAGAAATTCGCAACCAATTGAACAATAAGACAATATTCACAAAACAAACAACACTCCCAATATAAAAAACACCACCTTTTCTCTCCATGCAAGCCACCCGCTTGCTCCAAAACAACAACCCACCACAGCAGTAATTTAGACACATCATTTTACAATTTAAGGGAATTAAGAAGAAGATTTTACTCACCTCTTAGCAATCCCATTGTTTGCCCATGGAAAGAAGAAGGTAAACTTGAAACAAGCTGCCACTCCTGCAAAAGCGAAGTGACCATTTGTAAATATAGAAATAATTGCTTCACCAATTGGTTTCTACTTTCTCAGGATAATTATTTATGATGACAACTAATTAGTACCATTTTATTTAAGAAAATATCATATATTTCAATGGACAAGGATTTCCTGCACACAAGGGTGCAGGATTTCCTGCACACAAGGGACCAGTCCAAGAATCTGTATAATACACATTGCACTACCTTATATCAAACATACATGATATGTGTAGAGTGGGTATGTGTGAGTAATGAAAAAGTCTCTACAAGAACAAGAAGATCTACCACTGCCAATGAGCTCTCCAAGACCCGCTAAAATGGGATCTTTGTGCACTGTTTATGACTTTTTAGACTTACACTAGGAGTCTTAGTCTATGGTTATTATTATTAGGGGTGTCACCATGATCGAGTTGATAAAAAACCCAACCCATCCCACATAAATCTGGTTGGACCCACAAGTTGGACAATTGAAAAAAAAAAAAAAAAAAAACTAAGCATTAGAATAGCAAATTTATAAAATTACCAACACAAATAAAAAGAAGTTTATAATCTTATTTGCATTGATTTGATGCACTAATCAAACCTGAGCATATTATCAAACAAACACAAACTATTTTATTGGTGCATCAAATCTTATAATAATTAAATAACAAAATCATATAATATATATATATATATATTTAATATAGGTGAGTCAGGTTAGGATAGGTGGATTTGTAAATCTACTGACCCATACTCGACCTAACCCCTGTTAAAAAAAATTTTGGCATCCCATCAACCCCTAAAACTGACCCAACCCATCGAGTTAGGTTAGATTGCATTGGTTTTGGCAGATTGATAGGTTGGATGCACACTCCTACTTATTATCTAAGAAAAAAATTAACAAATTTGAATATGACTTTTTTCCTTGTTAGTTGCTTTGCCAACAATTGAAAAACAAAATCCATCAAGAGGCAAAAGCAAATTAACAATTTGTGTTTCCACTTTCTGATATGTAGTATAATTGAAGTTGATTCCTAAATATACATGGACCATAAGATAATTGTTTTACAAAATATTTCAAAATGGACATGGACTAATTATAACAATTAATTTTTTAAAATAAATAAATACAATTCTGTCTAAACGAAAGCACACCTAAACTACTCATAACTGCAACACAAGAAGCACTTATTAATGTAGCAAGATTGGAATTGCAGAGAATTGTCATCCTTACCAGCAATAGAGAAGTTCAACAGCATTGGAGAAATAAAAAGCACTGACCTTGGTAGGTAGTTGATATACATAGTAGTATATCCAATAACACTCTTTGTAATTTAGTTACTATTTTGAAGGTTCCCTAATATTATGTTTGTGGGGAGTAAAAGGACCCGAGCAGGTGTTTGGGCCTTTAGGCTCTAACAAGAAGGACCAATTCGTTCTTGATTAAAAGGCCGTTAGGACTGCACATCGGCCCATACGCCGAGGGTCCGACGATGCATCCGAGGATAAATCTCTCCTCGAATAGACCTGGGAGGACTTGGAGATTCGCTAGAAAGATCAAGGCAAAGTTCCGGAAAGACTGTTGGTTAAGAGGGGATCCCTGTACCCTCTAGATGCACCGGTGTTAGAGAAATATCTTAGGAAAAGGCTGCCATCTCCACATTAAAGATCCTGCACCTACCTTCCTGGCCATATTAATGGGGAAGTGACCCCTGAACAGTAGAACTGAACCTTCTGGTTACTATTTAAACACTTGAAGAAGGAGGTGTCAGGGAGAGAGGAGAAGATTTGTGCAACACGTGGATAAAGCACCAAGAGAAGAAGTATTTAAGAAGAGTAGAGGCCAAAGAAAAGGAGGATCGGTCAGTTAGCAAAAGAGGGACTCAGAATTGTAACCTTCAAAGGAAAAAGAGAAATAATATAGAAATTGTCCTCGGCTTACATCCGAGGAAGTTCCTTTGTCATAATCATTCATTATTTGTAAATACTTTAACAACTTAGCCTGTTTATCAAGTTTCTAGCATCCTTAAACTAGATTTCAAATCCACGCTCTACAAATTTCATTATTCAATGCTCATTGGGCCTGAGCCCACAGTTGTCTTTAGGTCCAGGTGCAATTGTGCACTTACAATTGGCACCGTCTGTGGGAAATCTAGTCTGGAAGGAGTTGGAATACTATGGCAGGCTTAGGCTCACATCACGCAAAGTCTCAAGGATTACAACCTGAGGATCTTTTTGAGCGTCTTGAGCGTCGGAGGGATCGAGAAGGAAGCGTTTACATTGAATACCCTAGAGCGAGCCATACTCATGGCGGAGGCAGCACCACCCACGAGGATGGTGCTAAGGCCATGCAGAAGGAGATTAATCATCTTAAAAGGAAACTGCGCCGCATCAGACGGAAGCATTCACCATCCTCATCTAATCCTTCTTTAGGGAAGGCCCGGGGAAGTAGCTACAGCTCGAGGTCATGGTCGCCCCCCAGCGCAACGTCCTCTTGTGAGGAGGACGACCCACCAGCTCATAGGCGCAAGAAGCTCCCTTCTAGGGGCTTGGGGAACGATGCTATGAGCAGGGCGTTGCACCAGCTCTCTAAATCGCCATTCTCACGGAGGATTGAGAAGGGGAGGCTCCCCAAGAGGTTTACTCAGCCTACCTTCACCATCTACAATGGCCAGACTGATCCGGTGGATCATGTGAGTCACTTTAACCAGAGGATGGCGGTGCATTCTCATAATGAGACCCTGATGTGTAAAGTCTTCCCCTCTAGCTTGGGACCCGTCGCTATGAGATGGTTCAACGGCCTTAAATCGGGGTCTGTAGGTTCGTTTGGAGAGCTTACTAGAACATTTGCGTCACGGTTTATCACATGTAGCAAAGTTCCTCGACCATTGGATTCACTATTATCTGTGGCCATGAGGGAGGGTGAAACGTTGAAAGCATACTCCGACCGGTATTGGGAGATGTTTAACGAGATAGATGGTAATTTTGATGAGGTGGCAATTAATACCTTTAAGGTAGGCCTTCCTACTGATCATGACTTAAGGAAGTCCTTGACCAAAAAGCCCGTCCGCAGCGTACATCGCCTCATGGATCGTATTGATGAATACAAAAGGGTAGAGGAAGACCAACAGCAAGGAAAGGGTAAGGCAAAGGTTATCCCGTAGGAGAGAAGGGATTTCAGGTCGGACAAATATCACAACAACAAGCCGAGAAGAGATTACACCGGGCAGTCTGGCTCGGTAGCACCTCAGACCATAAATACTGTGTTCCGAGAACCAGTACACCAGCTACTGGAGAAAGTCCGTGAGGAGCCCTACTTCAGGTGGCCTAGTAAGATGGCAGGGGACCTTGCGAAGAGGAATCAGAATCTCTTTTGTCAGTACCATCAGGACGTGGGTCATACTACCGAGAAGTGTCGGGCCTTCTGGAACCACTTGGAGCAGCTTGTCAGTGAAGGAAAACTGAAGCAGCACCTTTATCAACCTAACGGGCAGAGCAGTCAGTCTGGCTCAAATAATCAGAAGAATAATTCATCTCGGCCGGCATTGGGAACAATTAACGTTATCTTCGCTGCACCTGGCAAGACCGGCTCATGTCCCACCAGGGTGATGGCAGTTTCACATTCTTAGGCCGAAAAGGCAGGCTGCAAGCAGAAGAGGTTGAAGGTGAATTTGCCCGTCTTGGGATTTTCAGAGGAGGATAAGATTAGGACCATCCAACCCCATGACGATGCTCTTGTGGTCACTCTGAGGATAGGGAATTACAACGTAAAAATGGTGATGATTGATCAGGGCAGCAGCGCAGATATCATGTACCCTGATTTATTCAAAGGGCTAAGGTTGAAGCTGAAGGATCTTACTCCTTATGACCCGTCACTTAGCTTTGAAGGTAAAGTTGTTGTACCGAAGGGACAGATTCGTTTGCCCGTTCAATCTGGCTCAGAAATGGTTGAGGTGGATTTTATTGTGGTTGACGCGTATTCCCCATATACAACCATCCTTGCCAGGTCGTGGCTGCACGCTTCGGGTGCTGTCTCCTCTACCTTGCATGTTAAGGTCAAATTCCCATCGGGGGAATACGTTGAAGAGATTCTTGGCAGCCAATTAGTGGCCAGGCAATGTATATCTGCTGCAGTGTTGCATCAGGCCGAAGTCGAGTCCTCGGCTTTGATCATCAAAGACTCATAGCAATTAACGGCTCCGGATCCTCCCGATGCGGTGACAGGAGAGGAAGCCCTATGTGAGGATTTGGAGAAGTTTTTGATAGCAGATGACCCTGAAAGATTCTTTCAAGTTGGCATACGTTTGCCACACTAGGAGAAGATGGATTTGTTGGAGTTTCTAAAAGACAACATTGATGTTTTTGCATGGGATCCTTATGAGGCTCCGGGCGTAGACCCAAGCTTCATTTGTCATCATTTGAATGTCAACTCCGCCTTTGTTCTGAGAAGGCAGTCACCTCAGCGTTCTTCCAAGGAACACTCCGAGGTTGTCAAAGAGGAAGTGCTTAAGCTCAAGAGGGCTGGGGCTATTAAAGAAGTTTTCTACCCCGAATGGTTGGCGCATACGGTCGTGGTCAAAAAGAAGAATGGGACGTGGAGAGTATGTGTGGACGTCACGGATTTAAACAAGGCCTGCCCAAAGGGTTCGTTCCCGATGCCACGTATTGATCAGCTTGTGGACGCCATGGTCGGACATCCATGGATGAGTTTTTTGGATGCCTTCCAAGGTTACCACCAGATTCCATTGGCGTTGGAGGATCAAGATAAAACTGCATTTATCACTCCAACTGGGAACTACCACTATAAGGTCATGCCGTTTGGTTTGAAAAATGCTAGGGCTACCTATCAAAGAATGATGACCAGAATGTTTGAACTGCAACTTGGGAAGACCATTGAGGTATACGTGGATGATATGGTGGTGAAGAGTAAAACAATACCTTCGCACGTTAAAGATCTGGACGACACCTTTTAAGTGCTTAGGAAGTACAAGCTGCGCCTTAACGCCTCAAAGTGTTCTTTTGGTGTGGGTTTTGGAAAGTTCCTGGGTTATATGATTAGTCATAGAGGGATAGAGGTAAACCCGACACAGGTCAGAGCTATTCAGGACTTACAGCCGCCTTGGAATCCAAAAGAAGTCCAGAGGTTGACCGGAATGATCGCTGCTCTCAGTAGATTTATCTCTCGGTCAGCTGACCAGTGCCGTCCCTTCTTCCAATTGTTGAATAAATGGAAAGGGTTTCAATGGACCGAGGACTGCGTTGTAGCCTTCCAACAGCTTAAGCAATATCTTTCTCGGCCACCCATTTTGTCTCGGCCTGAAGTGGACGAGGTCCTGTTTGCGTAGCTAGCAGTGGCCATCCACGCAGTCAGCCTGGTCCTCATAAGGGACGAAGGTGGGGTGCAGAGACCGGTCTACTGCGTCAGTAAGTCCTTGAATGAGGCCGAGGTGCGTTGTCTACTTTTGGAGAAAGCACTGCTGGCCGTAGTTCATGCCACGCGGAAGCTGCCTCACTATTTCCAGTCCCACACCGTGGTGGTTCTGACCTAACTGCCCCTCAAGTCAGTGTTACACAGTGCTGATTACTCCGGGAGGGTGGCTAAATGGGGAACCATTTTGGGAGTCTTTGATATCAAATACATGCCGCGCACCTCGGTGAAAGGCCAGGTTCTTGCGGATTTGGTGGCAGACTTTGCCGAACCATTGTTAGAAAAAACTCTGAAGGAATCACACATGGATGAAAAATCAGTTGGTGTGATTACAGGCGCAGCACCTCCGACTTGGAAAGTGTTTGTGGATGGGGCAGCTAATCAGAGAGGGTCTGGTGTCGGACTTGTCCTAATATCCCCTGAGGGAATTGTGTTCGAAAAATATCTGAGATTGGCGTTCTCGGTTACTAATAATGAGGCCGAATACGAAGCAGTCTTGGTGGGCATGAGCATGGTACATAGGATGGGCGAAAAGGAAGTTCATATGTTCTCAGATTCTCAGTTAGTGGTCGGCCAGGTCACCGGAACCATGGAGGCTAGGGATCCAAGAATGCAAGAGTACTTGGCCCAGGTCAAACGTCTACAAGCTAAATTTGATTCTTTTGTCTTATCTCATGTTTCTAGAAGTGGAAACACCCATGCAGATTCTTTGGCCACATTAGCGACATCCTCGGCTCAGTGTTTGCCTAGGATTATCCTTATAGAGGATTTGCTAGAGCCAACTCTTACCACTATCAATGCAACCCGTATCCATTTGATAAGGCCTGGACCTAGTTGGATTGACTCGGTGATATCTTTTTTGAAAAACGACATCCTTCCTAAGGACAAGTTTGAAGCAGATAAGATTCGTCAAAAGGCGCTGCGTTTCTAGTTGTCCGAGGATCAGAAACTGTATAAACGATCCTTCTCAGGACCATACTTGTTATGTGTACACCCTAAATCAACGGAGACGCTTTTAGAAGAACTGCATGAAGGGATTTGTGGGAGCCACACTGGGGGAAGGTCCTTAGCCCATAGAGCCCTGACTCAGGGATATTGGTGGCCCAATATGCAGAGGGAAGCTCAGGACTATGCAAGAAAATGTGATCAATGCCAGAGGTTCGCCCCTAACATTCATCAACCTGGAGGGGTTCTCAATCCTCTCTCTAGTCCTTGGCCCTTCGCTCAATGGGGATTGGACATAGTGGGGCCATTTCCGAGGGCTGCAGGAAACAAAAAGTGGCTGCTCGTGGGGATCGATTACTTCACTAAATGGGTCGAGGCTGAACCCTTAGCAAATATTAGGGACGTCGATTCCAAGAAGTTTATCTGGAAAAACATTGTTACCAGATTTGGTGTACCACACACACTTATTTCGGATAATGGCGTTCAATTCGATAGTAGGGCTTTTAGGAAATATTATGGTGACATGGGCATCATAAATAGATAATCCACTCCAGCTTATCCTCAGGGAAATGGGCAAGCTGAGGCCGTTAATATGGTCATAGTAAGTGGACTCAAGTAAAGGTTGGACGATGCGAAAGGCAGGTGGGTAGAAGAACTACCCCATGTTTTGTGGACGTATCGAACCACGCCGCGCAGGTCCACTGGAGAAACTCCATTCTCTATGACTTATGGAGCCGAGGCGGTGATACCTCTTGAATCTGGTTTCCCCATGCTAAGGACGAGTTTTCTTAGCCCAGAAAACAACAACGGCCTCCTAGAGAAAGGCCTGGATTTAGTTGAGGAACGGCGAGAGGCAGTTATGGTCCAAATGGCTTATTATCAACAGAAACTTAAATAGGGGTATGACGCCCATGTGAAGCTAAGGCCACTCGCGCCTGGGGATCTCGTACTAAGAAAGGTCGTGGGCACTGCTAAGAACCCAGCTTGGGGTAAGTTAGGACCGAACTTGGAAGGACCTTACCACATTGTTTCTATAGCAGGCATAGGGTCGTATCGGCTAGCTAACCTAGATGAAAAAATTGTACAACGCCCATGGAATGTAAACAACCTTCAAAGGTATTATTATTAATAAAAGATGCTTTTGTTAATTCGCAGTTCAAAGTTATGAATGCATAGGGGCTTACAAATACTGTTCTCATATATCAAATAGAAACTTGGTTAAGTACGGTCCTCAGACCACACACCTTGTGGAAATTGATATCTTATAATTTGCTAAACAGAACCTTAGTTATGCCGGGTTAAGTACGGTCCTCGGACCATACACCTTGTGGAAATTGATATCTTATAATTTGTTAAACAGAACCTTAGTTATGCCGGGTCCTCGGGCCTTCTACTTTGGAGAAATTAACATCTTAAGTTACTGTTCTTATATATCGAACAGAAACTTGGTTAAGTACGGTCCTCGGACCACACACCTTGTGAAAATTGATATCTTATAATTTGTTAAACAGAACCTTAGTTATGCCGGGTCCTCGGGCCTTCTATTTTAGGAAAATTAACATCTTAAGTTACTGTTCTTATATATCAAACAGAAACTTGGTTAAGTACGGTCCTCGGACGACACACCTTGTGGAAATTGATATCTTATAATTTTTTAAACAGAACCTTAGTTATGCCGGGTCCTCGGGCCTTGTACTTTGGGAAAATTAACATCTTAAGTTACTGTTCTTATATATCAAACAGAAACTTGGTTAAGTACGGTCCTCGAACCACACACCTTGTGAAAATTGATATCTTATAATTTGTTAAATAGAATCTTAGTTATGCTGGGTCCTTGGGCCTTCTACTTTGGGAAAATTAACATCTTAAGTTACTGTTCTTATATATCATACAGAAACTTGGTTAAGTACGGTCCTCGAACTACACACCTTGCGAAAATTGATATCTTATCATCTGTTAAATTGAATATTAAGTTGTACATCTTTGAGTGTTAAGCAAAAATTTGATAAGGTATGGTCATCGTACCTCACACTTCACTAAAATTCGTGTCTCAGGTTACAAAGTTTAACTATCACATGGGTTTCCAAAGTTAGACACTGTTTACCATCTAAACTAAGTTAGTTCTTGTCAGGTTTTTGAACGCCTTACTTTGCAAGGCAAGTATGTGCATGGCTGTTTAAAGTTGTAATTGTTCAACTGTTGAAATTGGACTTATTTATTTCGTTCTTTCTTTCACTATTTGCTAGTGAGAACCTTCATGGCAAGCATAAAAATGACAAGGTAAAATAAACATAACTCAGATGAAAATCAAATAAAGCTGTTTTTCATTAATTATCTGGGTATACATCATTACATGGAAAATTTGAAGTACAGAGGGAAAGAAGCCTTAAGCTTGGCCCTAAGCTTTCGGAGGTGGGTCTTGATGGGAAGTACTGCCAGCCTCGGTGCTTTTCAACTCCAACTCAAAGGCAAACAAGACTTGTTTCCCTTTGTCTGTTGTAGTTGTTGAAGGAATGATGGGCTCCACACTTTGGCTTTGATTCTTCTCGGCACCTTCACACCCATCCTTCTCTTTATTGGAACCTTCAGGTTCTGTAGGATTAGAAATGAGTTCTGGCATCACGAGGGGAAGAGCAGGGGGAACTGCCTCAGAAGGAGAAGCAACAGCAGGAGTCTCCTCTATCTCTTGAATGTCAAGGGGAAGCCAAACGTTCTCGGGCTTCCTCAGCTCGGAAGCTAAAGGAACCCCTGCTACATTTAAAGCCTCCCCCCAGACCTACTGACAGTATTCTCGGCATACGGCCGCGAAAGCTTCTGTCAGCTGGTCCTGTGTCGCAGCCATACCCTCGTTATAACTGGCCTGCTTTGCAGCCTCTAGTGAATGCTTGAAGGTGCGCGCTTCCTCCTTCATCCGCGCAAGCTCCTTCTCCAAGTTAGAGCATTCCCTCTGGGCTTGGGAAAGCTCATCATCCTTTTGGTGAAGAAGCTTACGTTGCCCCTCCACTTGATTCCTCATCGTTCTCAGGCTGGCTTCGGCACCGTCTTTTTCTCTTTTTAGGTCGTCCAGCTGAGAGGTGAGTTTCCCGTTTTCTACTAGGGCCTGGCCTAGGGACTTCTCTGTCTCTTTCCGGATCTCTTGTTCCATTCTAGCTCGCTTCCGAGAATCCTCCACGAACTTTTCGGTAGCGAAAACCTCTTGAATGGCCTGTGATAAAGTATCAGGGGGTTAAACACAGTAAAATACTTACAAATAACCAGGTATTATAAGCACGAAGTGAAACTTACCAGAGCTAAGTCCCTTTTCAAAGAAAGGAACAACTGAGGCTGACTCATCTTTTCCAAGGCTTCCATATCCTTGGGCAGCAGAAAAGGACGCTCCAACGCATCGGCCAGGTGGAGGACATGGCCTTGTTGGAACACCCTGATGTTGGACTGGAGGGGGATTAGTGCTCCGTCCAGTCTCAGTTCAGGAGACCACATAGCCAGTGCTCGGCGCACCTCAGCCATGTCTCTGATTTCCCCACTTTCAACTGAACGGGCGCGCCCTTTGCCTTTGTCTAGCTTCTACTGCTGAGCCTGCTATGGCTGCTGTTTCAGTTTCTTCTGTTTATCACCACCAGCCGCCTCGGCCTCCACCTTCCTTTTCTTCTTGGGCTCTTCAGCGGGAGGCTTGGGATCGGTTAGAGGAGGGGGTGGTGGCAAGGACGGGGGAACTTGAGATCCCCTCACCCGTTTTTTAGAGACTCTCTCGCCTCTATTATGTAGAAGGCCCTTGAGCACGTCTATGTCTTCTTCTACGGGGCTGTCGTCTAGACGTGCAATTATTAAACCGGCGATCCCAGAGGTCTCGACGGGCTCTTCTTCCTCATCGGAAAGGACGACAAACTGGTTTCCTCGAGGTCTTTGGACGTCCTCGAGGCAAAACTGGTCTATCTCCTCGTCCAACATGTGGGACGAGGACACTTGCTCCTCTGGGACAATAGTTGCCTGAGAGTGCATTGCGAGAGGGATCGCCGCGATGGGTTGCGTGTAAAGAATGGTGTAGAGATCATCGGGAATGTCGTGGTCGGCAAGAAAATGTGGTCTTGCTACGTTTATTCTCCTACGCCTCCTGTCCCCCGCGACAATCGCGTTCTCTATCTCCTGGAAGTCCGAGGATATAGGGTCGTATCCTAGTATTAAGTGAGCCGCCCTAAGTTGCAAGTCCTCACTCACAAAAACCTCTGAGCATAGTATGCGGTTTAAGTCAGCGACGTTGCAGTGGCTCAAGCGTGGGCGAACATGTTGTTTATCTGCAAGGAAAGACACCAAAACAGACAAACACGGTTAGATTTATAATGCATGTGACAAATCAGAGTTAAACAGTTGGTACAAGTAAATAAGCATTTCAAGATTTTTTAGATGAAGTTACGAGGTTGGGAAGTTAGGTCCTAAGGAGTCACACCTGGATCTCCCCATTCGACCTGGTAGTGGGGGCTGTCGTGCCAGTTGCTTGAGGCGATGAGGTAGTCGTCCTTCATGCCTTTATTGGACTTGGGCAGACAGGAAATTAATCTAACTACACTAGATCAGGATTTAATATAATAGCATACGCTTGTAAGCTTGTGGCATTCATACATGAAGGCGACATCATGCCAGGTAAGATTTAAGCCCATCTGCTCATTTAGAGGATCGACACTTCCTAAGACCCTAAATACATTGGGTGCGCATTGGTCAGGACACAACCGGTAGTTGCGAAGGTATTCCCTGGTTACGCTTCTCATAGGGAGGGTCATCCCACCTTCTATGAAGGCAATCATAAGGATGATGACCTCTCCCGTTTTCCTAGACCCACCCACGGCTTCCGCCGGACAGTATTTCAAGCCTACGTCTCTGGGAATTTGGTATTTGGCCCTAAAACCTTCCATCCCAGCTGCGGTGTCAACTAAACACTTAAATCTACCCATCTATAAGAAACAAAAGGGCGAGTTTTAAGAAGGAAAATGGTTAAAAAGGGAGCCGAGGATGGAATCCGAGGAGAAAGGAGTAAAAGAAAAAATAGGAACTTACGAGTTTGAAGTTGTGCAAGTTTCCACGGGTTTCTGTAGAGAAAAGGCAACGACTGATGTTTTGATGTGATTAGGCTCTGAAGAAATAAATGAAGGCGCATGTTTCCAAAGCGTTATGACGTGTGGGAAGTGGCCTCGAAATTGCATCCGTCCCACACAAATTTTCGGGGGGCGCCAAGGACCGTTGGATGTTAATCTTACCGTTGAACGTGGGGAACAAGGTGTAACTTACGGACATAAATGCGCGCGTTTTTGAAATTCAAAGTGCCAAATGGCATCTTCTGGGACACAAAACGATCTTCACATGTGTGGTGAATTACAAAACGTGTGGGGGAAGTTCTTATCGGATCAAAACCCTATTTTTCTCCTCGGATGCTGAAAAATAAAGTTTTGAGGGGCTATTGTGGGGAGTAAAAGGACTCAAGCAGGTATTTAGGCCTTTGGGCTCTGACAAGAAGGACCAATTCATTCTTGATTAAAAGGCCGTTAGGACTGCAAATCGGCCCATACGCCGAGGGTCCGAGGATGCATCCGAGGATAAATCTCTCCTCGGATAGACCCGGGAGGACTTAGAGATTCGCTAGAAAGATCAAGGCAGAGCTCCGGAAAGACTGTTGGTTAAGAGGGGATCCCTGTACCCTCTAGATGCACCCGTGTTAGAGAAATATCTTAGGAAAAGGCTGCCACCTCCACATTAAAGATCCTGTACCTACCTCCCTGGCCGTATTAATGGGGAAATGACCCCTGAACAGTAGAACTGAACCTTCTGGTTACTATTTAAACACTTGAAGAAGGAGGTGTCAGGGAGAGAGGAGAAGATTTGTGCAACACGTGGATAAAGCACCAAGAGAAGAAGTATTTAAGAAGAGTAGAGGCCAAAGAAAAGGGGGATCGGTCAGTTAGCAAAAGAGGGACTCAGAATTGTAACCTTCAAAGGAAAAAGAGAAATAATATAGAAATTGTCCTCGGCTTACGTCCGAGGAAGTTCCTTTGTCATAATCATTCATTATTTGTAAATACATTAACAACTTAGCCTGTTTATCAAGTTTCTAGCATCCTTAAACTAGATTTCAAATCCACGCTCTACAAATTTCATTGTTCAAGGCTCATTGGGCTTGAGCCCACAATTGTCTTTGGGTCCAAGTGCAATTGTGCACTTACAATGTTAACTAAAACTAATATCAGAAACTTAGGGAGGAAAGCATGAAAGAAAATAATAAATGAAACACAATCTATAATAAAAAAGAAATTAAAATTTAACTAGAATAATATAAATTTAATGTATAAAACAATAGAACCTGGTTTATCAAAAGCACAATTGCAGCTTTACTTAATATGATCACTTTACACTTTAAACCTGCACAAATAAATTAAAATTAATATTAATACAAAGTAAATTATTCTAAATTTATAATTTTGTTATCAATACTTAGCAAAATGTATAGGCTCAACTTGATTGGATGATTGGATCCACTAAGAAGTAAGACCAGCCCACTAGCAAAATGAGTAGGGCTCAACTGGATCCCTTAGACCCGCCCACTATCCCTCCATGGATCCATCCCACTAAATCTGATTTCATTAAAAAAAAAAAAAAAAGTCTAGCACTGGATCAATACTTTAAAAAACGTGTAGGCGGATCACTGATCAATACAGTACTTTAACTTCTATCCACTAAATCTGATTTCTTAAAAAAAACCAAAACAAAAACAAAATTAAGTGGGTCCATTCAGACCATTCCATAGGCTTCTAGAGAAATCCAAAGAAATTAGTAAAGTGTAAAGCAGTAAAGAGTACAAGAACAACTAAACTAAACTAAACTAAAGACCCAATTTCAAAAGTTACCAATCTAAGCACAAAAAAAAAAAAAAAACTTGTGATGAAAAATAAAACTAAAACTGAATAAAACTTTCCCAAGAAACAAACAAAGGCCTACATAGAACAAAACCCACAATTAAAAAATCAAAGGTTTAGGAAAACTGAGCTACTTACATAGATAATAAGAGTGTTCACACCACTGTTGTGTTTAGGTGTGAAAGGAGGGCCAGAGAGATCGAAGGTTTAGGTCCGTTGGTTGTTGTTGCTGTGATGGGGCTGCGTGAAGAAGAAAGAAGATGGGGCAAAGTCGAGTCGAAGATTGGCCACACCTTGTCAAAATCTTGAAAATCCCCAAAAAAACCAAATTACAGAAAAAAAAAAGAAAAAAAAAACCAAAGCAGATCAAAGTAAAAAGCTCAGCTCAATTCTAACAGCAACACAACAAACAGACCCCATACTCAAAACACTTTTACACACCACCACAACTTCAAACTCTAACAGCAAACCATCAACTTTCACTCATAACACTTATGGCACCACTACCCAATACTTTGCTTACTCTACAAAGCAATCACCATAACAACAATCAAATTAATCAAATTCCACATTAACACTAACTATAGCATTAATTTCAAAAGTGAGAGACCAATCACACAGTGTTATGTTTGTTGTTGTTGTTGTTGTTGTGGTGTCAGACTTTTATACAAAAGTAGTCTTGAAAAAGAAACACTCCTCAGGTTCTGAGCGACGTGGAAGTATCACACTCTTATATATATACATCATCATTCCCATTCCCTAACCCCAATACCCTTCTCTATCTCTCCATTCCCTTATATAACCTAATAAACACCACCACCAACAGAAATCTCTTACCTCCACTTTTGGCTTCTATTTCATCCAAAACCCCCCGATCTCGCTCTTCGCCTCCTCCTTCGATCTCCGCCACAAAGGTTCGTCTCTCTAATCCCGATTTCACTGTTACTCTTTTCGATTCATCCAATTGATTAGGGTTTTTTTTTGTGTTGTTATTGTTGTTTAGGTTGAAGATGGTGTCGAACGCGAGAGAGAAGAAGGCGGCGGCGGCGGCCAAGAAAGGAGGAAAGGCAGCCGCGACTTCGTCAAAATCAGTGGCGGTGGCCTCAGATTCGTAGAACGAAGCGGAGAAGTTGGTGAATAGGGTCGAGCGGCAGGGAGGACGGCGGTGGGCTAGGCGGGCCGAGCGGCGAGGGAGTGAGAGGGAGAGTGAGGAAGAATGAGAGAGAGAGTTTGGGAATTTTGACTAAGTGTTTCGCAAAGTGAGAGACCCTAATTTTTGACTAAGTGTTTGGCAAAGTGAGAGACCTTAACTATGAAAAAATTTTGGTAGGAACCCAAAGAGTTTTAGAGGGAATTCGGTATATTTTTATTGTGACAAAATTTTGACCTATTATAGCGAATTTAAAGCTGCTGCAATTGAGAAAGAGCAGGCTAAGATTTATTATGACGGGAATATAACTTGTTGTGGCGAAACTGAAGCCCGCCGTAATAGCTCTTTACGGATTTTTTTAATAAAATAATATTTAATACTTCAAATTAATAAAATATAATTTAATCCTACAAATTAACAAATATATAATTTAATACTTCAAATTACTAAAATTAAATTTAATACTACAATTGCCAATAAAATATAATTTACTAATGAATAACAATATAATTAATACTTTGAATGATATAAATATATTTTAATACTACAAATTAATTAAGTATAATTTAATAATTAATAAGATTTAATATAATACTTGAAATTAATAAAATACAATTTAACTGTACAAATTAATAAAATAAGTTATATTAATTATTAAAAATATTTTTTAATAATTCAATTTAACAAAATTTAATTTAATTTACTACTTTAAACTAATTTAATATATTTTAATTTAATACTTCAAATTAATAAAATATAATTCCTCACTAAAAATTAGTAAAATATAATGTAATAGCTAAAAAAAATGTAAGATCAGACTCGAGGACCAACAATATTAAAATATAATTTATTATTTTAATTGGGTTCGGCATATAAAACCCATTTACCAATTAAAACTCATTTAACTAATTGCTTCTAACCCAAACCCAACCCAACCCAATTATCCAATTATCAAAATTACCAAAATGCCCCTAAAGTGTAAATGACCAAAGTACTATAAAATCTTTAAAAACGACCAAAATACCCCAAAACCTCAAAATTACCAAGTAATAACCATGAAACCTACAAAATGACCAAAATACCCCAATACTCTAAAAATTACCAAAATGACCAAAATATTCTCTCTCACCTAAAATGACCAAAATACCCCAAAACTAAAAAAAATAAAAAATAAAAAGTTCAAAATACCTTCGAAACCTAAAAAATTAGCAAAATAACCTCGAAGCCTAAAAATTAACCAAAATAACCCACAAAATCTAAAAATGACCAAAATACTCCCGAAACTTTAAAAATGGCCAAAATAACCCCGAAGCTTGAAAATTAACCAAAATAACCTAGAAACCTAAAAATGATCGAAATACCTTTGAAACTTAAAAAATGTTTGAAATACCCGCAAAACCTAAAAAATTAACTAAAATACCCCCTAAAACCTAAAAAATAACCAAAGTACCCCTAAAACCTACATATGGCCAAAATAACCCTAAACCTTAAAATGACCAAAATATCCTCAAAACCTAAAAAATGACCAAAATACCCCGAAAACTATAAAATGAAAAAAATGCCCCTTAAACCTGTAAGTCAATAAAAATACACCACAAACCTAAAAAATTACCAAAATCCCCCCTAAAACTAAGAACTGACCAAAATACTCCATAAACATAACAAATGACGAAAATACTCTGTAAACATAACAAATGACCAAAATACCCCCTAAACCCCTATTTTGGTAATTTTAGAGGTTTTGGGTGTATTTTGTTCATCTTATAGGATTAATGGTATGTTGGTCATTTTAGATATTTTGAGGGGTATTTTAGTTGTTTTTAGGTTTAAAGGTATTTTGGTCGTTTTAGGGGTTTCAGGGTATTTTTGGTAATTTTAGAGGTTTCAAGTTGTTTGTGGCCATTTTTGAGGTTTTGGATTTATTTGGGTCATTTCAAAGGTTTCGGGGGGTATTTTGGTCATATTTTGGATTTCAGGGGTATTTTAGTAATTTCTGTATTTCGGAAGTATTTTGGTCATCTTTAAGGTTTCAGGGGTATTTTCATCATTTTTTGGATGTCAGGGGTATTCAAGCTAATTTTTAGGTTTTGGGGGTATTTTGGTCATTTTATCGGTTTCAAGGATATTTCAGTCATTTTTTTGTGTGTTTTGGGGGGTATTTTGGTCATTCTCTAGACTCTGGGGGTATTTTGGTTATTTTTTGGGTTTTGGGGGTATTTTTGTAATTTTTAGGTTTCGATGGTATTTTGGTCATTTTTTGGGTTTTAGATATATTTTGGTCATTTTCTATATCCATTAAGACCCATATAATTAAATAACCAAAAATACACTATAGGTGACCTATCCCAGCGCTTTTGGAGCACTAGAATAGGTGGACCTTATTCTAGCGCTTTCAAAAGCGTTGGGATAGGTCTCTCCATTCCCTTGTGGAGAAAGGCCTATGCCAACACTTTTAAAAGCGCTGGAATAGGGTCACCTATTCTAGTGCTTTCAAAAGCACTGGGACAGGTCTTTCCATTCCCTTGTGGAGAAAGACCTGTCCCAGTGCTTTTAAAAGCGCCGGGATAGGTCTTTCCAAGAAAGGAAATCAGTATCCATATTCCAACACAATAAGCCTTCTTGTACCAGCGTTTTTAAAAAACGCCGCTATAGGCCTCCTATTGCAGCGATTTGTAAATTGCCAGTTTTTAGCTGTTGTAATAGGCTTTCCTACACCAGTGCTTTCAAAAAACGCTGGTACAGACTTATCTATTACGGCGGTTTTTAAAAGCGCCGGGAAAAAAACGCCAGGACAAGACGATTTTTTTGTAGTGAAGCCTGTCACTGTCTGAGAAAAGTGGCTCCTATAGGGGCAATGATATGAACTAATTCTAGAGTAGGAAAGTCTTCTAACCCTAGAATGTTCAACACCCTATATATGAACACAGGAAAGAACAGCTTTTGTGCTTTAGATTTACTCCTATAAATTTCAACAATGGTTTGAATGAATAGGGAAGGAAAACACATGGGCCTGTCTATGATGAAAGCATATAGGAAAGCACATCTGTCTAAAGTAATGGTGTGAACGTGAGAGATAGAGAAGATGTTATGACAGGCTATCCTTAAGTAAAGATAGTTAAGCTCAGTAAACTCACTTGAGTTTATCCTTGGTTTAGATCCCCAAGTTACTGATCTTCCATAGAGTAAAGACATCACATCATCTATAGGAGGAGACTTAGTGTATGGATATGTGGGTCTACAAACCAAAGGTACACCTAGAACTTCAGAAACTACACATTTAGCTATCCTAAACTCTTTACCTCTAATCCAAGTAGTCAAATAATGACCACTTGTATCCTCAGAATAAATAGAGAGATTCAAGCAGAATTCTCTGATCAAGGCAGCACAAGGGGGATTAGAAACATCACAAAAAGATACCCAATTCCTACCTAATTTTCCATGATTCACATAAACATGATTTAAAGGATATATAAACATGATTCACATACACTAGACTCCTACGAATTAAAGGATCTAATTCATCTAGGACAATTTATCTTTCCTCCTAAATAGACCTAAACTTGGTTAAGATCACAAAATTGTCTCAGACCTAGCCGTAGGAAACCTAACCCTATCAACCTGAGTAGGGGTTGAAGAGGATGTTGTGGTTCTATTGGCTTTGGTCTTATACCTTTTACCAACCTTAGAAGCTATGAATAAGGTTAAAGAAGAAGGAAAAACTAGAACAAAACAAAAACCAAGGGCACACTACATCAGATAGAGTTAGAACACAAAATAACATGAAATTTTAAAAACTATATGATGCATGATGCAAGTACACATATGATGCATGATCTAATGCTCTACAACAGTTCAATTTTATCCTAATTTTGAAAATTGACCAAGAAAATTAAAAACTTAGCAAAATCCCCAATTTTGAAAACTATATGATGCATGATGCAAGTACACATATGATACATGATCTAATGCTCTACAACAGTTCAATTTTATCCCAATTTTGAAAATTGACCAAGAAAATTAGAAATTTAGCAAAATCCCCAATTTTGAAACCCTAATTTTCCAAAAATCCATATATTGATCAATTGAACAACACAACAAGTACAAAACATGCTATTATTACTTAATTAAACAATATCATAAGCTAATTTTTCTCAATTTCATCCAATTGAACAAAATCCCCAAATTCCTCAAGAACACATAAACCCTAATTTCGAAATTTTGTACAAATCATGAAAATTTTGAAATTAAAGTATGTGAATCATGTTTATATGATACATGAATAAAAACCCATCCAACAAATTGGATCAAAACACTCAAAATCATCAAAAACCCTAAAATCCTATTGGTTCGAACTTTTGAAAATTTTTGATGAAAATGCATGAATGCATGTAATATAAAAAAAAAAAAGAAGGGGTAAATGTGTCTTGCCAATTGTTAAGGAAGAAAACCCTTGAAGCTTTGACTCTGAAAAGGAAAATTGTTTTTTGAGTGAAGAGGAATCAAAAAGAATCGGAGAGAGAAGACAAAACTATGAAGAACATGTGATCTGATTCCTTTTTGTTTTCAAAAAAAAAAATCGATCGGTCGGGAGGAATCAAGCCAAGAATAAAAAAAGTCTTAAAAATAGTTTCGACTGATCAAGAGGAATTAAAGAAGGCCAAGACTTTTAGCCTTGAAAATTGAATTTTTCGATCGGTCGAGAAACAAATTCAATCAATCGAGACTTGAAAAACTAGAAAATTTTGAAAACTTGGAAATTTTCTACAGAACTTTTAAAGCAGATTTTATGAAATGAAATGCATGTCAATGATTCCAAATGTTGTCAAAAACACTTTCTCTTCAACCAAATCAATTTTTTCTTTTTTTTATCAAGATTCAAAAAATTTCTCCTTAAAAATTTCTACCCAACCCAAAAAGTACTAAACATTTCAAGAAGCACAATTTTGGATAGCCACAATAATTAACACACAATCACATGTACAATATTTAACAAAGAATTGCATGTGGTGTGTGCAACTAGTAAGTGTATTAGATACATAAAAGGTGATAAGTAGATAAAAATTAAACACAATTTCTACATTATCAATCACATAAGTTTGAAAGTGACTATCACCTAAAGAGTTATATCATATAACTCTCACATCTCCTAGAAAACATGCTTGCAATCATGTAAAAACATTTTTTTTATTCTTTTTCTTTTGAATAATCAAGGCATTTTTTTTTATTCTTTTTCTTTTGAATAATCTGTTGGTTTTTCTTTTTTTTTTTTCCACTTTCCTTTCACAATTAACACCTTGTTTAATCTTGCTGTGCAAGTGCTACAGCTCACCGAGCATGGCATTTATAATTTGCACACAAGTGTTCATGATTGGCGAGTAATAGTGGTGAGATGGTTATTTATGCCTTTCTCTTAGGATTTTTTAGTCCTTACAATCAAAAGAATGTGAATTCAAAATCAAGATCATGTGTTTAAAAACCATAAACAACTCAAACAATATAAGCACTATATAGCACAAACTAGCAAAGTGCAGAAAAATAGCTCATCTAAGCTAAACAAGGTACATAGTCATGAAATGCAAATTTCATAGGCCAACCTCAATTACACACTTGAAGATGTGTAGTACAAACACAATTTTTTTTTAATTAAAAAAAAAATTAAAAACATCAACAATAGACCTAGAATGAAATGCATGAATGTAATGCAAATGCAAATCCTAATAAAAAATATTTTGGTCACAAGAGATTGAAAAAATTATCACAAGGACCAAAAGTATCCAAAGGGAGACTATGGACAAGTGATAACACCAATCACTTCACGAAGAGACTCAAACTTGCTCCTATCAAGAGGTTTGGTAAAGATGTTAGCATTCTGACAATCAGTAGGGATATACTCAAGAACAACAACTTTCCTTTCAACAAGATCCCTAATAAAGTGATATCTAATCTCTATATGCATGGTCCTAGAATGTTGAACCGGGTTCTTAGAGATATCAATAGCATTAGGGTTATCACAATATACAACCATAGTATCCTGTGACAAACCATAATCGCCCAACAGTTTTTTCATCCAAAGAAGTTGTGTACAACAACTCCCAACAGCAGTATATCTTCTACAATTGACAAAGAGACATAATTTTTCTTTTTACTCATCCAAGCAACCAAGTTTGTTCCAACATAAAAACATCAACCAGTAGTGCTTTTCCTATCATCAGCATTACCAGCCCAATCAGCATCAAAATATCCAGCAAGAAAAACATTTTGACTCTTTGCTATAGAATAAACCAAAATCACTAGTCCCACTCACATATTTAATTATTCTTTTAACAGCAGTTAAACGTGACATTTTGGGATTTACTTGAAATCTAGCACATACACCAACACTAAAAGATATATTAGGACAACTAGTAGTTAAATATAATAAACAACCAATCATACTTTTATATAAGGTAATGTCAACAGGCTGATTTGATGGATTGATTCCCAATTTTGTGTTGGTGACCATTGGTGTTCTTGCATGAGCAGCATTCTCAAGTCCAAATCTCTTGACAAGATTTCTTGCTTACTTGGCTTGGTTGATGTAGATTCCTTTGTCGATTTGCTTCACTTGCAATCCCAAGAAGTAGGTAAGTTCACCCACCATGCTTATCTTAAAGGTTTTCTTCATTTCATTTGCAAAAGATTTAGCAAGAGTATCATTAGTAGTGCCAAAAACTATATCATCCATATAGACTTGTGCCACCACAAAATCTTTCTTATCCCTTCAAATGAAAAGAGTAGTATCATCATTTCCTCTTTTAAATTCGTTCTCTGTAAGATAAGAAGCTCGCTTGTCATACCAAGCTCTTGGAGCTTGTTTAAGACCATATAGTGCTCTCTTTAGATTTTAGACATCATTTGGCCTATGTGGATCCACAAAACCCTTGGGCTACTCTACATATACTTCTTCTTGCAACATTCCATCCAAAAAGACACTTTTCACATCCATCTGATAAAGCTTGAAGTTCAAGTAACATGCAATAGCCAAAAGTATTCTGATAGACTCCAATCTGGCAACCAGTGCAAAGGTCTCATCAAAGTCCACTCCTTCTACTTGAGTGTACCATTGAGCAACAAGTCTAGATTTGTTCCTTATCACTATTCCATGTTCATTAGACTGTTCTTGAAGATCCATTTTGTACCTATCACATTTACATCTTTTGGTCTGGGAACCAATTCCCACACATCATTCCGAATGAATTGATGGAGTTCTTCATGTATGGAATTTATCCAATCAGCATATTCTAGAGCTTCATCTACCTTCTTGGGCTCCACTTGAGATAGATAGCGGATATGTGTAATAACATTCAAAGCCTTTGACCTCAAACACATGTTATCATTAAAGCTTCCCAAGATGTTGGTGACAGTGTGATTTAGCTTGACCCTTGCAGATGGGCCTTTCAATAGTGAAGTGGATGTGCTTTGAGGTTCAGGAATGGTACTAGTCTCAACTTTTTCTTGTATCCTCTCATGAACTAGTGTTGTTAGTTTAGACACAGCATCATTCAACACTTGTAATTCTTGGTCATTAGGTCTACCACCATACTCCTTGGGTAGAACATCTTCAATTTCTGTAGGTTTATCCTAAATATTTTGAATCACTTTTGAATGATCTTTAGTACATTGCTCATCATTGATCACCACATTTGCAGATTTCATTACTATTTTGCTTCTGAGATTGTACACCCTGTATACTCGGCTTGATGTGGAGTATCCAAGAAAGATCCCTTTATCGCTCTTTGCATCAAACTTTTAAGATTTTCACGATCTTAAAGAATGTAACAATCATTACCAAATATTCTAAAGTACTTGACAACTGACTTTTTCCCTCTCTAGAGTTCCTATGGAGTCTTCTTAGTATCCGGTCTGAAATACAACCTGTTCAGTGTGTGACATGCAGTGTTTACTACTTCTCCCCAGAATGATTTTGCCATGCTTTTTTTTATTCAGCATGACTCTTGCCATTTCTTAAATAACTTGTTAGGATTAGTGCCTTTAAATCCTATTGTATGATGATGTGTATGTTATTATGTATGACATTATGTATGACTTAATGTTGTGATTAATAAAGTTGTTTTATTATTATCTAAAAATAAAGGTAACATGAATATTGGGACATTATCATGTAGTCCATGAGATGCATAGTATGTGATTTATATGAAAAGTCACAGAAGATATAAATTACAAGTTCTTTGTAAACTCAGAATTGTAGTTTGTAGACAGTGATGAAATTGGGCATTTCATCTGCGAAGAATATAACGTATCAATTAAGATGATTTGTGTTAAACATGGATATTGTTTTATCCTAAATAAGTTGAAGAAATTGAATTCCTACGAACATTAGGTACAAATAGACAGTCTTCCAATATTAAAACCCTAGACTCAAAGCATAAATTAACAACACCAACAGCTACAACCGGAATCCTGCTCCCATCAGCCAAAGTAAGAAACAATTCCCCTTCATTCAGCTTTCTGGTCTCCTGAAACCCCTACAAAAAAATTGCAGATCTGATTATTACAACCTAAATCCACACACCAGGAATCCGTGGGATTCTGTACCAAACATATCAACTAGAAATCTCAATTTTCATGATCAAGACAAATCATCTTAGTTGATATGTTATATTCTTCGCAAATGAAATGCCCAATTTCATCACCGACTACGAACTACAATTCTAAGTTTACAAAGAACTTGTGATTTATATCTTCTGTGACTTTTCACATAAATCACATACTATGCATCTCATGCACTAATCATATCTGCAATTTTTTTGCAGGGGTTTCAGGAGACCAGAAAGCTGAATGAAGGGGAATTGTTTCTTACTTTGGCTGATGGGAGCAGGATCCCAGTTGTAGCTGTTGGTGTTGTTAATTTATGTTTTGAGTCTAGGGTTTTAATATTGGAAGACTGTCTATTTGTACCTAATGTTCGTAGGAATTTAATTTCTGCAACTTATTTAGGTAAACATGGATATTGTGTTATCCTAAAGGACAATGTTGTAATAAAGAAGGATAAGATGTTTATCTGTTCTAGCAATATTGTGGATGATCTTTATATATTAACTCCTGATAAGCATGAATTACATAATTCTGAATTAGATAATGACTCTCATGTAAAATCATTAAAGAGAAAGTTTCCTTTTATTATTGATGCATATGTTTGGCACTTGCGTTTGGGTCATATTAATTCAAGTAGGATTCAAAGACTAATCAAAGATGGACTTTTACAGCCCATGGACTTTGATGAATTTCCTAGTTTGCGAATCTTGTTTGGAAGGTAAAATGACCAAACAACCTTTTAATGCAAAAGGTAGAAGAACCCAAGAGTTGCTTGAATTAGTTCATACAGATGTATGTGGCCCGATGTCAACCCAAGCAAAAGGAGGTTATGAGTACTTCATCAATTTTATGTATGATTACTGAAGATATAGTTATGCGTACCTAATGAGATGGAAGTCCGAAGCCTTTGAAAAGTTCAAAGAGTTTAGGGCTGAAGTTGAGAATCAATTGGGTAAACGCATAAAGGTCATTCAATCTGATCTGTTAAGGACATATTTTATGTAGTTGGCTAGTCCTTTGACAAAATGTACTTTACTTGTATTTGGGTAGATCTAGGATGTGTTTAATACTTAAAAGAACATATTGTTCAAGTCTAGTATTAAAGCCATGAAGATTGAACCAAGAAACAAGTGAAGAAAATGTATTTACTAAAGGTGGACAGATAGCTAGACACCTGTGGACAGCTGCTCTACAACTTCTCGACAGATAGCTATATATCGAGGTTTAATGAGGCTCGACACCTGCTATCTATCGAGGATCTATCGAGGTTACGGAAATCAGAATTTTCAAATATGATTTCCAGCCCATGTTTTGTATTTGTGTAGGGTTTCTTTTCTCACAACCCTAGACATATATAAGGCTTATGTTAGAGGTCATCACATAAGAGAATACAAGGAGAACATATGCAAAAGGTGACTGAAACCTTATTCTCTCTAAAAGAAGTTGCTGCGTCTTTGCGCCTTAGGGTTTTGTAACCAAGTGCTTCTTGATCTTCATTGTTGATGAAGTGAAGAACTTTGCAGCCAACATTCTTCTTTTTCTAGTTGGTGAGTGAGTCACGTATTAGGATTCGTGCAAAGGAGTGAATCACGTACTGGGATCCGTGCATCAAAGGGTGGAATTCACATATTGAAGAGTTCAGAGGTTCTGAAGTAGTAGAAGGTTTCTGCTATGAGTTCATCTACGAGGATTGTATAGTCTAGAGACAAAGGTTTTTTACTAGATCTGAAACTTCTCTTTACTATAGTGGATTGCTTTTCGGGAAGGTTTTCCCCTAGGTTTTTTACTGTGAAACTGGTTGGTTTTATTGGTTTTCCTAGGTCATCATATCTTGTCTTATTTATGTTTTGACATGATATTGATGTTTGTTTGTTTTAACAAGTTTTATGCATAATAAATCCAATTAACAACTTGGGTTTAAAACTTATTAATTCTATCAATCGGGGTCTAAATTTCCTAACAAGATCGAGGTGGCGAATACGTTCTTGGGGATTTCAAGGATTACCAAATTCAAAATGGGATTGTATCCTAGAAGTAGAGTTGTATTGACTGAAATGAATGAATCTATAAATCAACAACCGTTGGATAAAACTAGGGATGATGTGGTTGTATTAGATACACCACAAGATACTACTCATGAAATGTCTAGTACATGAGTACCTCGTCGTAGTGGGATAATTGTTCGGCCTTCTATAAGATTTATAGGTTTAGGAGAAACTTATGAAGTTATCTCAGAAGAAGTTGAATCGGATTCTTACACTTATGATGAAGCAATAAATGATATAGATGCACATCATTGGGTCAATGCTATGAAATCTAAATTAGATTCCATGTATTCCAATCAAGTTTGGGATCTTGTAGAGGCTCCTAACGGCATTAAACCTGTTGGTTGCAAATTGATTTACAAGAGGAAGAGAGGGATAGATAGAAAGGTTGAAACCTTTAAAGCAAAGCTAGTGGCAAAAGGGTATACGCAAAAAGAAGGTATTGATTATGAAAAAACCTTTTCACCAGTAGCAATGCTTAAATCTATCAGAATTCTCTTATCCATTACTGCTCATTATGATTATGAGATTTGACAAATGGATGTCAAGACTGCATTTCTTAATGTCAATCTTGAAGAAGAAATCTATATGATGTAACCGGAAGGTTTCATAGCAAAGAAACAAGAGCATATGGTATGCAAGTTGAAAAGATCCATTTATGGAGTTAAGCAAGCATCTAGGTCATGGAACATTAGATTTTATTAAGCAATCAAGTCTTTTGGTTTTGAACAAAATCTTGATGAACCATGTGTATACAAAAGACATTGAGATAAAGTAGTAATTTCCTAGTGTTTTATGTTGATGATATTTTACTCATTGGGAATGATGTAGGGGTAATGTTATCGGTAAAGGTTTGGTTGTCAAGCCAATTTAATATGAAGGACTTGGGTGAGGCTAACTTTATTTTAGGGATCAAGTTTTGGTGAGATCGCAAGAATAAGATGTTAGGTTTATCACAAGCTAAATATATAGATAAGGTTCTAGAACGGTTTAGAATGCAAAAAATCTAAGAAAGGATTGCTTCCTTTTAGACATGGAGTTCTTCTGTCTAATAACTAAAGGCCTAAGACTCAAGAGGAAGAAAATATGATGAGACAAGTTCCTTATGCTTCTGCAGTGGGAATTCTTATGTATGCCATGCTTTGTACTAGACTAAATATTTGTTATTCAGTTGGCATGGTCAACCGATATCAATCAAATTCAGGACCAAAATATTGGCAAGCTGTAAAGCATATTCTCAAGTATCTACGGCAAACAAGAGATTATATGCTTGTTTATCGGTGTGAGGATTTGATTCCCGTTGGCTATACAGATTTAGATTTTCAATCAGATCTAGATTTCAGAAAGTCTACATCAGGTTGTGTGTTTACCTTGGGAGGTGGAGCCATAAGTTGGAGGAGTGTTAAGCAATCTTGTATTGTGGACTCCACCATGGAAGCCGAATATGTTGCTGCTTGTGAGGCGGCAAAGGAAGCTGTTTAGCTCAAGAAATTCCTTTCTGATCTTGGTGTTATAAGAATGGAGCAAGTTTCCATCACATTGTTTTGCGACAATAGTGGAGCCGTTGCACAATCCAAAGATCCAAGAAATCATAAGAAAGAAAAGCACATTGAGAGGAAATACCACATCATTCGATATATTGTTGCTCGTGGAGATGTAATGGTAGCAAAAATTGAAAGTGCGAATAATCTAGCAGATCCCTTTACCAAAGTCTTGCCTCAAAGGACTTTCGGGTCACATTTGGAGGAAATGAGAGTTAGATTAGTGCACAATAGTCTTTAGGGCAAGTGAGAGATTGTTAAGACTAGTGCCCTTAAATCCTATTGTATGATGCTATGTATGTTATTATGTATAACATTATGTATGACTTAATGTTGTGATTAATAAAATTGTTTTATTATTATCTAAAAATAAAGGTAACATGAATATTGGGACATTATCATATAGTCCATGAGATGCATAGTATGTGATTTATGTGAAAAGTCACCGAAGATATAAATCACAAGTTCTTTGTCAACTCAGAATTATAGTTCATAGTCGGTGATAAAATTGGGCATTTCATCTATGAAGACTATAACATATCAACTAAGATGATTTGTCTTGATCATGGAAATGGAGACTTCTTGTTGACGTGTTGATATGTTTTAAGAGTTAAGACATATTGAATTGGACCGCTGTGAGATTTATTCTTCTCTTAACGACTGTCAATTAATTAATAAATCTCATGAATTATATTTGCATGAACTCTTAATCTTGAGAGAATAATGGATTTGATCATAAAGTGTAAGTTGCTTTGATATATCAGAAGTGAGATCTAAAGTTACGATCAAAATCTCAGTATGTTGTACCATGCTTATGTAGCCTTTATGTTTTTGTTCCTATGCTTCGTAGCTTATGTACTTGATGTTATGCTATGCACTGCTTTAAGTACATCACTCTTGTGCCCTAGTAGGATCTTGTTCCTAGATGCATATACTTCATGTATTGTGCATTGGTTGAGTGTTGGACATGCAAATGGTACTTTGATTTTAAGCTTTTTAGCTTGCATGTCCAGATGTTCATTCCAAGTGTGAACGAGCATTGTGGTCACTATTTTATAGTGATTGCCTGTATGGTCAAGCTTTGGTTTGTTACTTTACTCCATTGTGCTTGATCGCATTGTGCTTGCCTCATATGCATTACAAGTTTTTCTGCATGCAATGATCATATTATGTTGTTGTGTTTTAGGAGACACTTGTTCTTATGATTCAAGAGCTACACAGATTCTAGAGTTAGGTGCGAGTGAGTTTTGTTCAACTGTTCCCAACTCACATGTTAAGTCTAGAGTTTGTTTTAGGATTTTGTCATGGAATAGCCAAAGGGGGAGATTGTAAGGTTGAAATTTATCAACCATTTTGTTGGCTTTATTCCGTGTCAATTTGCTTGTAATTCAGCACTTAAAAACCCTATATTTAGGTGGGATTCATGTAAGGGTAATATGTGAGAAAGTGTGAAGAAATGCTCAAGACTGTGCAGAGAAGTAAGGACTCGCGGCTGGATCTCGTGGGTGGCTCGCGGTTTACAATCCGCCAGATGATGCACATGAGTGAAGCATGTAGAGAAGACAAACAGTCATGGCAGCTGGAGCACTACAGGACAAAAAGTCCAGTTTGGCCATTTTGTTTGCTCACGCTTGAACTCGCGACTCAGTCAAGTCGCGAGGCCAAATCATCAACCAACTCTGTTTAGAAAATCCTGACTTTTCGCATTCCATTCTCACTCCAGTATAAATACCCCTTATACCCACGAAATGTAGAGAGCTTCCAGAGAGAATTTTTGAGAGAAAAACCCTAGAGAAAACCAAGATTGATTCATCCACAATCTTTACATAGAGACTCTTCAAATTCCTCTACTCTCTTCCTCTCCATTGTTACATCCTTGAAAGGTACATTACCAAACCTTTTCTCACCATACCCATATCTGTGAGAAGACTGTTTGGTGCTTTGAGAAGCAGTTAAGAATGGACCAATTTCATATTGGTTGATGTTATGGGCTATAGCGGAATCCAGTAAGCTAAAAAATAAATAGGTTCAACGCAACCTCGTTGGAGTAGGAGCTTAGAGGGCTTAGGTACACTGGGTAGATTAGACATGAAGGGTCTTCTGCTGTTCATGTATCCCAACTACATTCTTTAGTAAATATTGACCGCTTGGAAGGCGGCGGAGGAGAGGTTTTACGCCGAGGGCTTCAGTTTCCTCTTCGATAACACATCGCTGTGTTGTCCTTGTGTTTGCATCTCTCTTCTCTTAATCTTTGCCATTTAATTTCTATTGTGGATGTGATTTTATTTGTTTAGATTGTTTATCAATTTTGTTATAAGCTTATGTTCATTTTCCGCACATACTTTGTTTGATATTAATCTTGAATTGGTAATTTTTTTTTTTTTGTCTAAACATTCATAGGTGTTTTATACACAACATATTGAACTTTCAGTTAATTACTAATTGCTTTTCTACATTTTTAGGGTGCATTATGGCTATTTTACTACAAACAATTTGGCAGCATAATATTCTTCAGAAACAATAAATTTGGTCTTTTGAGAGACTTATAGTTGTGGCTATTTTTTTTTTTTCCTGAAGTATATTTTACGATTTCTAAGTCTTTGTTAATGGGTCTTATTAGTTGTTTTTTTTTTTTTTTATTTGGTCAAGTGTTTTACTCTAATTAAATGTTTTGGTCTTGAAAATGTAAGTTGTCATTCTTCATGCTTGGAGGGTTGTTCCATGTTGGTTTAATATAAGTTCTAGCTCATGTGTGAATAGAAATCAGACGGAATGTCGAGCGTCATTTTCAGACTTTGGCTTGTGAGAAGAGTTCTTCTTGTTAAAAACTGGTCCCTCTGTGGATTTGATAGGGGATGAGTTTTCTTTCGCTGTATATTTTAGGTGGATTCCTTAGAGTAGTGAATGCATATTTACTAAAAAAAATTCTGGTATTTCATATCCCATCCACTTTTTGATTGAACAATGTGTCTCCAACAAACCAAAGCATGCAAACCAGATTTATGCTCCATCTGGATGAGTTAAATATTGGATTTTGTATCAGCTCCTTGAATAATTTTAAATCGTCATTCGAAACTTGTTTCTTGAGCAATAAGCCATTCATTAAAACATTTAAAAGTTAACATTTCCACTTAAATAAACTGTATTTTTTATTAAGTCCAGTTAACATGTGCCATTAGACCATTTGTTCATAAACTATTTTTTTTTAAATTATAATAATTCTATAAAAAATATATAAAAAACTGTAAAAAACACATCAGGACATGTCTTGTGAAAACAGATCCTGGAATGTCTTGTTGAAATAAATCACAGCAAGTCTTGTGAAATTAAATCATTTACACAAGATTAAAGAAACCAAAAAAAAAAAAAGTCAGAATTTACGTGATACAAATAAATTGTAACGTCCCTATCAGTCAAAAAAAAAAATGTTAAGGTGAGGATTTTTTTAGCCCACACGTGCCCCCCACCTAACCCCACTACCCATCATTCTCCACCACTCCTTTTTCTCTTATTTCTTCTCTCTTTTGGCCGGCTCTCACTTTTCTTTCTTTCTTTCATTTTTCTTTCTTTTCTCTTCACTTAAACACACTCATTTCTCAACTCACCCGCCGGCCTCCTCTCCAAAACACACCATCTCACCATCATTTTTCCGGCAAGATCACAGGAAAAATTCTTAGGAACCCATAAGCATCTTCATCATTTTATTTGAGGTAAAAATTGCTAATCTTTAGGTGGGTTTTACACTTTTTCTTGAGGATATTTTTTATCTAAGCTTTGATAATGATACCCATGTGATTTATGAGCATTAGAAGTGATATTTATGTGTTTTTATGTATGGGTTTTGTATTGGTGGAATTTTTTATGAGTGAGTATATATATTTTGTGCTAAAATGGCTATTCAAGGTTTATGTATGTTGGAAAATTTTAGGGTTTTTAAGATATAATGTATGATGGTTGGTAAATTTAATTTTGCCATTGTCATTGGGTTTATTTGGAGTTAGTGAAATTCTAAATTTCTTGTCTTGGAGGATATGTTGATTTTTGCTTTCATGGGTCTCTTAGTGATGTAATGTAAATCTTATGAAAACTAGTCATAATGTTGGAGATATTATGAAATGGGTTAACTTTATAAATTGGAGTTGATACCTTGTGAATAAATTTGTTAAGAAACTTTGGGAATGGTATATATTATTATTGATGAGGTTAAATAGTAGGCTTGCCTAATTAAGTGTTTATTTGGCAAATCCTAAATTTTGGTTAGATACAATTTCAAGTTTTATACTTATTGTGATAGGTTTACTTGATATTGTTTAGGTTCTAGCTAATCTCCTTGGAGCTTGGAGAGTTAGGCTTTTGTAGTTGCGAGGTAAGTAGCTTCTTAATGGGATATTTTTGGAAAATTACCATATTTCACAAACGATGTTTTTGGGTCAAACACATTTTGGAAAATTATATATGGATAAATGTTTTCTTAAAATTGTCGTGTTGTGACCCTATTACATATTATTATATATAAAAATGCATCATATTTGGTATTGCATTTGGAGAAATGCATGAATTGTTGATATGGAAAAATGAGCATCTTTTATTTAATTTTTTATAAATTATGGATTCTATGGTATAATAGAAAATTTAAAGATGCTTATCTTGTCTTAGTACTTGAGAAATTGATAGAAAATCTTTTTGGCAAGAATGAAGTTGAAAAACCTTACAAACTTTGTGGAAGTAGATTTTTAAGGTTTTTTCTAAAACTACTTGGATATAAACTATGTGTTTCAAAGTAATGTAACTTGTGAGCATCATGTAGTTTTAACACCATGCCATGTGTGATTTCCCGGTGATCACTCGATTTGGTTTTCGTAGTCTTTGTGACAATGGAATCAAATCTAGGTTAGTGCCTTTTCATTTTGGATGACGCGTTCTTTCCTGCTGTCCATGGGGGGAAGAGGTTTCTTGATTGTGTGTGGATGAGGCTGCTGTCCATGGGGCCAAAAGACCACATGCAAGAGAGGTCCTATTTGACGCGCTCTCTCTGCTGCCTATAGGAAGAGAGAAAAACCTTGAGGGTATGGGTGAGGCTGCTATCCATGGGGCCAAGAGTCTGCATACCAGAGAGGACAATATCATGCTAGTTATGAATGGGTGGATACCCTGACCGGTCTATGTGGTAGTGTGGTATATTATTGTGATAATTTATCTTATGTTAGATATTATGACTTTGGAATTTATATTGTTAGTGCTCACAGATTATAGTAAATTGTTTCAAGGTAGTAGAGAAATTTGGTATTTCATTATTTAATCATTTTTGTCATATAATTATTATTGAAGATGAAACTTGCATTCCCCCCACCCCCATTAATTATGCTACTTACTGGGCCCTGTCTCATCCCATTATTTTTATAAACTTTTCAGAGTAGGCAACAATATTTTGAGACAGCTTTTGGTGGCTAATAGTAGTTAGACTAACTACTAATGGAGGCTAAACTTTTGTAATGGAGTTATTTGATGATGACATTTTAGAATAGGCTTGACTCATTCTTTTGTATATTATAGTGGTTGTGACTATATTCCCACTGATAGGACAAGCTGTTGATATGTAATTATTAATCAGACCTCTATTCTTTTGTGGCCAATGGTCTTTGTAATTAATGCTTCGAGCTCTAACTTACTTTGAGATTATATTCAATAGAATTATTAAGATAATTCTTGATGTTGATACTTGATGGGATTTATGTGGATTGAATTGTCAAAAAGTAAAAATTTACAGGTACTTGAGATGTCTTTCTCACGCTTTGAACCCTTTGGGGTTTGGGGCGTGACATAAATGACTACATTTTTTTTTTATAGAGAATTTCAACCTATGGTGTCTGTTCCTGATGAGCGCTCTTTGTTATCAGACCAAGGCATCTATCAGTTTTTTGTGTAAGCGGGAATTGAACCCCAGATCTCTTATTCAACCATTAAAAACTTTACCAGTTGAGCTATCTAGAACCCACGGCTACATTCATATATAGGTGGAGGCAAAAAAAGTTCCACTATAAAATAAATACATTACAATAATACAACACAGAGATACTAATGGTATATTTATATTAGCATAGGTCGGGTTTCCAAAAAAAAAAAAAAAAAAAATTAGCATAGGTCGGCTAGCACTTACTGCACAAGTACCGTAGGGCACACAATCTTCGAATCCAAGTGGAGTTTGGATTCCTGAAGGCAACAAGGCTTTAAGCCTAATTTTAATTGCGTAGACCTTATTCAAGCCTCACCAACTCAACAAATAGTTACTCCGATTAAAATTCCATTAAATTAAGTGCCAACTGGCAATTACTAATTAATAATTATTCCAGCTAAAATTCTACTAATTAATAGGTACGCTTGAACTTACTGCACAAGTGCCGTACGGCACACAATCCTTGAATCCAAGGGGAGTTTGGATTCCTTATACAGCAATAAGGCTTTAAGCCTTTTAATCAAATGGACCTTACTCAAGTCACACCGACCCGTTATACTTATTCCAACTAAAATTTAATGGTGAAAATATATTTTTGATTTTTACATTTTAGGTCAATTCTCATTTTGGTTTCTAAGCTGATTTTACTACTAATATAGTCCAAAAAAAATTAATTTTATTTTGATTTATGCCGTCAACTTATTAACAAAAAAGTTTTACGTGGTAGACAGAATGCAAAGGTAGCATGTTAGATGCAGATGTAGCTAATAAATAAATACTACATTAGCATCTATGTCAACATTTTAATAAATAAATAAAAGTCACCTCAAAAAATTAAAAAACAAATTATGAAATAATTTTTTTTAAACCTTAAATCTTTTTTTTTTTTTTGCTTTTCATTATTTTTTCAAAAGAACATTGTTCTTCTTCTTCCTCAGAATTTCATGCTTCATGTTCTTCACCAAATCAAGACAAACCCAACTGCCAACACTCATAATCAATCTCAACACAGAAAATTCTAACCCATTCAAACATTGAAACCTCTAGTAAATCAACTCATAAATCTAAGAAATAAACCCATAGACCCATAAATCACAGAAATCAAACCCATAAATCCAAGAAACAAACGCAAAAGAAGCCCAGAAAAACATACAAATCAACATTAAAAAAATATAAAAATTAAAATAAAACACACACACACACACACACACACACACACACACAAAGAAACCTAGAACATCAAGGCCAAATTTCCATAATTATTACAAGGGTCCGGTTAAACCATCCATTTATGGTAAAATTTTCTCGAGAAATGAAAAAGCTGTCAATACTTTTTCAATTTTCGAGAAATTTTTGTCCAAAAATGGATACTTATTGTGTGCCCTAAGGGCACATATTAACAAAATCCTTATTACAATTTATCAACATACCTAAATAAAAAATTTGCCATAATTAAATACTCTTTCACATTCATTCATACAAGGTTCTGTTGGGTCCTAAATAATATTATTAACAATATTAGCAATCCAAAATAACAACTACACACAAAACACAAATATTTACGTGGAAAATCCTTTTTCTTTAAGAGAAAAAATCACGAGACAAATTTCGAATTAATTCACTATTATCAAATCAATTACAATAATTTTTGTGTAAGTCTCATGGCTAAAGAAAAATCTTTCTTGTTTTTCTTTACTCTCACACACACTCTCTTTGTGTCTCGAAGGCAGCAATACAAAAAATTGTACAGAGGATTCACATTTCATTAGAGCATTTGTTAATAGAATATTTTTAAAAAAAATTTATCTTACTTTTATAGGAAAAAAAAAAAACAAATGTTAAAAAAATCAGTTTTTTTTTTCCAAAAAAAGTTTCATAAAATCTCTCTTAAACCAACTGTCTTAAAACCTCTGTTAACTTTTTCCTTTTTTATTTTTAGAATTAGAGGTAAATATTGATGGTTAAAAACTTTAAAACACATCAAGACATGTGTTGTGAAAATAAACCGTTTACAAAATACCAAAAATATTAATTTTAAATAAAGACATTACAATAGTAGCACACATACTCTATTTGTATTTGAACCTATTTCGAGGCACCTCTCCAACTTTTCTCTTACCTAATGTTCGGTACACTAATGGTACATTTATATTAGCATAGGTCGGCCTGGACTTACTCTACAAGTGCTTTTACGGCACACAATCTTTAAATCCAAGGGAAGAGTTTGGATTCCTTGTACGGCAACAAGGCTTTAAGCTTTTTAATCAAGCGGACCTTATTCTACTAGCCAGTTCTTGCAATTTGTACATGAAATTTATGTACTCGCAGTCTCTCTATAAAAGGGAATATATAGGATCCTTTTCCAAGCTATCTTTGTGAAGGTAAAGCAAACATATATAGAAGCCACGGATTGATAAAGATAAACTTTTGTTTAAACAAGATGGTACACGTTAATATCATCTCAAGAGAAATCATCAGGCCATTTTCACCAGCAATTCATCATCTAAAACCCTTCAAACTCTCTGTCTTGGACCAGTTCACTCCTACAACCTATATTCCACTTATCCTCTTTTACTCCAAGAGTCCCCAAACCTCTTCCACCGATCACCTAAAAAACTCACTCTCAGAAACCTTAAATTGCTTCTACCCATTTTCTGGAAGGATGAAAGACAACCTCTTTATTGATTTTTACAACGAGGGCATTCCATATAATGAGACCCGAGTCCATTGCTGTCTGTCTGACTTTCTTCAACATCCTAAAACAGAGTCTTTAAACCACTTTCTTCCAGGATGTCCACTTCGCAAAGAACCAAAACCAATGGAAGTTCCCCAATTAGCCGTACAAGTCAACATATTTGATTGTGGTGGAATAGCAATCGGTTTATGCGCGTCACATAAGATCACAGATGGAGCCACCCTGAGTGCTTTCCTCAATACTTGGGCTGCCATTGCAGGCGGACATTGTAACAAATTAGTACGTCCTAATTTTTCTGAGGCATCATCGTTAGCATACTTTCCTCCACGCAATATATGGCCTCGTATTGTTGCACCTTTAATGGAAAGGCTTTGGTTCAAAGAAGACAAGTACAAGACAAGGCGATTTGTGTTTGATGCCAAGGCCATAGCTACTCTAAAGGAGAAAGCAAAGAGTGAACAAGTGCAAAACCCAACCCGAACTGAATCACTGTCTAGTTTCATTTATATACATGCGAGAGCTGCTTCTAGATTAACATCTAGTTCTCTAAGGCCATCTATACTGGTCCAAGCGGTAAACATCCGGCAAAAAACAAATCCACACATGTCGTATAATTCTATGGGTAATCTCATTTGGTATGCAATCGTAGCCCATGATTATAACTCAGTAGAGTCGACAGAGATCAAGCTTCGTGGCTTGGTGGCAACCCTAAGAGAAGCTGTGGCAAAAATTGACAGTGATGTGAGAATTCTGCAAGGTCATGAAGGTTTTACAACCAAGATCAAGTACTTATACCAGAAGGCAGCAGTGGCTTTTAAAAACCCAGAAATTTTTAGTTTCACTAGTTGGTTGACGTTTGGTTTTGATGAAATCGACTTTGGATGGGGAAAACCCATTTGGGTTGGGCTCATGGGGGAATGTGGTTCTCGTAGGAATCACATCGTGCTCCAAAACACCACCTCTGGCAATGGAATTGAGGCATGGGTGACCTTAGAAGAAAACATTATGTCTATATTGGAGCAAGATCCTGAATTCCTTGCCTTTGCTACTTTAAACCCAAGTGTTTTAATCCAATGAGGCTATATACCTTTGATAATACCCATCTCCGTACTAGTAATATATTTTCTACATTGTTGCGTATGTATTCTAATCAAACTAATAAAGCTAGTGAGCTGTGCTAAAAATATTTTGTTAGCACATTAATTGCATGCTACGGGGTAATAGAAACTGTGCTAACAATAAAAATCAGTACTAAATTACGAAGATGTTCTAATAAAATAAGTATAATTAGTCCTATGCTTTGTGGTAAAATTGGAATAAAACCTCTAAATATATTTCACAAATTGTATTTATGAAATTTTTCCTTTTATAATTATATTTGCCCATGTTGTGAGCCGTCGTGAGATCATGAATTTTTTTTTAGGGGGAAAACTAAATATGTTTATGACTAAAAAAATGTTTTATTTCATAAATTAATTTTAACTCAATAAAATAGTGCTCTAAATTAACCAATTTATTAATTAATCTATAGATTGTTAATTTTCTAGCTCTCACCAATCCTTGGCATAATTAAGAAAGTGTCCATAATCAAGCTCAAAATGTATATGCAATCATATAAAACCAAACAATTAAAATGAATTTGTCTTTACTTCAGTATAATAATTACACACAAATTCCTATTATAAATTACAAATATATAATAATTACACATATTCCTAATATTAAATATAAATATCAAATAAACAAAATTATAATTTATTGTTATTAAAAATAAAATATCAAAATTTAAAAATACTTGTAGTAAACCACAAAACTAGCATTCAGTTACAAAAAGCTTTACATAGCTTAAATCAACAAAAGTACAAAAAGTTTATAATTGCAAGCGGTAAAGCACAAAAGAACAAAACATTTACATTGTACACAACTATCAAAACGTAAGTCCTATACCCAGTGACATTGTCTTTTTTATTTTTCAGTTTCGAATATCAATTTTCTAGATTTACACTTTACAATTTAATAGAAACAGTGAGAGCAAGAGAGTAAGAGGAACTCGGGATGGAGAACAAGCAAGTTGTAGAGGTTAACTATTCAGGACTTGAGACGTTGCGTGATATACGGTAATGATAAGGGCGGCGTGAGGGAGTATATATATATATATATATATATATATATATATATATATGGTCCAGTTAATCTATACCCTTATACGTTAACAAATTCGTTTTTTTTTAAAATTTATTGGGAATTGAAAAAGTTGTCAAAACATTTTAAATTTCTGATAAAACTTTTTCTAAAAATAGTATACTACGTTAGTAAAATCTATATATATATATATAAAAGAGAAGTGATGATTTGCATGTAAGAGAGTTAGATTGGGTAGATTTACAAAGGAAATTTTTTTTCCTTGCATATTACTGACTATGGAAATTTCTTAAAATGATTTTGTAGGGTATATTTCTGTGGGCAAATGGACCAGATTTTTGGGTCTTTGTATAATTTTTTCTTAACAGTTCTAAAAAGTAGTTTTTTTTTTTTTTCATCTCAAAACCTAGGGGGCCTGGTAAGCGTGTATATATATATATATATATATATATAATTGATGATATTTTAACATTGTTATTCAGAAATTTAAAATGTGCTTCCCTGCCCCCCCCCCCTCCCCCCGGGCGGCCGGCATTGGTTGTGATTTGTGAGGACTCAATTAATTATCCTAAAATTTAGAAATATTTAAAGTATTTTTTTTAAATCAATTTACATATTAAAACTTGATAAAAAAAAAGATTTGAATAATAATTGTGTGTGTGTGTGTGTTTTTTTTTTATAGGATATAACACTAACTGTGTGTTGAATGCATGTTGTTCAAGTTCTTTTCAAATCCATATACATTCCAAAATTTAAAATAACAAAGAAAGAGTTTTTGCTTTTGTACACTTGTTGTAGGACACAATCATTCTAAAATTTTAATGTGTTCAAATCCATAAACATCAACTTTAAAATAACAAAGAAAGCTTTTTTTTTTAGCATTATTGCTTTTACTCTTATTGAAGGACATAATTACCCTAAAATTTTAATATTTTTCAAGTTCTTTTCAAATCCATGCACATATCAAATTTTGAATAAACATAGAAAACATTTTTATTATTAAATGTTGGAAAGGATATATATATATATATATATATATATTAGAGATTTATTTTAATTTTCTAATTTTTTTAAGGTTATTCAATTGAATGAATTAATTAAATTGATGTGACATGATTTTATTAGACCAACTAGGACATTCAACAAATTTAGGTGGAACATAAGAGTCGTATCAACCCCTAAATTTAGATTGTAACAACCAAAGTAAAGTGTTTGTCACATCGGTACTTAATCCCCCAAAGGACAAATTAAGTTACATTTTGGGCTCCTCGTAATCACTTATAAACTCAATATCTGCCTAGTAAATGTCTAATGTGAAACTCACCAAATGCTGGCACAAAACACACTTAAACAATCAAATCCAAACAATTCAGGATATCACACAGACAGGAGAGATTTTTTCCAAGCACTATCTAATGTTAGGAGAATAAATCAAAATTTTTAAACTTTAAAGGGTAAAATCAAAATTAGCCCAAACTTTAAGACAGCATTTTGTAATTTAATCTTTAAAAAATCAAATCAAATTTGACTACTATGACCATGATCAGTGTAACAAAATGGCGCGTGCAACAGTTATATGTTAAAAAATTATTTAGATTTTATGGGTTTTTAAATACAATTGATGGTCAATTGTCAGTTATCCGAGTTTGACTGATCATTAATCCAATTCAATGCACCCTATGATAAATTTATTAGTGGCGTGTGCATGGGATAGTTTGTGTTGAGTCCAATTCTTCCCTCTCAACTTATGCTCTAATCTATATTCCACCAAACAAATCAAGCCAAAAATTATTTAATAAACACAAGCAGAATGGTTAAACGGAGTCAATCTCTTCAGCCTCCCAACTCACAGTCCAAACCAAAAACTAAAAAAATAAATAAATAAATAAAAATCACAGCTGACTGCACCACCATAAAAATAATCAGCCACCATCGGATTCCACCACCAAAGTCACTACTAGAGAAGATGACAAGGATGAATCTCCTCAACCACCAACTCCTATTTCGGTACACCCAAAACAAATCACTAGACCGCCACCCACAGTGGTGCGTAACAAAATTCTCTGCCCCCTACAACATTACAAAACCAACGCCAGTGCTAGTGAAGAGAAAGTTCTCAGCCTCTACCCATGGTTTTCTTCTTGGCCAAAAACCCATCTGCCATCAACCTAAAAATAAAAATAAAATAAAAAATAAAAACTCGAAAACCCAAAGCAAAGGTGCCCATCACTTAACTTTTGTTTTATACATCATAGAAAGCAAAGGAACCTACAAATTCCTTAAGTCCAAATTTGTAATGGATTTGGTTTCCGTTTCCGTGTAAGAAACAATCTCACATGGGTTTTGTGTGAGTGAATAAAAAAAAATTAGAGGGACAGCTTGATCATTGAGGCTTGCAAGCTCTGTTCTTTGCTGTGATATCACCCTATTCATCTTCTCCTACAGTGGTTTTGTTGGTGGAATCCTGCGTTGGCTAGGTATTTTGATTGTGGTGCTTTTTTTTTCTTTTTCTTTTTTTTTTTTCCTTGTTTGGGTTTGGAACGTGAGTTAAGATTGAGTAGATTGACTCCATTTAACTCTTCCGATTGTGTTTAATAAATAATGTCCACGTGGGTTGATTTATTTGATAAAGTATAGAGTCGAGCATATAAGTTCGGACAAAAGATTTAGACTCGTTTGTATTAGGTTTTAAGTATTTTTCAATGAAACTAAACCTTTTTTGGTTGAAAAATGCCCAACCTAACCATTAAGATTGAGTTGGGTTAGGACTTTTTTTTTTTTTTGGGTATAGTAAAAAAGTTGGAAGTTCATACAACAATTTACAAAATATCCTAAATGATTCCAATTAATTTGTACAATTTAGCCTAATATTCCTACATCAAAAACATAAGTCACAAAATAATCAAATAAATCAAACCAATAAGTTTAAACTAAGTCTCAAAAATCAAAATAAATTAAATTAACAAATTCTTTAAAAAAAATTTTCAAAAATTATTAAAATAGTGTGGGGTTGGATCGAGTAACTAGGATTGAAACTTTTGCCAACTTGAACCCAACCAAGCCCAAAGTTTCAAAAACATGATAATAATAAATATATAAAAACAAATCAACCAACGATAAACTAAGCTAAGGCATCATGTTGAGATTGGTCAAATTCATTAGGTTGGTGGGTTAATACAAACCCTAAATTATTGGGTCTAAGAAGTTATTGACATGACATTTACTCAAGGGCGGCGCTACGTTGTAGTCAGGGGTTCAAATGAACCCCCTAACTCGGAAAAAAAAATTATATATATAATTTTTTTTTTAAATTGTTTTTAACCCCCTAATATAAACATTTGCACACCCTGAAAGTCCAATTGAATTCAGCTTTAAACTCCAAAAAAACAAAAGTCCAATTGAAAATTTTTGGTCTTTAATCTCAAGAAAAAAAAAAAGAGCCCATAAATCGAATTTTAAAAAATCATAAAAAAAGGGCCAAACCAAACCTAAGAGGGAAAAATGTAGTCCTCTCCCACTATCCCTCTTCACTCTCCAAACCCAAAGAATAAAGGTAGCTACTTCACCCACAAACAATCTGCTGCAATCTTACTCAGATCTACTGCCGCATCGCCAACGCCTGGACTGGCCTTGATCTGCCACCGCCACTACTGCTTGATCTGGTATTTTCATCTCTCTTTCATTCACTGTGAGAGTGTGTGTTTATAGTGTTTTGACAAACTTCTTTCAGTGAGTCACGATGTGTGTGTGGGAGGTTATGGTGTTTTGATACTTTATCTTTGAGTTTTGAGTCTTTGACTAGTTGACCGTCTCCTTTTATGCATCTGTACTATTAAGTTTTTGTAGTGTTTGATATAGAGTTATGAGTTTTGTTTTTTGCTTTTTTGAGTCTTTGACCGAAGTGTGTAGGAATGATTGTTGCTACGTGGGTGGGTCAGTACCTTAAATGAAGAGTTGTAAACAAAATATAAAACAATTTATCAAAATGTCTAGCAAATTCATAAAAAATTGGTAAAGAGTAAAAATAAAAATAATCTAATAAATTAAAGTATTCTAAGTAATAATAATTAAAGTTCACTTACAACAATAATTAATATGTTATTGTATTAGAAAAACTTATGTCAAATAAACTTATAGTGTTTTTTTTAATAGATTTTGTATAATTTATAATTCTTATTAACCCCTCTAAACAAAAATCCTAAAGCCGTCACTGCATTTACTAGAACATATACCTCAAATCCAACAACTCCTGTTCATCTATACCTTGTAAAATAAAAGCTTAGAAAGATTGCCTATACCACACTCCTATATTTCCTATACTTGACAAGTATAAAAGAGAGGGATTATACTCAAAAAGTATATAAAAGAGGGAGAGAGTCTACCGTGGAAGAAATTTTGGGAAGATTACTTCATTTAGTAGGACATATACCTCAAATCCAACCACTCCTATACATCTATACAAACTTGTAAAATAAAAGCTTGGAAAGATTGCCTATATTTCACTCCTATATTTCCTATACTCGAAAAGTATAAAAAGAGGGACTATTCTCAAAAAGTATATAAGAGAGGGAGAGAGTCTGCCATGGAAGAAATTTTGGGAAGATTACTTCTATGGGGTACATCAAAATAATTACTTTCAATTAGCAATGATACTTTTTTTTTTTTAGCCTCAGAAAAGGAATGGGATAAGGCAGAGAAGATAACAAGGATGATGGAACCGTTATATGATATCACTAAGCTCTTCTAAGCGACTTACTATCCCACAGCCAACTTGTATTTTCATTGTGTGTGGAGAATTCAGTTGGAAAATCATGATATGATCATTAGAGTAATGGAAAAAGAAATGAAAGCAAAATCTGATAAATATTGTGGAGTGTTGCAATGTCATGCTATCCTTTGCTGTCATTTTGGATCCTCAATATAAGTTGCAATGTGTAGAGTTTGTTATGGCAAGTTGTATGGGTATGCAGCAATATCAATGGCATTAGGTCTTTGTGATAAATTATATGTCATCTTTGAGGAGCAGTTGTGGTCTACTGCTAGTACTAGTAATGTCAATGATATGGATGAAACATCATCCAGTAGTGGTGGTGTGCGCAGTCGTGATGATAACGATGATGATTTCTCTAGTTTTGATACATTTATGAGTCATCTAATTGGTTAAGATTCAAACAAGTTACAATTTATACTTGGAAGAAACTTGACTTGACTATAGGAGGCATAAGGATTTGGATGTTTTAGGGTTTGCCTCTGAGTTTGCATTTAGTATTGGTGAATGCGTGTTTGATGAGTTTTGCAATTCTCTTTTGCTGCAAATTCCAAAAACTTTGTTATGTGCTCGCGATTGGTTATATGGAATACCTGGTATATCGTAATTTTTAATCCTCTATGGAAGTATACATTAATCTTTTTGGCGAAAATGCATTTTTGGTCCCTACATTTTGGGTTTATTCTCATTTTGGTCCCTAACTTGATTTTGCATCTACCTCAATTCCTATAAACAAAAAATCACGTCCATTTTGGTCCTTGCTGTCAACTAACTAATAGAAAAGTCTTACCTAGCAAATAGAGTGCACTGTTGGCACAATGAATGCTAACGTGGCTAATAAAATAATAATAATAATAATAATAATGGAATTTATTTTATTTTTAAAAAATTTCACATCAACATTTAAATAAATTTCAAAAATTTAAAAAATTTAAAAATAAAATTCTAAATTTCAAATTTTTTTAAATTTAATTATTCTAATTTTTTAATCTAATTAAAGTAACTTTTTTTTTTTTTAATTTCCTTCTGAGTTCATCTAGTCTGCCCCATCTGGGAAATCTTTTTCTTTTGGTATCATCCATTCTTTATCTTTTGGTTTCATCCGCTCTCTACCTCTCGCCATTCCTCCAACCCTCCTTCCATAAACAATCTCTTCAAGCTGTGTCAAACCACCAAAAAGTCACAATTCATCAAGGAGCACCTTCTTTAATAGGTTTTGGTTTTCAAGGTTTGATTTTTGGTGGGTGTATTTGGATTTCTAGATCTGTGATTTTGGTTTGTAGAGTTTAGTTGATAATGGGGTTTTAATAGGCGACTGTTTGGGTGATTTGAGTTGTGGGTCTTCAAAATTATTTGAATGATGATGCCATCAACTCCACCTCAATGCCGCCACCATGATGAAGCCACATCTCTACCTCTCCTCCATTCTGTTATCTCGATAATTTTGATGGGTATTTGGGAAATAGATAGTTTTGGATCTACTCTCACTCACTTTGATTTGGATTTGTTTAGATCTTGTTGTCTTATTTAGATTTTTTATTCAAATACGTGTTGTGAGTTGATGATGCTATTGGTGGGTCTAAGGTCGATTTGAAATTTTTTAGCTCAGTATTACTGTGAGTTTGATGCCAAGGCTTTGCTGGTTGCTGGGAAATTGATGAAGAAATTTGTCTGATTGAAATTTTGTGTATTTGGTTGAAAATCTATGTCATGAGAAATATTGTATTAGGATAATAATTTTTGGTTGAATGTATAATTGATTTTTTTGGAAGACTTTGGTTACAAATTACAATTGATAATTTTTTTTAAATTTATAAACTTATGTGGAGCTGACGTGACATTTTTTGAAAATCAAATAAATTTTATATTATTATTTTATTAGTCAAGTCAGTATTTATTGTGCAAATAGTACATCTCTTTTTAGAAATTAAGGTAGGCGCAAAATCAAGTTAGTGACCCAAATGAGAATAGATTCAAAATATAGGGGCCAAAAGTATATTTCGCTAATCTTTTTTTTTTTTTAATGTACTATACTTTCCTTATCAGCTATACATGATTTCGAGGAAGAAAGCCTCGGACTTTGGCAACTTGTGCATATCTCTTCAATCCAGATAATTTGTTGATGAGGGTTTGGTAAATAAATTTTACAAAGATTTTGGAAAAGGTGCACCCTTTTTGTCCTATATACTACTATTTGCTCACAATGTTTATTTGTTTCTCTCTGCCCAAATTAAGTGCATGTACCTTATTTTTCTTTTAGCAGTGCTCTCATTTACCACTACTAGTACCTTTAGATTTTGGTACCTCAAAATTTTCTTCTGAAAACTCTTAACTTATGCCTCATTTTATTATAAAAAGACCCAAAAATATTAGAGAAATTAGAAATCTTTTTATCATTAATCAAAAAAAAAATTAAACATTCATTTATTAGATAGTTGAGACCTGTTAATCACATTGATTACCACATCATATAACATTCATTGTCATATCAATTTATGTACTTTATGTAATAAAGTTTGTTGTAACTTTAGCATTATTCAAGGTGGTATAATAACATGTGGGTTTTTTTTTTAAGGGCTATTTACTATTTTTCCCACCTTTTTTAAAGGTATACAAACAAAAACTCAACCCAATTGAAAATTATACACTTTTGGGGAAAAAATTTATTTTCATACTTTAAGCCAATAATCTATAAATTCTATACAATAGATTGTCGACATTACCCACCTAATTTTGCGCACAGCTACACACCAAACACTAAAATCAAAATTTATTACAATGTATTAGCTTGTCTTAGATAAAATAAACCTCTGTTCTAACAAAATAATAATTTTTTATCATTTTTTTATAAACTTTATTCTTGAACCATCATAGTTGGTTCTCTATTTGAAATTTAATTTAAGTTGGTTAATATTGATTCATAATTTTTTTTTTTTTTGATTCATCAAATTAACCTTGATTTGGTTAGTTTCAAATAAATTTATTTAATTGATATTTAAATACAAATGGCCCACTTAAAAATTTCACGTTAGGCCCCCAACTATATTAAGCTGGCCCTAATTGGTCTTTTTTTTAATCTCTTAATTAATTTTAACCTTAAATTTGGTTTTGTTGTTCTTAATTTAAAAAAATCCAATGGCTACTACTCTTAAAAGAAAATCAACATGGTTACTGTGGGGGTAGAATGGTTGAAACACACATTTGGGCCTTGGGCCTAATTTGGTGGTGCTGGTCTATCCGAGCAAAGCCTTTGAAGCCCATAAGCCAGCTCTTGCCAGAAGGGTTGGTGGGTTGTCCGAGGAAGGGCATTTCCTCGGCTCAGTCAAGCGAAGATCATAGGACACGTCATGGTATTTGGAGGGAGGATTTTGGAATATCTGTTGGGTAAAGATATGTTCTACACAGTTATAGAGAGGAAGAACGTATGAGAAATATCAAGGAAAAAAGGCTGCCACCACCACATTAAAGACCCTGCACCTACTTCTCTAGCCGCATTAATGGGGAAATGACCTTTGAATAGTAATGATCAGTCTTCCAGCTATTGTGTGAAGACTTCCAGAGGGTGGTGGATAGGACAAGTATCTAATGGGGTGATTTATGCTACACGTGGAAGATGAAGGGAAGAAGAAGAATGATATACAAGAGGATGAAAAGGGCATGAGAAAGGGGGAGGAGAAAAAAAAAAAGAGAAAGAAAGTACAATATACCTCATCTTCAATTTTAGTTTGTTATTCAAAGAAAGAAAAGCAATATAAGACTTCCTCGGCTTACGTCCGAGGAGGATTTCTCACTATTTTTATCCATTGATTGTGTGTATAGTGGAAATCTAGCCCATCATTTGTTGTCCAATATCCATAAAATCTAAGTTTCAAGCCCACGCTCTACAAATTTCATTGTATAAGGCTTTTTGGGCCTAAACCCATCATTAGGTTGGGTCCAGGTACAAATTGTGCACTTACAATTGGCGCCGTTTGTGGGAAATCTTGTGTTTAAGGAATCGGAACACTATGGCAGGCTCAGATCCGCATCAAGCAGAGCCTCTGGGTTCCCAGCATGAGAATCATTTCCAGCGTCTTGAACGTGAAAGGGACCAAGAGGGTAGTGTACCCATGGTGCACACCGGTGGGAGTCGTTCGTGTGGTGGAAGCAGAGTCCCCCATGAGGATGATGCCAAGGCCATGCAGAAGGAGATTGATCGTCCTAAGAAGAAGTTAAGCCGTGCGAGACAGAGGAGGACACCATCTCTTTCTGACCCTTCTTCTGAGGACTCCCAAGGCAATAGTTACAGGCCAAGGTCCATAACTCCCCCTAGTGAAACCTTCTCGTATGAGAAGGACGATCTTCATGGTCGTAGGAATAAGAAGTCTTCCTCCAAGGGCTTTGAAAACGATGCTATGAGTAGAGCGTTACACCAGATCTCCAAGTCACCTTGCACACGTACGATTGAAAGGGGAGAGCTTCCACGACGGTTCGCTCAACCCACATTCACCATCTATAATGGCAAAACAAACCCAGTGGAGCACGTGAGTCATTTTAATCAGAGGATGGCGGTACACTCTAAGAATGAAACGTTAATGTACAAAGTCTTCCCCTCAAGTTTGGGACTTGTTGCAATGAGATGGTTTAATGGCCTCAAGGCAGGTTCTATTGATTACTTCATGGAACTCACCAGGGCATTTGGGTCTCGATTCATTACATGCAGTAGAGTTCCTCGGCCTTTAGACTCATTACTGTCCATGGCCATAAGGGAGGGAGAGACCTTGAAAATGTATTCTGACAGATACTGGGAGATGTTTAATGAAATTGATGGTAATTTTGATGAAGTGGCGATTAACACTTTCAAGGTGGGCCTCCAAACTAATCACGACTTAAGGAAATCTCTTACTAAAAAGCCTGTACGAAGTGTACATCGGCTCATGGATCGTATTGACGAGTACAAACGGGTCAAGGAAAATCAATAGCAGGGTAAGGGGAAGGTGAAGGTTATCCCTCAGGAGATTAGGGATTTCAGGTCGGATAGATACAATAACAACAGGCCGATGAGATATTATGCTGGGCAATCTGATTCAGCCATCCCTCAGGCAGTCAACATCGTATTCTGAAAACCGGTACATCAGTTGCTGGAGAAAATCCTGAAGGAGCCATACTTCAAATGGCCTAACAAGATGGCTGGAGATCCTACAAAACAAAATCAGAATCTCATTTGCCAATATCACTAGGACGTAGGTCATACCACTAAGAACTGCCAGACACTATGGAATCATTTAGAGCAGTTGGTTAGTGAAGGGAAGTTGAAGCAATTTTTGTACCACCCCAATGGACAAGGAAGTCATTCAGGTTCAATCAATCAAAGGAACAACTCATCCCAACCTCCCTTGGGAACGATTAATGTCATTTTCGTTGCTCTTGGCAAGACTGGCTCCTGTCCTACTAGGGTGATGTCTGTGTCACATATCCTCGCCGAGGAGTCTGGCTCGAGGCCGAAGAGGATTAAAGGGAGTAATCCACCTATTTTGGGCTTCTCGGATGAAGATAAGGTTGGGACCATTCAACCACATGACGATCCTCTGGTGGTTACACTGAGGATAGGGGGTTATGATGTGAAAAAAGTGATGGTTGATCAGGGTAGTGGTGCTAACATTATGTACCCTGACTTGTTTAAGGGGCTTAATTTGAAGCTCGAGGATCTTACTCCTTATGATTCGCCGTTGATAAGTTTTGAAGGGAAAGCTGTCACACCAATAGGACAAATTTGTTTGCCTGTGCAATCAGGTTTAGAAATGGTTGATGTGGATTTCATCGTGGTCAACACTTATTCCCTGTACACGGCCATCGTAGCAAGGCCTTGGTGCATGCACTGGGTGCTGTATCTTCAACTCTTCATGTCAAAGTGAAATTCCCTTCAGAGGAACAGATTGAAGAAATTCTCGGGAGTCAATCAGTAGCAGGACAGTGTATGTCGGCTACAATACTACATCAAGCTAAACCAGGATCCTCGGTCTCGGCTACGGAGGACTTATAGCAATTAATGTCTCTGGATGCGCCCAGTGCGGTGACAGCAGAGGAGGCAACATGTGAGGAATTAGAAAGGTTTCTTATAGGTGATGATCCTGAAAAGTTCTTTCAAGTTGGTGCTCGCTTACCACATCAGGAGAAAATGGAATTGGTTATGTTTTTGAAGAACAATGTGGACGTATTTACCTGGGATCCCTATGAGGCCCCTAAGGTTGATCCAAGTTTCATTTTCCATCATTTGAACATCAATCCTGCCGTTGTTCCGAGGAGGCAACCACCTCAGCATTCTTCCAAAGAGCATATAGAGGCTGTCAAGGAAGAGGTGTTCAAGCTCAAAAGGGTCGGGGCAATCAAAGAGGTTTTTTATCCGGAATGGTTGGCACATACAGTGGTTGTAAAGAAGAAGAATGGGAAGTGGAGAGTGTGCGTGGACTTCATAGACCTGAACAAGGCTTGTCCTAAAGATTCATTTCCAATACCTCGTATAGATTAGTTGGTGGATGCCACAATTAGGCATCCTCAGATGAGTTTTTTGGATGCCTTCCAAGGCTATCATCAAATACCTTTGGCACTGGATGACCAGGAGAAGACAACATTCATTACTCCTACGGGGAATTATCACTATAAGGTGATGCTATTTGGTTTGAAAATGTAGGGGCTACCTATCAAAGGATGATGACCAGGATGTTCGAGTCGCAGCTCGGAAAAACTATTAAGGTATATGTGGATGATATGGTGGTGAAAAGCAAGACGGTGCCTATGCATGTGAAAGATTTAGGTGACACCTTTCAAACGCTCAGGAAGTACAAGTTGTGACTTAATGCCTCTAAATGCTCTTTTGGGTTGGGCTCTGGTAAATTCCTAGGCTACATGGTGACTCATAAAGGAATAGAGGTGAATCTGGCACAGGTCAGGGCAATCCACGGCTTACAACCACCTCGGAATCTAAAGGAAGTTCAGAAATTGACTGGGATGACCGCTTCTCTCAACAGGTTTATCTCTCGGTCCACTGATAGGTGTAGACCTTTCTTCCAATTGCTCAATAAGTGGAAAGGATTCGAATGGACCGAGGAGTGCGCTTTAGCTTTTCAACAACTTAAAGAATACCTTTCTCGACCACCAATCATGTCTCGGCCAGAGGTAGATGAAATCCTATTTGCACATATAGCTGTGGTCATCCATGCTGTCAGTTTAGTTTTAATACGGGACGATAGTGGTGTATAGAGACCAGTTTATTATGCAAAACAGAAGTGCGTTATTTACCATTGGAGAAAGCGATTCTAGCTGTGGTGCATGCTACGCGTAAACTTCCCCACTATTTCCAATCCCATACTGTTGTTGTTTTGACTCAGCTTCCTCTTAAGTCGGTGTTGCGAAGTGCTGATTACTCAGGGAGGATAGCAAAGTGGGGAACTATCTTGGGGGCTTTTGACATTAAGTATATGCCTTGCACCTCTGTGACGGGCCAGGTCCTTGCTGATTTGGTGGCAGAATTCGCTGAACCCTCGTTAGAAGAAACTGCAAAGGAGTTGCAAATGGGTGAAAAATCAGTTGGCATAATCACTTGCAAGGAGCTTCCGGTTTGGAAAGTGTATGTTGATGGGGCGGCTAATCAGAGAGGGTCAAGTGTGGGACTAGTCCTAATATCTCCAGAGGGGCTTACTTTCGAGAAATCTTTGAGATTGGGATTCTCGACTACTAACAATGAGGCGAAGTATGAGGCTTTGTTGGTCGGGATGGATATGGTTCAGAAAATGGGGAAAAAATCAGTCCAAATGTTCTCGGATTCTCAATTAGTCGTTGGCCAAGTGCTAAGGACATTGGAGGCTAGAGATCCAAGAATGCAAGAATAACTGACCAAGGCAAGACACTTACAATCCAAATTTGATTCCTTTATCTTGTTACATATATCTAGGAGTGGAAATACACATGCTGATTTATTAGCCACGCTAGCAACATCCTTGGCTCAAGGTCTGCCTCGGGTCATTCTTGTTGAAGATTTGTTGAAACCTGCTTGGACGACTGTAGATGCCATCCATGTTCATCAAGCTAGGCTTCGACCTAGTTGGATGGACCCCATAGTGTCCTTTCTTAAGAGCGATGTCTTTCCTGAGGAGAAATCTAAAGAAAATAAGATACGTAGGAAGGCACCTCGATTTTGGTTTTCTGAGGATCAAAAGTTGTACAAACGATCTTTCTCTGGGCCATACTTGCTATGTATACACCCTGAAGCAACGGAGTCACTTTTGGAAGAATTGCACAAAGGGATTTGTGGAAGTCATATAGGCGGAAGGTCTTTAGCTCATAGAGCTTTGGCCTAGGGGTATTGGTGGCCTAATATGCAGAGAGAGGCTCAAGATTACGTGAGAAAATTTGACCAATGCCAGAGATTCGCTCCTAGCATCCATCAACGCAGTGGTGTACTTAACCTTTTGTCTAGTCCTTAGCCATTCGCTCAAGGGGGGTTGGATATAGTAGGGCCTTTCCCAAAGGCTGTGGGGAATAAAAGGTGGTTGCTCGTAGGGACAGATTACTTTACCAAGTGGGTTGAAGTTGAACCTTTGTCAAACATTAGAGATCTAGATGTAAAGAAGTTCGTTTGGAAGAACATTGTCACTAGATTTGGGATACCTCATACTCTTATTTCAGACAACGGCTTGCAATTTGATAGTAAAGCTTTCAGAAAATACTGTTGTGACCTAGGTATCACGAACAGATACTCCACTCCAGCTTATCTGCAGGGTAATGGGCAGGCCGAGGTAGCTAATAAGGTTATAGTAAGTGGACTCGAGAAGAGGCTGGATGACGCGAAGGGAAGATGGGAGGAAGAATTGCCACATGTTCTATGGAAATATCGAACTACACCACGAAGATCCACAAGCGAAACACCCTTCTCCATGACTTATGGGGCCGAGGCTGTGATCCCTTTGGAAACTGGTTTTCCAACGTTAAGGATAAGCTCTTTCAGCCCAAATAATAACAATGGTTTACTGGAGAAAAGTCTGGATTTAGTTGAGGAACGGTGAGAGACTGTCATGGTTCAGCTAGCTTATTATCAACATAAGCTCAAACGAGGGTATGATGCTCATGTGAAGTTAAGGCCACTTGCACCGAGAGATTTAGTATTGAGGAAGGTCTTGGGTACTGCCAAGAACCCCACATGGGAAAAGCTAGAACCTACCTGGGAAGGACCATACCGAATCACTTCTGTAGCAAGGATAGGGCCATATCGTCTAGTAGACTTAGATGAAAAAGTTGTACAACGTCCTTGGAATGTAAATAACCTACGAAGGTACTACTATTAATAGAAGGCACTTCTACCATTTTTGTTCTATTATCATTATGCTCTATTTCAATTCATTTCTCTTAAGTATCAAACAGAAACTTGGTCATGCTTGTCTCCTCGGACCACATACCTCGTGAAAATTGATATATTATTAAATGTTAAACAGAACCTCAGTTACATCTGGTCCTCGGATCATCTACTTTGGGGAATTTAACATTTCAATTCAATTCTCTTAAGTATTAAACAGAAACTTGGTCATACTTGGCTCCTCGGAGCACATACCTCGTGGAAATTGATATATTATTAAATGTTAAACAGAACCTCAGTTACGTCTAGTCCTCGGATCATCTACTTTGGGGAAATTAACATTTCAATTCAATTCTCTTAAGTATCAAACAGAAACTTGGTTATACTTGGCTTCTCGGACCACATTCCTCGTGGAAATTGATATGTTATTAAATGCTAAACAGAACCTCAGTTACGACTGGTTCTCAGATCATCTACTTTGGGAAAATTAACATTTCAATTCAATTCTCTTAAGTATCAAACAGAGACTTGGTCATGCTTGGCTCCTCGGACCACATACCTTGTGAAAATTGATATATTATTAAATATAAGTAAACAGATATATTTTGGTGTTGCTATTGCTAGTTAAATCCTTCATTAAGGTCTGTATTGGTCCTTTGAGCATTATAATTAGTCATATTATAAATGTGAGTTGTATAGAAATAAAAGAATAGATATTCCCAGTAAACGAAGTCAGAATTAAAGTCTTAAACTCATGATTCAATTGTCTGAAATAAAATAAAAACAAAACTAAGTTAAACTAATGCAAAAATAGGCATAGAACAAGGATGAAGTCCTAGGTTATTTATGCCTTGTTTTTGGATGAAAGATCTTCTGCGACCTTGAGTACAATCTTTTTCGTTTTATCTTCCTCTTCTTTTGTTTTAAGCTTGGTCTCTTGGGATTTGGGGGCCACGACTTTAGTATTAGGAGGAGCATTTGAAGGCAGGTCCTCGGGCGAAGTCACAGTTTGTTTCCCCTTGTCCTTAGTCACTGGGGGAGGATCTCCTGGGTAGGATATCTTGCTCGAATCCTTGTTCATGTTCGCTTCTTGGCGCATGGCTTGGCCAGGATTAGTAGAGGCTTGTGTGGGGGGAAGAATGCTTTGAATGGTGGAAGGCAGACTAGGAGATGCTGTCGCTAAGGCAGCTGTAGCAGGTGTACCCTCGAGTGCACGGATGTCAGGAGGATACCATACACTCTCAGTTTTTCTCCACTCAGATGTAGCAGGAACACCTGCCACGTTGAGGGCTTCCATCCACACTTGCTGACAGTACCCTCTGCACAGTTCCACAAGCTCTTCAACTAAGCGGGTTTCTGTTTCTTCAACCCTTCTGTTAAAAGAAGTGAGTGATGTGGCATCAGCAATTTCCTTAGCTTGGGCTAATTCACCCTTTAAGCGTTCAATCTCTAGTCGAGCAGTGGCCAGGTCCTCCTTGTGGCTTCGAAGCTATTTGCGTTGCTCCTCGGCTTGTGCCTTTGCTGAGTTAAGACCAGCCTCAACGCTCTTTCTTAATTGTTCTTCTGCCATAAGTTTGTCAACAAGTTTCTTGTTCTCCAGGTCAACTCGGTCTAAAGCTTTTTCCGTTTCAACCCTGATGGTGAACTCCGTATTAGCTTTTTTACGAGCATCTTCTACCCATTTCTCAGCAGCAAAGACATCTTGGATGGCCTATATGAATGTGGGAAACATGTACAATAGGATGTAGAAAGTGACAAGGTATCTATAAGTAAGTTTATAAAAATAATAAATAAGTTAAATTACACATACCATAGCTAAATCCCTTTTGAGGGAAAGGAAGAGTTAAGGTTGCTTCATTTTGTCCAAGGCTTCCATATCCTTGGGTAAAAGGATGGGTTGCTCCAGGGCTTCCGCCAAGTAATGACTATGCCCTTTTTGAAAGTCTCTTATAGTAGAATGATAGGGAATGGGAGTCCCCTCCAACTCTAGGGGGGGTGACCAATGGGATTATGCTTGGCGCACCTCGGCTAACTCTCGGCTTTCCTTACTTTCCACCAAGGATTCTCGAACGTGGCCTTTTCCTGCCCTCTGCTGTTTTTGCTTCTTTTTCTAAACCAAATACTCCTCTTCAACCTCATCAGATCTTCTTTTCTTGAGGTGGGGGGCAGGAAGAACGGAGCCTAGAGGAGGAGGCGGAGGAGGAAGGTTAGCTGGGGGATGGGATCCAGAAGCATCTTCTGTGATTTTTTTGCCTCTTTCGAAAAGCAAACCCCACAAATCTGTCCCTGATTTTTGAGACATTTCTTCCTCTTCCTCGTCACTACTATCAAAATGGGCAACTATCAGACCTGCGATACCCGAGCCTTCAGTGGGTTCGTCTTCTTCGTCTAAGATGGTGACAATGCGTCTCTCTAATGGTTTCTCTGGTTCCTCAAGCCGAAACTGATCTATTGCTTCTTCAAGAGATAGACATGGGGATGTGGGCTCTTCTCGGATGTTGGTTGCTGCAGGTCATACTAAAATTGGGTCTGCTCTGGCTGGGAGTGTGTACAGGATGACGGAAGGGTCGTCTAGTAGCTCGTTTAAGGTGAGAAAGCCATACTTAGAAACGTCAATTTTTCTACGTCTCCTATCACCTGCAATGATTGCGTTATCAATCTCCTGGTAGACGGTTGACAGAGGGTCATACCCTAAGATAAGATGGGCAACCCTCACTTGTAAGTCCTCGTTCACAAACACCTCAGATCTCAAAACTCTGTTTAAATCCGAAATGCTGGCTTCGCTTAGTCGGGGCGATATCTGTTGTTTGTCTGCAAAAGACACATCCACGACCCATAATAGACATTGAATAAAGAGAATATTAAAATGTGATGAATCTGAATGATAAGGCTCGAAGATTTAAAACTCAGGTCAGAAATCTAAATCCTATGGTGTCACACTTGGTTTTCCCTCTTTGACTGGGCAATAAGGATCGTCGTACCATCTCCCTGAGGCGATTAAGTAGTCGTCCTTCATGCCTTTGTTAGACTTGGGAAGGCATGATATGAGTCTAACAACGCTGGACCTAGACTTGAGGTAATATCCTACGTTTTTCAGTTGGTGGCACTCATACATATGGACGACATTGCGCCAGGTGAGGTTCAAACCCATTTGCTTATTAAGAGTATCAACACAACCTAGGACTCTAAACATGTTAGATGTACATTGGTCGGGGCACAATCTATGGTTACGCAAGTATTCACTGGTAACATTCTTCATAGGAAGCGTCATTCCACCCTCTAAAAAGGCGATTATAGGAATAACAACTTGTCCTTCTTTCCTAGAGTCAGCTAGCTCTTGGGGGGCAGTACTTTAAACCCACTTCCGGAGGAATATGGTATTTAGCTCGGAAACCCTTCATGCCGGTGGGGGTGTCTACTAGACACTTGAATCTACCCATTTGGTGGGGGCAAAAGTGAAAATTTAGAGAGGAAAAGGGTATAATTACTGGCCGAGAATAATAGCCGAGGAGAAATGAACTTAAAAGATTGAGAACTTACGAGGAATAGATAGACGATTCTTCGCGGGCTTCTTGAAAGGAGAGAGAATAGAAAATTTTGAGATTTGATTGATTTCTGAAGTGAGAGGTTGAATTTCGGTTTCTTAGGTGTTTTGGCGTATGGGAGGCGGCATTGAATGGGAGTTACCCCGCCCAAATTCGAGAAAGACCCGAGCCGTTGGATGTGCATCACATCGTTGGATGTGGGGGACAGGGCGTTACCTACATCAATAAATGTGCGTCTGGTGGATTTCGAAGCGTCAGTAGTGGTTTAAAAGAGGCGAGGTGATGTTTTCACGCGTGTTGATTTGAAAATCGTGTGGAGATTGTGGCATTGGTTCAAAACTCCAATTTTCTTCTTGGATGAGGAGAAAAATGAAGTTTTGCGGGGCTATTGTGGGGGTAGAATGGTTGAAACACACATTTGTGCCTTGGGCTTGATTTGGTGATGCTGGTCTGTCCAAGCAGAGCCTTTGAAGCCCACAAGCCAGCTCTTGCTAGAAGTGTTGGTGGGTTGTCCGAGGAGGGGCATTTCCTCGGCTCAGTCAAGTGAAGATCATAGGACACGTCATGGTATTTGGAGGGAGAATTCTAGAAGATCTGTTGGGTAAAGATATGTTTTACACAGTTATAAAGAGGAAGAACGTATGAGAAATATCAAGGAAAAAAGGCTGCTACCACCGCATTAAAGACCTTGCACCTACTTCTCTAGCCGCATTAATAGGGAAATGACCTCTAAACAGTAATGATCAGCCTTCCAGCTATTGTGTGAAGACTTCCAAAGGGTGGTGGATGAGACAAGTATCTAATGGGGTAATTTGTGCTACACGTGGAAGATGAAGGGAAGAAGAAGAATGATATACAAGAGGATGAAAAGGGCATGGGAAAGGGGGAGGAGAAAAAAAAAAAAAAAAAGATAGCACAATATACCTCATCTTCAATTTTAATCTGTTATTCAAAGAAAGAAAAGCAATATAAGACCTTCTCGGCTTACGTCCGAGGAGGATTATTCACTATTTTTATCCATTAAGTGTGTGTATAGTGGCAATCTAGCCCATCATCTGTTGTCCAATATCCATAAAACCTAGGTTTCAAGTCCACGCTCTACAAATTTCATTGTATAAGGCTTTTTGGGCCTGAACCCATCACTAGGTTGGGTCCGGGTACAAATTGTGCACTTACAGTTACATATTTTGAAAATCTAATAGTTGGATTGCATGTTCTTTATCTTCTTGACAAATATTTCAAATTATTTTTTATGCATAATTTTGTACAATAAAAACTTGAAATTTAAATAATTGTTTGATACCACAGCTATTGATCTATAATTTTCTGGAAATTTTGCAAGTATGAAAGATATAAGAAAAAAAAAAATGTAATCCAATAGTGGATTTGTCAAAATTCACAACCAATAAAAAAATATTGAGTGAAATTGTAGCCATTAGCTACAACCAAGTTTGTAGCCAAACTTTGTCCATAGAAAATTACAACTTAATCACTTTCATACTAAAACTACAAATTAGCTCAACATAAGTAAACCAAATTTAATATTGCTAGCTAATACATATATGAACTATAACAAATATGAATCAATATAAAATGCGAAAAAGAAACCAAACTGAAGCTAAACACCAAGAAGTGTTTAGAAAGAGGAAAACCTGAGCATAAAGGTAGAAAAACCTCTTTCGCGACGGCACTATTGGACAATTTGCAATAAAATAATTAGTTGCAATATATGTAAGCCTATGAAACCTCCATGCCCATATCCCTCCATGTACTTGAATCCTTCAAGCTCCAGCTTACAACCAGTTTCACAGAGCCATTTCTTCATCTAGATGATTAGAGACACCGCTGTTGAGCCACCAACAGAAAGCTTCCGATAAATTTGGCCTTGTAATTACTCTTATTGTTTCTATCCTTTAACACAAACTCACAACACTTTGAAGATGTTGACTGGGGAGAGGATAATAAATATTTCTCTCTAGTATGTGAGAATGAAGAGGTTAAGAGTACATTTTTAGCTCTTTGGGAAGGACTCTCTCTTTCTCTTCAAGATGGAAGAAATGAAATGAGATCTCTCAATGTGTATATAATTAGATTCCACTCTCTAGTCACAACCACCATGCACAAGGAGTGAATGTTGGACTATTGGTCCTTTAGACCAAAAAAAGAAAAAAGGTTGAAAATACAGATCATGATAAAAGATAACAATCTATCTACATGCCATGCGGCAGGTCACGATAGTCACACCCAAACAACCCTTCATATTCCACATGTCGCTCACGAGCTAATAGATCGCAAGAGTAGCTTCGACCATAGTTTGACCTAGATGTGGAAAAACGGGCGAGTCGGGTCGGGTCGGGTCAAAGCAAGTCATTTTTAAACGGGTCAAATAGGTTGCAGGTCAATCGGGTTGACCCGTATTTTTCAGACAAATTTTTTTTTTCAATTACAAAAAGAAATCAATGACAACCTGTTTAGAGGTAATGAATAAAATTAATTAAGCAAATGAATTACACTTAATGCCACTTGTTAATATCCTTCCAATTCTGATAGTTTTGAGCAATGTTAATAGTTCACTGTCAAAATACATATGATTACAAGTTTACATTTTCAAAAAGAGATAGATCTTAAAACAAACAAAACAAGTAAGCCAGCAAAGTAGCAAGTTATCAGTCTTCTTAAGTGTATATGTTCCTATTGCATTTTAAATAATAGTAAAGTTAGATTACTTAGAAAGATAAACTAAACAAAAAAAGATTTAAAAATAAACATAACATATTAAGTAAAGAATAATAAGTAAATATTTTATAAGAATTACACCTCAATCCCAATCTACTCAATGTTGGTAGCAGATTCAGCACTGTAAATATTCATACTTGCAAATTGTAGCTCAAGTTTGTCACGTTTCAACTTTTAGGTTTGTGCATTGTGTGTGCCTTTGGCTTTGGACAATGGACTATAACTAGTATTGAATGAGAATTTTTTTTTTGAAATGGTTGTCTTGACAACCTTGGGTTGTCTTGTCTCATAACTCATTCTCTCATATCATGTCCATTATTTGTGAAGCTTAGCTCTTATTAATTGTAATGAAGCTCTAATAGTCTTAGCAAAAAAAAAAAAAAACTCAAATAGTCATTCTCTCATGTCATGTCTTGACAACAGTTTTACTTGTTTATAACTTTATATCTATAATATATGAACTATTAGTTTTGATACTTTGTTCTTTATGCACCTAATATCACGTAGTTTAAATATTTTTTTAGCAAATTTTTTTAACGGGTCAGGTCATGGGTTTTTCGGGTCGGGTCATTGAGTTGACCCGCAAAAAAAAGGGTTGGGTCATGGGTCAACTTATTTTTGCTTCGGGTCAAAAAAATCCGGTTCGGATCAGGTATTTTTCAAGTTGGGTCAGGTCAGAAAATTCTGACCCGTATTGCCATGTCTAGTTTAACCAAGCAAAAGTACTTTCTACCTGATACAATTTTGCCCAAAAAACGCATTAAAACGACAAAGAAAAAAAATACATAAAGCTTTGTAATTAAGCCAATAAAAATATAGACTTAACAGTTCAATTTAATGAATCGTGTTTTGTCATTCCTGTCTACAGAAATTAAATCTTCTTTTCAATGTTGTGATGAAAACAAATAAAAACTCAATTTTGTTGTTAACGGTTTAAGTCACTAAGAACATTAGTATTGCATGTGATAGTAGTCAAAGTTTGTGTGTTGTATTTCTGGTGCAATATTCATGTGTTTGTAACTGTGGACATAATAGTTCTATTAGCACCTGTTTTTATTCATGGGTATGAAACCAATGAGTCATAGAACTCTTATTAGCCTCAGACAAGAGTTGGGTTTTTGATGTGCAATAACTTTCTTTTTTGATAAAGATAAAGTTGACGTGCAATAACTTGAGAATCTAAAAGTCATTACTACTACTCATTTGTATTTGATGCGTTTTCTATTTATCTTACTTCAATAAAGCACTTGATACGGTTTTGGTTTTTTTTTTTTTTTTTTAATAACAGCTGTGTGGCTTGTGTGCTTGGCTACTTTTCATTGTGTCGTAACCATGAACATACCAAAATAAAAGGAGAAACAAACTGCAGAGATGCAAGTAGCAGGGCAGAACAGTTAGCTTTCGTGATTTGAGAATTGAGAAGAGATGTTTATCTATATGTTGGGCTCCATGAGAGCTAATCTCCTTACTATTTTTTGACATTTGGATGCTTTGAACTTTTTAGCTGCTGCGAATTGAACTGAGTTTACATTAATTAGTTGCTTGTGTTATCCTCTCTGTGTGATGATGTAAATTTCTTTGTTGATTTTATTTTGATGCATAAGTACTACTTGTCACATTTATTCTCTATATTATGGTATATTTCATGTTATTCAGTATCCACAGCTGCTTGTTTTAACTTTTTAAGTTATTGGTGGGTTGTATGAGTTCTCTTGCGTAATTGATTTCCAAGAATGACAACGTTAGTAGGCAGCCAATTAAAATTTTCTGTAAACAAGTCCAGTCTTAAAACAGCCCAAATAATCATATAAGAATCAAAGAAAAAGGGCTGGGTTGAAATGGTTTTAGAAAACAACATTTGCGTTGTAAAAGGAGACTAAAGAAGTGGGCTTGGTTCCAAACCCACAGCTAGTCAAATAAGCCTATGTTGGTACCCACAGGTTCCAGGTATGGGAGGACCATTGCCTTAAACTTTCATGTATAAGTAATTGCAAAAGATTTTTTTTTTTTAATCTTTTCATCATTAAATAATTAGTATTAAAACTCCAAAAAAAAAATCATATTTCAAGAGATTCATCTTATAAAATAAAAAATAAAAGAAAAGAGATTCGTCATTTTGCACCTCTTAATTTGTTATGAATAAAAATCATTATAAAATCTGGAGTTTTGTGGGTATTTTAGTCATTTCATTAGTTTTAGGGGTATTTTGGTCATTTTGAAAATTTTGGAGGTATTGCGGACAATTTTAAGTTTTGGGGGCATTTTTGGTAATTTTTTATGCTTAAGGATATTTTTGGCTATTTTAGAGGTTTTAAGTGTATCTTCGTTATATTTATTTATAGATTATAGGGTAATTGGGTGTATTGAGTTTTACTAATTGATTAAATGGGGAATAAATGGATAAATATGTGTTTATATACTCAACCCATTTATGAGTCACTCAAACCCACCCAATTGCCACCCTAGTTTGAGGCAAATTGGGTGGAATAATAAGTGTGGGTCAAATTTGTGAGTTGCATGAACAACTTTATGCATGGCAAAATGTGAAGCTAGCCTAACCCAAAAATACCTAATTAGTAGAAGCAAAACTCTTTGTTTAGATTTACATTCTTGTACTAGTAAAGTAATATTTACATTGTAGACTAAACAAATGTGTATAATGTACGATTTACATTACTACTACAATGTAAACCTAAAACTACCTTAGCCTAAGGGAAATATCTATAAAAATTTAGAGAAAGAATTTTGTATCAAATGATACCATGTAAGCGGTATCAAAATTTAATAAGTGAGATATATTTTCAAAAATAACTACCCACTAACAAATAAAAATATGTGCAATGAATAGTTATTTTTGTACATTTGTCTCTCCCTTATTAAATTTTGATACTAGTATTATTTAATTCAAAGTACTTCTTCAAGAATTTGAGATCAACCATGCTTATTGAACATGAAACCTCTAATTTTAACTTCAAAGAGCTATGTGGGCCTACAAAATCAGTAGTAGACTTAAGCCAAGTCCAGCCCATAGCCCAGAAAGGAAAATCCCTTCTCTTTTTGCCTAGTTTTGTTATCTGAGCTAAAAAGATAGGAAACCTAAACCCATTCAGAAACAGAAAAAGAAAAATTCTCTTCTCATTCCTCCAACCTTCGTTATAAGAGCGTGTAATCCCATACAATTATATATATAAAAAGGATTCTCTTATTTAAACTGAAGTTTTATGTGGTTCAAAAATATCCTCATTAATGAATGATGACTTTCCTTAGAAATAGGGTTATAAATGTCAAATAAAAATTTTCATTTTGAATTTAAAAAGAAAACTCCTAAAATTTAGGATTTTTTTTTTTACGTTCATTTTTTTTGTCCTATATAATTTAGCATTTTTTCCCTTTTTTATCCAAATAAAAGTAAAACACTCTAATTCATAAAAATAAAAAACTAAGAGAACTCCTAAAATTTAGTCTTCTTTCTCCTCACTTTCATCTTATTTTTCTTACCCGAAATTTTCTTTATATCACACATTCAAAAAAGAAATAACAGTTACTACTTACCTCTAAAGTTTATCTTTTTTATTTATTTGAAAAATAAAAATATGTATTTCCAAATTATAATATATACAAATTATTAACATTTATCCAAAAAATACTAGAGCCTTTAAAAACGCGCGCGCGCGCACACACACACACACACACACACACACATATATATATATATATATATATAATTTTAAGTTACACCTAGTGTAACTCCATAAAATTACACATTTTTTTAATAGTAGATCTTCATTTACATCTAATGGTGAAAAACAAACAAATGTTATGTCATCAATATTCTATATAAAAATTAATGAGTTATTTGCCCACTCATTAATTCCTCTAACTACAACGTTCTCTCTCATATTTTATCCCTGTAAACCTTTTGGATTAGAAACCTTACAGATGTGGTGGCAATGCCAACAAGCAATTTTTCACTACAGTAGAACATGAGAGATTTCTTTATCTCACTCCAACCTCAATCTAGCTCTTCCTCACAATCATCTTTCTACTGAAGAGATAAGAATTAAACTCGAGGAAACATAAAAGAAATTACGAGCCTAGTTCAAGAAAGATAGCCTCCTCTTTTCGTCATTAGTCATTCTTTGTTAGTGTTAGCTAAAAGGTATTAGATGCTTCTAAGAATCTTGCAGTGACCCACCACTTCAATGTTCTCTTTATATTAATATTCTCCTCTACCAATCCGCCTAAATAAATTTCCCTCCCCTCTTTTTTTTTTTTTTCCCATTTCTATTCTTTTTCTTACATCCTTTGTCAAAACCCAAAACCATATATGTCCACTTTCATTTTGATCTTCCACTTCCAGATCCAATCATCATGTTCATTCTTATTGTATTGGACTTCCAGATCTAATCATCATGTTCATTCTTATTGTATTGGTAGCGCAATGGGTAGCTTGCTGGTTAGATTTCAAATCCACCAAACTAAGAAAAAGAAAATAAAGAGACTAAATAAAAAAATAAAATTAACAGTGTCCAAATTTCAAAACTCAAAATTTTCTGACCCTGCTTGCTTCTTTGACTATACACGAATTTTAACTTGAAAATTAAGGGTGTGTTTGTTTGGAGGTGAAATAGGGTGGATGAAAAACTTTGGAGAGAAAATAGGAAGAAAATTTTTTTTGAAGTCTGTTTGATTAGGTAGAGGGGAAGGGAAATAAATGATGAGGCTCAATTATTTTCTCTTCAAGCCCACCAAAATGTTTTCTCCTCAAAATTGAGAAAAAATTGAGTGAGAATCAATTTTTTTTCTTAATTGACAAAAATGCTCATGTGCACATTCTTTAAGTTGTCTTTATTTATTTTTTCTTCTCCACTGGGTAGTACGTTACCCTTTTTATTTTTCTTTTTTCTTTTTTTTTTTGGACAGTTGCCTCTTCTTCTTTTTTCTTTTTTTATTGGGAATTACCGTTGCCCTTTTTTTGTTTTCTTTTTCCTGGGTTGTTGCCTTTTTTTTTTTCTACTCTTTTTGTTTCTTTTGATTTTCTAGGGCCTAACGTGCCTTTTTTTTTTTCTTTTTCTTTTTGCTGGGCAGTAACATTGCCTCTTTTTCTTTTTTGGAACATTACTTTTATTTTTTTAATAAATTTGGGTGACTGTTCTTTTTTGTGTGTGGTTATATGTCATTTTTTTTAAGTAAGCATCATTCTTTAACAAGGATATATGAGTAAATTTATTCAAACTCATTTTTTTCATCATTGATCATTTCACTTTTTCACTCTCAAACAAACAAAAATGAAAGAAAATAAAATCTTTTCTATTCTCCCACTTTTTCATCCTCCCATCTTTTTCTATCCTCCAAATTTTCCACATTTCCAACCAAACGGACCCTAAGGGGTAATACCATTGAATCGGTATGGGAGGAAAGAGAAAAATGATTGATTACTGTGAGGCATTAAATGTGAGGAATTTAAGTAAAAGTAACTAATTTGGGAAATTAATACTCTACATTAATGATATTAGAGGGGTGTTTTTATCACCCTTATATTAGAGGGGTGTATATATACATGATTTAGAATTTAATTAGATCTTGATTATTCATTTTTTGCACCCTATAATTAAATTACCACAAAAATTAAAAAATTAGATGAGACACATGACACAAAATTGAACCCCAATTAAAATTCAATTTAAAATATAATTGAATTTAGACTCTTTGAATTTTACACCAAATAATTCACTTAACACACAAATTTAAAATTAGATGAGACACGTGGCACAAAATTAGACTTAATTTTAAAATTTAATTAGATTTTTTCTCAGCTATATATATATTAGCTTGTAACTCCATGTATATGCATGGATACACTTAAAGATATACAATAAGATGCATAATATAATTCCTATATATATAATTTAAATACTATTGATAATCATTTTTATATTTTGTTAACTCTTTATAAAATTTTGTAAGGATATTATTAAGTATAAAATGTAAATTTTCCATGTTTATTTATTTATTTATTATTGTGAAGCATTTTTTTTTACGATTCATTTATTCTAGACTCTTTGGTTTTTGTACTTAATAACTCATTTGAATAAATATTTATAATGTGGCCCCATATTTGATTCTAAAATTAAGAAAAAAAATTTAGGAAACGTGACACAAAATTGGAACTCTAAATTGAGTTTCTCTTAACTTCACCTATTATTATATATATAGATAAGTTTAAATTAAACTTGGTGTAAGAATTACAACTTACACATTTTTTAAGCAATAAAATTTTAAAATATGTAATGGCTTCTCATTTTATATATACTAATATGTAACTCATGCTAACGCTTGGAAACAGTCAACAATAGTGATGCTAAGGTGATATTACCTAGGCAAGTGAGATAATCATCTTGGCGTCTATGATGGGTGTTATTATGCCTGGCACCCAAATTAAAGAAATTAAAATGGACACCCAGCTCAAGATTAAACTACCATTAGAAACTAATTTGAATAATATTCTTTCAACAAATATTTATATTAGTTTCATTTATAAGATTCATTGAGAAAAAGAAAGGCAATTAGCATTGTGTTTGCAGGTTGGAGAGAGAGAGAGAGATAATGTTGGTGTAACATTGTTTGTGTTTAAGGACCAAGTTGGATAGTTTTGAAATGTTTTGGACCTAGTTAGCATTAGCCTAAACCTTAAATAGATTAGTGAAATTTACCCTTAAAAAAGAAGAAGAAACATGTATACATCTTATATGTTATGCAGGACTAAAGAAACATGATATACATCTTAGGCAAAAACACCATTTTAGTCGCTACATTTTGATATTACGATCAATTTGGTCCCTACATTTTAGCAGTAATCAATTTGGTCCTTATTGTTTTCAACTTGCAGTCAACTTAATCTTTACCGTTAACTCACTAACGAAAGATACTTACGTGGCAAACGGTCTGCCTTGTTAGTACATATGTGGTTAACATAATAATATAAAATCAATTAATTAAATATTATAAGAGCCACATCAGCATTTTAATAATAAAAGAAATCCATGTTAGACAAAAAAATTCTGAAAATATTAATTAAAAGAAAAAAATAAAGAAAATGAATTTTTAAAAGAATCTTCACTTTCTTTTATTTTCTTTAGAATTCTTGCAGTTTCTTTTTTTCCAAACACAATATACCCAGCAACACGACAATATGAAATCAAATCCCAATACCGAGTGTTTAGCCAAAAAATATCCCAATACCGACATCAGCACTAAATAAGCACTCTAGAATGAATTTGGACATACACACTACAGACTGGGTTTTTTTTACAGATTTCACATACATAGACACAATACCAGGCAAGGAACAGATCACCCTCGTCTTAATGTTGCACGAGACAATGCAATTTTCAAGTATCTGTATGAAGACAATATCGCCATCATTCGGGTGGAAGGCTACGAATTTCATAGGCCATGGGAGCTCAGCTCCGCCCCTTTCATTTTGAAAATAGGATATTCTGGAAGTATGTCCCTGAAGTAAACTTTGTGTTTCAGTGACCATGTGCCTGCATTAGCGTAATCCCCAAGTTCCCAAACAGAAAATTCATATCATCACCAGCGCAATAAGGACAATAACGAGGTGGAAGTCTGCAATAGCGAGGGCACTGGAATATAGAATTTTGGAATATCCGAATACGCCCTTGGAACACTCCCAGGGAGATGAAACAACCACTAGGAAAGATGGGCAGATCGATATAGCAGAGGTGGCATCCTTGTGGTTGGGTGTTGGGTGTTGCTGGGTATATTGTGTTTGGAAAACAAGAAAGTGCAAGAATTCTAAAGAAAATAAAAGAAAGTGAAGATTCTTTTAAAAATTCATTTTCTTTATTTTTTTTCTTTTAATTAATCTTTTCAGAATTTTTTGACTGACATGAATTTCTTTTATTATTAAAATGCTGATGTGGCTTTTATAATATTTAATTAATTGATTTTATATTATTATGTTAACTACATGTGCGCCAACAAGATAGACTGTTTGCCACGTAAGTATTTTCCATTAGTGAATTGATTGCAAGTTGAAAATAATAGAAACTAAATTAACTGTTACTAAAATGTAGGAACTAAATTAACCATAACCTCAAAATATAAAGACTAAAATGGTGTTTTCGTCTACGTCTTATATAAACTAGCGGTAAGTCTTACACTACTATGTGATAGTTATGTCCTTTCCATTGAATTTGTCACTGATAAACCAACTACAAGTCAATGGCAACATTATAGCCAAGAAGAGTGGTCATTTGAAGAGACTTTGCTATACAAATATGCTTATCCCAACATTGAGGAGCTGAAAAAACTATTAGATCTACAAAAGAATTGTTAGAGCTAAAAGAAATATGACCAAAGATAAATGAATGCGCAGCTCACTCAAATAAAATTCAATCAAAGGTTTCAATTTTGTAAGAATTATCGGATAAAACTCACTACCTAAAACACGAATTAAAGCGAAAAGATTCAAGCTTTTGATAGGAAAAGTAGCCACTCAAATAACCCTTAAAAATTAGAAACCCAAATTAAAATATAAAATTTTCAATCTTTGTCTACATTTTCTACCTTTACAGACAAAGGTAAGACAAGACTTGGAGTTAAGAGGACAACAATGTTGTTGGTTATGTGCGGCTGCCAAGGGAGTCGATATCGTACCGTACCGGCCAATATTTTCTCTACCGGAGCTTAAAACGGTATTGAAACACGTGTTTCGTTTCGGTTCAAATACCGGTTATACCGGGTTGTTCCGGCTATACCGGACGAAATATCTTATTTCGGCCAGAAAAATCATACCGGACTGGAATATGACTTTTAGATCAAAAAGAAAGAAAATTTTTCAGATCCAGTATCTCTCTTCCCTCTTTTAGTAACATATTAACTTATGGTCTCTCACTATATTGCTGCCACCACCAGAAAATAACTGCCACGTTGCTGAAGTCCCATTTGGCTGATCTCTATTGCCTCCCACTTCTTCTTCTTCTTCATTAAATAACCAAGAACCTCTTTCATGGCTTTTGTTTTTTGGTTTGGCTTTTCAATTTCTTTTGTTTTGTCCTTTTTGTTTATGTACTTGACAAATTTACCCAACTTTTACTAATAATAAATTCCAAGTTCCAACTTCAGCCCCTTTATTATTAATTTATTTGAATAAAATAATTTTATAATTTTTTTATTGTTTTGTGTGTCTAACATTCAATCACGTGAAAATGAATTCAAACTTAACTTCCTTTTATTAAGTTTTTTTTTTTTTTTTTAACTTCAACTGCAGAACACCAAATATATCAATATCTAATGGATTTAGCACTATAATAATAATAATTAAGAAAACCTACTACCATGTGTCATTTAAAAAAAACTTTGTATTATTAACAATAATAATTATAAATAATATCAATGTCTAATGAATTTTAAAAGATAGAATTTTAACTAAAATTAAGGATCAAAGATATTTAAATGAGTTTTTTTATAATAAAAAAAGATATTTAAATGAGATGTCTTATAATTTGTAAATACTTTTAATAAATTGTGTGCACTTTGACTTTTACTGACATAAGTTTTACACTCCATCATTACTAAATTTGAGCTCTTTATAAAATAATCGTAATCTCAAAACACTATACCGGTACTGGCTAGAACCGAAATATTTCATTCTACTGGCTAAACCGGTACAGCTTCTAGTACGAAATTGACTCCGTTGGCTACTCCAACCTCTAACTCTACTGCTACTTAGTCGCTTGAGGGATTTTTTTTTATTTTTTTTTGGGTGTGTGTGACTTTGATGGTACTATTGGGTAAGGACAAAATAATTTTATTTAAATTTATTTTAAAGGGCCGGGTTATTTGTTTTGGTCAAATTGGTTGATTGAGCTTAATTTGTTTTAAATTTACTATTAGTAATTTTTGTTATTGCGCTAATTTATTGGACTTGTATATTTTGTTTTAGATTTAAAATCTATAGATTTTTTATGGTTTTTAAAATGAAGAATGCTAGAGCTACAAAATTTTTTACAAATTACTGATGTAGTGAGTAATTATTGGTAAGTAAAAAAGTAGTGTAAGTGACGGGTCAAATGTGAACCAATATGAATTTACATCCTCAACAGTTTGTAAATACGTTCTAGATAAGTTTGAAGCTATATCATTAATCTTAAAGGAATTAATGATATTATAAAAGGTGGGAAAAGTGTAACTTTACAGCACAATACTGCTAAAATTAGCACTAAATATTAAGAATATTCTAATGTTTTAAATAAATAAATAATTGTGAGGACTATTGCTCCCCATGTCAAAGCATGCCTCCATCCCTGTTTAAAGGCTAGTTGAAAAGATATTGAGAGTCAACACAAATATGAGAATTATAAATGATTGTAGAAGATTAGAAGTCTTTTAAGTTTTGTAACGGTTTATATCAACGTATATGAAAGGTTGGAGAGAAAAAAAAAATGTCTACTCATATGCTAATTAAAAAGGAGAGAGAGAGAGACTACAAGAAAAAAGACCTGTTACAACAAGTAATATTGCAACAACAAAAATAATTGGGGTAATATGTATACTATTGCATCTATGGGTTGTTTTTTGTTGTAATAGTAACTTAAATTTATTACATCAATTAAAATTGTTGCAAGAATTACCTTGTTACATCTAAATGTGTTGTTGTAATAACTAAACCTTATTTTATTTTGAAATATGTTGTTGCAATAAGTAAACACTTATTTCACATCAAAATATATTGTTGTAATAGGTAAAAAAAGACTTGTTACATGTGTTTGATCGTAAACTCAACATGTTATGTATATATTTGTGTTTTTGGACATTTAATGGAGTGCTTTGACTTTTGCATTTTTTTAATTTGTATCTTTTATTTGTTATTATAGTTCCATAATATAATGTTTATATTGTCTTATAATGTGAATATTGCAAGACAAGGGAATAGACAAATTAATAATAATAATAATAAAAACTCAACCTATTGCAATAAGGTTGTTTGTTATAATAAGCTATGACATTTTTCACGTATTATAACAAAACCTTTGAAGCAGTAAACTATTGCCACAAAATATTTGTTGTAATAAAAAAGTTATTGCATTGAAGCAATAAACTATTGCCACAAAGTTATTTGTTGTAATAAAGAAGTTATTGCATTAACATACTTGTTGCAATATGTAGAATTTATTGCAACAAGATCTTTGTGTTGCTTAAACCTATTGCCTCGGAGTTTATTACAACGGCTCGCAACAACTTTTTTGACGTTGCAACAATTTTTCCTGTTGTTAATGGTCCCTTGTAAATTAATGAAGTTTGCCACCAAACCTAATCCTTCCTTTTTTTTACCATTGCATTAATGTGAATTTATACATCATAGGCAATCTTGAAGCTACTAGGAAAATGCCATTAGAATTCTATGTCACAAAAAAAGTATGACAAGCTTTCCCCTATGCTGTGTTTGTTTGAATCACATAACATCTTGCCAGCTGTCTAAGATTTATGCATTTTTTTTTTTATAAAGCTCTAGGACCAAAGAGCAATCAAGGCTCAGAGATAATTGCAATCTAGATTGCATAAATAGAATCCTCAACTCTTCCAAAACCCCACCCTCTCTCACTCTTTTCATTCACATTACACATATTCAATCCTTGACAATCTTCAGTTCATCATAGCCATGGCTAAAACAAAACTATCTTTGGCTATCCTCTTCCTTTTCCTTATGCTTTTGTCATTGGACTTAGGTACTCTCTCAATTTTTTGTTTTTAGTTTTCTGAGTTGCGTTTATTTACTTGTTAACTGATTTATATATCCCCTCCTTTCTTGTATGTATGTTGTGTTGTCCTAAGTGTAGGTCTAATACATTTTAATTTATTACAAGAGTATTTTTTGATTATTGTACTTAATCAATTAGTTTGGATTTTCTCAAAATGTGATTTTTGTGATTGTATAGCCTTTAAAGTTTAAGGGGTGTGGCTCATCCAACTTCCAAATAGCTTTATTACAACGGCTCGTAACAACTTCTTTGACATTGCAATAACACCTTATTGCAACAACTTTATAGTTATTGCAACAATTTTTCCCGTTGTTAATGGTCCCTTGTAAATTAATGAAGTTTGCCACCAAACCCAATCCTTCCTTTTTTTTTTACCATTGCATTAATGTGATTTTATACATCATAGGCAATCTTGAAGCTAATAGGAAAATGCTATTAGAATTCTATGTCACAAAAAAAGTATGAGAAGCTTTCCCCTATGCTGTGTTTGTTTGAATCATATAACATCTAGCCAGCTATCTAAAATTTATGCATTTTTTTTGTAAATCTCTAGGACCAAAGAGCAATCAAGGCTTAGAGATAATTGCAATCCAATTTGCATAAAAAGAATCCTCATCTCTTCCAAAACCCCACCCTCTCTCACTCTTTTCATTCACATTACACATCTTCAATCCTTGACAATCTTCAGTTCATCATAGCCATGGCTAAAACAAAACTATCTTTGGCTATCCTCTTCCTTTTCCTTATGCTTTTGTCATTGGACTTAAGTACTCTCTAAATTTTTTGCTTTTAGTTTTGAGTTGCATTTATTTACTTGTTAACTAATTTATATATCCCCTCATTTCTTGTATGTATGTTGTGTTCTCCTAAGTGTAGGTCTAATACATTTTAATTTATTACAAGAGCATTGTTTTATTATTGTACTTAATCAATTAGTTTGGATTTTCTCAAAATGTGATTTTTGTGATTGCATAGCCTTTAAAGTTTAAGGGTTGTGGCTCATCCAACTTCCAAATAGCTTTAATATATTAAAATTCTTATCCTCCAAGTTATGGCAATCCTATTGAGTTTTATGAAATGAGAAACATATTTCAAGATGTCAGTTTGGATGATTATTTGTTCATTCTTTTGGTAGTTATTTAATGTTTATTGAAGGATTTTGCTTTAGTTTTCAAATCTGTCACTAATAGCATTCACCTAATGGGTTTTCTTAGAAACTATTTGATTCAATGACTATGATTCTTTCAATTTTCTCCAATCCTAACCTCTTTCCATATGTGTCTCAAAAAAATTATGCAGGGACTTCAGTAACAACTAATGTGAAGGTAATCCTAAACATATAAACTTATAGAGTAACAAATTTTAATATATTTGGATCTAAACCTTGTGGGAAATTCCTATGATCTTGTAGACTTGGTGTGTGGCAAAGCCTTCAACCAGCAACGATTCCCTAATAGCCAATTTAGACTATGCATGTGGTGTGAATCCTGAAGAATGCTCCGAATTAAAGGAAGACCATCCCTATTTTAACCCAAATACTACCATCCACCATGCTACATTTGCCATGAATGCTTATTACCAAGGCATGGGCAGTCACCAATGGAACTGTGATTTCAAGGACTCTGGTCTTATTGCCTTGACCGACCCAAGTATAGCGTTTACCTTGTATTGCTAAATTGTAAGTCTTATAGTTTTTCTTGCAATGAACTAATCATCTTGGTTTTGCACCATTTTACAGGTTATGCTGACTGCATCTATAGCGGTATGTAATTGCTAATTAACTATAAACTATTTGCTCAAAGGCTGTATCTTTTATTAAGTTTCTTTCTACTTATTTCTTATCCTTTGACATCTAAAGTATTAAAAAATTTGATAGGTGGAGACACAGTGTTGGATTTATGAACATCGGTAAATTGAAACTCCTTTTACCTCTATCTCATAAAAAAAGTTGAATTCAAGTTTAATGTTATGCTTATGATATTTCAGGGAAAGTGGTGTGTGGCAAAGCCTATGACAAGCGATGACATGCTACAAGCAAACATAGATTTTGCTTGCAATCATGTGGACTGTGGCCTTATAAGATATGGTGGTGGATGTTACTATCCAGACACACTGATTAACCATGCATCAGTTATAATGAATCTTTACTACCAGGCCAATGGAAGAAAAGATATGAGTTGTTATTTCAAGAACACTGACTGCATTGTCATGAAAGACCCAAGTAAGCCAATTTTACTCTCTCTCTCTCTCTCTCTCTCTCTTATTGCAGAAAAAGATAAGGTTTTTCTCTTTGATCTTCTATTATTGATTTGAACTTTTTGTTTACCTTTTCAGGTTATGATGAATGCAAATATAAGTTTTAATAATGACCATCAAAAGAAGTATTGAGTTGTAACGTGTTTAACATGCAGTTAAGCATCTATTTTACAATAATTTATTGACTAGCACATGTATTTCATGAACTTCATTACTTCAATACGAAGAAATATCAATGGGTTTCTCACTTCCCAAGCAATTCCTGTAGTCCAAATGAGTGATTGTGGTTGCTAGTTCTTAAATTTCATCTGGATCTCTTTGTTTTCCATTATAATTTGAGGCTCCTACTTCCAAGGAAAAACTCCTAGTGAGTTGAATCCACAAGACACTAAAAGAAAAAAGACTTAATACAACAAAATAAGTCGTTACAATAATAACTAATGGCATTGTAATAGGTGTTATTGCAACGATAAAAAAATCAATGCAAGCCATTGTAATAAATTCCGAGACAATAGGTTTATGCAACACTAGATTTTCGTTGCAATGAGTTCCACATATTACAATGATTTTTTTCAAAATCTTGCAATAGATGTTATTGCAATGACAAAAAAGTTGATACAAGCCGTTGTAATAAACTCCGAGGCAATAAGTTGAAAAAATCTCATTGCAATATATTGATTTTTTTATCAAAAAAAGATTAGGGCAAAATTACAACTTACCCACCTATGGTTTGGCTGAAATTTAAGTTGCTTGCTTGTAGTTTGAAATTCCATGATGAAAGTGTTCCAATGGATAGTTTTTGAACATATTTAATCTTATATTTTTATGTTTAATGTGTTTTTGGAAAAGAGAGACATAAAAGTAGAGCAAAATTACATATTTAGCTTTGTTTTTAACAGATGTGGGTTATAGAAATCTAACTGAGCTAACCTCAGGTGGGAAAAGTGTCAAATTTCAAACCACAAGTAGGCAACTTAAATTTTGACCAAACCACAGATAGGTAAATTGTGATTTGCCCAAAAATTTAAAAATAAATAAATCATTTTCTTAAATAATAATTATTTCATTAACCTGTTTTGCTATTTAAAAATCATATCTAGGAACTATACTAACAATATAGTTCAATATGAAATAAAAGATTACCTATTATAACAACATATCTCAATGTATAATAAGAGTTACCTATTACAACAACATATTTCAATGTAACATAATAATTATTGCTACAATCTCATATTGATATAATAATTTTAAGTTACTATTACAACAACAAAAAACAACTTAGAGATGCAATAGTATATATATTACCTCCCTTATTTTTTTTTTGTTGCAATAATACTTTTTGTATTTTGTCTTTTTTCTTGTAGTGAGACCACCGCACACCTTTAGTGCGATAGTCACTTTACATGTATAAGTACTTATGTGGTGTGAGGTGTGAGGAGTAAGGGTCGAGATTCAAGTCTCTAGAAAGGAGCTTTACACACATATACACTTAGATTAAGTTAAAATAGAATTTCTATTCAAAATTAACATGTTGAATTTTCAGTAGTGTGAATTTGCCCGAATAGACGCAACAACAGTAATTTTATATTTTTTAAATGGTAAGCGAATGTGACTAATGATCATAAAATGAAGAAAAGTAGTGATAAGAATTAAGATAATGTCAAATGCATGGTTAAACAACAACAAAATTATATAAATCAAGCATAGGTAGTTTGTCAATTTGTCTCACTTATCAAAATTCTATGAGCGTGAAGCCAACAGGGGGCTTGACTTTTCAAAAATCCTTCATTCCTATCATAATTTAGGTAAAATAAATAAATTTGGATATAAATTTAAATAATGCCCCTTAGATTTTTGCTAAAAACATGTTATGCATTTATATAGTTTTTTTATATATACAAGATAGAATTTCTACTCTAATACATTTATATAGTTGACTAATGCATTTTTTGTTCCTTCAATTACACTTACTGGTATGTAAACTGTGCTTACGCACAGAAATGATGAATTATAGTAGTGCTATTGATGTTAATTTGGGTTATTAAATATATAGGACATTAGTTTGATCAAAACAATTAGAGGTACTAAAATGATTTTTCCTTAGAATTTTAATGATATTGGTTACGCCAAGTTTTTCATTACACTGATGTATATAATTTTGAAAATCACTATTAAATACTACATATACAATATCAATTCACCATCATTTTTTGTGAAATTCGACTAAATACAACACAAAATAAAAGAATAAATTGGTCCAATAGTATCTCCTAAATTAAACAGAGATAGGTGCTTGGGATCGTTTAACTCAATTACAGTTTATTATGTTCAAGATCTTCATATATAAAATGTCTAAATAGAAACTGTATAAAAAATATACTCATTAGTCTAAGAAAAAAATAACAACAAAAATATAAACAATTTAATTTGTATGAAAAGCTAACAAAGGCAAAATCTAATTTTGATTCTAATCAAATTTTCTCTAAGCTTTGATTTTAAATATATATATATATATATATATATATATATATATATATATATATATATATATATATATATTACCTAGGTTATTTATATTGGACTTCTTGTTTTCTACACTAAATTAACTCACTTGACACAAAAATTTAACAAAATTAAATTAGATGGAAAACGTCACACAAAAGTAAACTCTAATTGAAATCAAACTTTTACACTAAATTAACTTACTTGACACAAAAATTTAAAAGTTTAGACTAGATAAGACACATTATAAAATATTAGATTTTAATTGAATTCCAATTTAAAATTCAATTTAGAATCTAATTGAACTTAGACTCTTTTACTTTTGCACCTAATAATTTGCTTGACACAAAAATTTAAAAATTAGATAAGACATATGGCAAAAAATTAGACTTCAATTTAGAATTTAATTGAATTTTCTCTCAATTTTGTCCCCACACACTCACAGAAGCCTGACCTGAATGTCATTCATGATACCATTAGCCTTAATTTGTAATCAAATGGTCTCTGTTCTTTTGAAATATATATAGTATCAATTAATTTCATGCTCAATGAAAAAAAAAATTATAGGATCAAAATAAAATTAATCAAAATTTGGATTTGAGCCATGTTCCAACTTATGAGTAATAATATCACAATCTTTTCAATTCAGCTAGACTCTACTATGCCTTTAATGTCACTTGATCATCTTTTTGCTAAGCAAATGGGAAGCTAGCCTAGTCCAAAAATACCTAGCTAGTGCAAATATCCATGACACACTCCTTGACTCTCACACTCTTTCTCCCCAAATATTTTCCACTAAAAGTTTTAGCGCACACAAAAAACAAAAATGCATATTTACTAAAGAAGTAAATTAAAGAGGTGGAAGAAAGAGAGTTTACCACCATCTTAGCCGTTGGTGAGAAGCGTAAAGGGGGTGGCAAAAAGAGAGCCATGTCATATAGAAAAATGCTTTACAAAATGAGTATCCAAATTTACCTAACCCTCATCTCCTTCTCCCTTAAATCGACCCCACCTCTCTTTCTCTCTCACACCCCTCTCTTGTTCTCTTTAAAACCAAACTAAACACCATCTCTTCTCTTATAAAGCTTTGTTAGTTTACTTGCTTGTCTTTTTAGTCAGGAAGTGTTTAGCTAAGGTTTTAAGCCAACCATTTTAAACAGCACAACTTCTAGTTCCTTACCCTCCCTTTTTTTGTTTCCTCTGCAAATATTCCACATTTCTTGGAAAATGATGGAGGCTTTGTTCCTCAATTCTTCCTCAGTTGCACCGATTAAACTCTTAAGAATACCCGAAAAGCGTGACCAGTGCTTCTTGAGGAGGAAGAGGAGTGTGGTGTATTGCCAAGAGAGTGGTAATGTGGTAAAGCCTAGTGGGATTTCTTCGGTTTTTACCGAGAGAGCTGCATTAGTGAGCACGGATCATAGTGCAGCTTTGAGAGATGCAGGTAGCTTGATTTTGTCCCCAAATGGAAATAGCCAGGCTGAGATTGCAGTGAAGGATTTGGTGCCATATGGAGGACCAACCACCTCTTTGGTAGAGATGCATGATGGTATTGGAATTGTCAAATTTCTTAGAGGGAAGGGATTTCTTATCACTGGTGGAACTGGATTTCTGGCAAAAGGTATATATGTTTTAAGGCATTTTCCATGAACTTTGTTTATGCGTATTAAGGTTTTTTTGGTCATCGATTGATAATAACATGTGTTTTCTTCTCTTCAAAAAAATCAGTTCTTATTGAGAAGATTTTAAGGACAGAGCCCGATGTTGGTAAAATTTTTCTTTTGATAAAGGCAAAAAACAAGGAATCAGCTCTGGAAAGATTGAAAAGTGAAGTACGTTCTTTATAATGCCCTCTGATAAAGGTTCATTTTTTTAATGATCAATTTGATAAATTTCTTTTTGTTGTGTTTCAGATCATAAATGCTGAGCTTTTCAAGCGTCTCCGACAGACCCACGGAAAATCCTACCAATCCTTCATGTTGAGCAAGCTAGTTCCTGTGGTTGGGAATATCTGTGAATCTAATCTTGGCTTCGATGAAGATTCAGCAGATTTTATTGCAAAAGAAGTCGACGTAATTGTAAATTCTGCAGCTAATACAGCGTTTGATGAAAGGTTATGACCTTTCTTTATTAGAAGTTCATATAACCTTGTAATTTTTCAATTTATGTTATTATAGAATTTTGAAATTATGGTACTGCATGCAGATATGACGTTGCTATAGATATCAACACAAGAGGACCATGCCACCTGATGGGCTTTGCAAAGAAGTGCAAGAAACTAAAGCTCTTCTTGCAAGTATCAACAGGTAAGTCAAAATATTCAGCCAAATAAAAAAAGAAAAAAAAAATGAAAGGCATATATGGGGACGGACTAGAATGATTTTTAAGGGTCTGTTTGGAGCACATATCTTATTTTGTGTTAAGCATATATTCATTTCTTCATATACAGCTTATGTTAATGGTCAAAGACAAGGACAAATTATGGAAAGGCCATTCAGTGTTGGTGATACTATAGCAAGGGAACTTTCAGAAATTTCATCAAGACCCTTCCCTACATTGGACATCGAAGGTGAAATAAAGTTGGCTTCAGATTTCATGGAAGCTTATGAAGTCAAGTCAGTGGCTCAAAAGATGAAAGAGTTAGGTCTAGAAAGGTGATGAGTTACTTCTCTCTTCTTTGCTCTTTAGTACTTTTTTTTTTTTCTGAGGAAAGAGAAATAATTTTAGTGCAAAATTAATACTTCACTTTTTGGATTTCTAATGTGAAGATAGTTGTTAATTTATCAGGGCCAAAAGATATGGATGGCAAGATACTTATGTGTTCACAAAGGCTATGGGAGAAATGATGATCGACAAATTGAGAGGAGAAATACCAGTTGTTATTATTCGACCTAGCGTAATTGAGAGCACTTGCAAAGAGCCATTCCCTGGATGGATGGAAGGAAATAGGTACTTATGTCCTATTCAGAATTTGTATTAACCTATAGAACGCAAAAAGTAATTGGCTCTGATACAAGCTATCTCACAGGATGATGGATCCTATAGTGTTATACTATGGAAAAGGGCTGCTCACAGGTTTCTTGGTTGACGCAAATGGAGTACTCGATGTAGTAAGCAAATATTTTGTATCTTTTTTGAGAAAATGTGAATAGTTGTATTATTAAACTAGAAGATATGAATTTGTTGTGATTTTGGCTCGGCTGCCTGGTTCATTATAGTCAGGGAAAAGAGGTTAACAGACGTGTGAAGCATAAAGTTTACGAGTTCAATTCAATTCATGTAACTCGTAATTGTGGTCATTAACAAGTTGTTCCCTTGACATGAATGCTTGCAGGTCCCAGCAGACATGGTTGTTAATGCAACCCTGGCAGCCATAGCAAAGCATGGAGTGGCCCAAAAACAAGACATCAATGTATACCAGATTGCTTCATCTGTTGTAAATCCACTAGTTTTCAATGACCTGGCGAAACTGCTTTATGAATACTACAATTCATCTCCGTGCGTGGACTCAAAGGGTAGGCCAATCAAAGTTCCATCTATGAAGCTATTTAGTTCCATGGAAGAATTCTCCACTCACCTATGGGGAGATGCTATTCAGCGAAGTGGGTTGACAACTATACCCCCTTCAAAAGGGAAATTGTCTCAGAAACTCGAAACTATCTGCAGAAAATCAGTAGAACAAGCGAAGTACCTAGCAAACATATACGAGCCATACACATTCTATGGTGGAAGGTAAGTAACTAGTGACAGCGCACTGTGACTTTTACATGACATTAAAGTCAATCAAACACATTTTTAACTAGAAAATCAAGGAGCACATATCATGTGGAAAAAAAAAAAGGTTTAGTACACACTTCTAACTAACAACTGCGAAACAGGTTTGATAACAGCAATACTCAAAGATTGATGGAAAGCATGTCCGAAGAAGAGAAGATAAAATTTGGGTTTGATGTGTGCGGCATAGATTGGAGAGATTATATCACGAATGTCCATATTCCAGGTCTTTGGAGGCATGTCATGAAGGGAAGAGGAATGTGTAGCTAAACACCATTCATCTTTTTATACATGTAATCACCAGTCAAGTCCTGAAACTAGTCAGTTTAAAAACAATGTTACTTCTGTTTCTTCTTTTAGAACCTGTTAATTAAGTGGGCAAAAAGTTGTTTCCTTAACTTCTTGGTGTACTTACTTAAATTTAAGCTTCTATATATAATCAATGCCGGTGTCTTTTTCCAGTTCTGTAATTCTGCATGCATTACGTATTATTTGGGCCATTAATATACATCTGATTTTTTTTTTTTTCTTGAATCTGTCTATAAATTTATTCTTGACTAAATTGCAATTTACACCCATAAATTTTAGAGTAATTAATTTTTACTTTATCCCTTAAAAGTTTTAAAATTTTCATCCATACTCCTAACGTTTTGTATCATTTGGATTTAAGTCCTGACCCACTCAATGGTACATGTGATGGAGAACGATCTAAAAGTAATAGGTGAAAATTTGGTTGTTTCTAAACACTTACTAAAATTGGTGAAAATGAGGAAAAACTCTCAATGACTTGATTCTTGCTGCTAATGAGATGAGATGTGATTTATGGAACAACAAAACTCTGGGATACGTGTCTATCATAGAAGGAATCTTACAAAATAAAAATTACAAATTGTAGTACAATACAACAAATTATCACAAAATTTTCCCAACAGTTGAGTTTCAAATCTTTCGTATGTGAAGACAAAATTAAATAAATTAATAAATATTATATTAGGATTGACCACAACAAAAAACAAAAAATATTGTGAAAATATTGTCACGTTTTATTGTAGGACAAAATTTAGCCACATAATTGGTTGTAACCATAGATTACAAAATTTGTTGTAATATCTTTTTATTGGAGGTGAATTTTGACAAATTCACTATTAAATTACATCTTCTTCTTATATTTTTAAGATCAATAGTTATGTCATCAATAAATTTTAAATTTCAAGTTTTTGTGGTTTAAAATTATGCATAATATATGCACTTTATTTCCTTAAAAACAATTATGCATAATATATAAGCTTATAGATCATATAGTGAATAATATTGATTGATACAAAATTTGGCACATGTATTAAGAACATGTAGCACATGTAATTCAATGATTAGATTTTCAAAATATGTAGTAATATTTATTTTATTGAGTAAAGTTGTAGTCTTAAGCTACAACTAGTTTTTTAGCTGAACTTTGTCCTTTATTGTATCTCCAAACTTTTTAAATTAGTGATATTTTTCTTTAGAAAAAAAATTTGTGCTATTTACACAATATTTTCATAACAATTTCATAATAAAGCTTACGTAATAAGTTGTTATTGGTTCTCATCTGGATCTACTAGTGACATTAATATTTTTTTTATCTACCATTAATGAAGATTTGTAACCAAACAAATAAGGAAGGATAAGAGAACATAAATTCACAAGAGGAAACTCAAATCTTAAATTTTCTTTTTCAACTCTTTACCCTTTATTTATTCTGCTATAAGAGGCTAGGGGTGTGCAACCAAGTCGTTGATCCGCCAAAACAGATCCAATTCTACCTAACCTATTGGTTTGGGTCAGTTTTTAGAGGTTGGCGAGTCAGTAAATTTGCCTAACCCGACCCACCTATATTTAATATATATTTAAAAAATATATTATATAATTTTATTATTTATTCTTTTATTTATCAACTGAGTTAGGATAGAGCTATCTGATATCCTACTAACTTTGAAGCACTAATAAAATAGTTTGTGTTAGTTTGGTAGTAGGCTCAGGCTTATTAGGTTCTAAATTTGCTCTTATTTGTATCAGTGTTGTTTGAATGCTTAATTATTTTTTTTTTTAATTCCAACCCGATCTAGGTGGGCTAGGTTGGGTTAGATCTTTTTTCAACCTGACTATGGTGGGTAGAATTGAAAATACTTCTCAACCCGAAGAAAAATACTAATTTTGATTGAATTGTTTATGTTATGGGTACACCAAAAAAGAAAGTTAAAACAATAACAAATACATTAAGTTGTCTAAGCTGATACTTTAAAGACCAATAACATTCACTTAATACTTTAGGGACGAAAGCACTAGTAGATAAATATTAGGGACTAACAATGTAATATCACCATGGATTAGAGTTTAGGTTTGAATCCCTTATAAATGCGCAATTTAAGCATGATTTAAATTTCTTCAAGAATATTTTATTTAAATTAGTATTTATTGAGTCCCTGATAAAAAATTAAGTAAATTCATTATAAAAAATAAAAAATAAAAAAAGGTAGAAAGAAGTGTTTTAGTACAATGACATAATATTGAAAATGATAATGGGAATATTCACTAGCATAATATTGTCAAAATGGAAATGTAAAACCAAAAAAAAACAAGAGAAGCGTCAAAATTAACAAAGACATTATATTGTCAAAATTAATATTGTCCAATGACATAATATTGTCAAAATTAACAAACACAATATTGTCATAATTTTTTTCTTTTACAAGCTCAAGAGTTTATGCCTAACATTTCAAAGAAAATATTGGATTCGATCCAATTTCACTTGAAGTACATTTTTTTTCTTTTTTCCGCACCATTTGAGGAAGTACAATTATCTTTCTCCAGACATGTTAAGATGTTATGGCCAACATGCTTGCAAAGGCCACAAGACTTCTTTTGTCTTTTTCATTCGTTTTTGCTTCGGACGACCTTTTGTCTTTGAGAGTGGAGGACAATTAATGAAGCAATTATCATCAATCATATCATTAATATTAGCATCAACCATATTTTCCTTGTCCACTAAATTTTCATCGTCCAACACTAGCAATTCCTTTTCACTTAATGATGCTTCACGACACCAATGTGGTGGCAAATACAAGGATGGAATTTGGTAACAATCTTTATGGAGGAATACACTAAGTACATGACAACAAAGTATACCCCAAAATTCAAAATTCAAAATTCTTGTAACTACAATATGTCATCTTACCATCCCATAATACTTTGTGCCTTTGACTAGTTTCATCTTTATAATATTGTAGCACAAATTCAATACCATTTTCTTGAAGCACCGAATATTGTGTTGCTCTCCCAAATTCCTCTTGAAAAATCTTGAAAGCATAGGGCATCAAAACATTATGTGCTTGGTCTTCTAACGGTGACATTGATCTTAAAGAAGAACCTCTATATGTCTCCAACACCGTATCATGTGATTGTGTTTGCTCAATATCTTCAATGGCAAGATCAACCTAAAATTACAAATAGTAAAATAAATTAAAAACTTTTGTATGACACATGAAGACTACAAATATTAACAACAAAAAAATTATACAACAAAAGAAATCAATGGTAAATAATGACTTACTTGTTTGATGAGTTGGATCAAGTTTGTGTGAGAACTAACAAACTGTTTAATAAATTCATTTGTACTTTCCGATCTTCCGGTTGTTGTCATTCCACCAAAAAGAAAGCCCATGAAGGTAACATGGTACCCAAAAATGCTTGATTTGATATAAATTAATTACATATTTTTTAGAGAGCATCATGTCATATTTTGTCGTAACTTGAAGCCATTGATTGTCAAAATCTTCACATGACTCTAACTTGTATAACTTATAAAAGTCCATGCACCAATTTGAATATTTCGTATTGATGTAAACCAACCACTAAATTTAGCGGTAATATGTCATATATATACAAAAGGTGTCACGCACCTGTAAATTTTTACTTTTTGACAATTCAATCCACATAAATCCTATCAAGTATTAACATCAAGAATTATCATAATAATTCCATTGAATATACTCTCAAAGTAAGTCAAAGCTCTAAGTATTAATTACAAAGACCATTGGCCACAAAAGAATAGAGGTCTGAATAACAATTACGTATCAACAGCTTGTCCCATCAATGGGAATACAGTCACAACCACTATAATATACCAAAAAAAAAAAAAAAAAAAAGTCAAGTCTATTCTAAGATGTACAACATCAAATAACTCCATTATAAAAGTTCAGCCTCCATCAGTAGTTAGTCTAACTACTATTAGCCACCAAAAAAGCTGTCTCAAGATATTGTTGCCTACTTTGAAAAGTTTATAAAAATAATAGGATGAGACACAGCCCAGTAAGTAGCATAATTAATGGGGGTGGGGGAAATGCAAGTTTCATCTTCAATTATAATAATATGACAAGAATGATTAAATAATAAAACATAAAATTTCTCAAAGTAAATACATTGAAACTATATACTATAATCTGTGAGCATTAACAATATAATTTCCAAAACAATAAAATCTGACATACGGCAATTTATCACAAATATACCACACTACCACATAGATCGGTCAGGAGATCCACCCATTCACAACTAGCATGATATTGTCCTCTCTGGTATGCAGACTCTTGGCCCCATGGACAGCAGTCTCACCCATACCCTCAAGCTTTTTCTCTCCCCACATGAGCAGCAGAGAGAGCGCGTCAAATAGGACATCTTTTGCATGTGGTCTTTTGGCCCTATGGACAACAGCCTCACCCACACACAATCAAGGAATCTCTTCCCCCCATGAACAGCAAGGAAGAACGCATTGTCCAAAGCGAAAGAATACTAACCTAGGTTGATTCCGTTGTCACAAAGACTACGAAAACCAAATTGAATGATCACCGGAAAATCACACATGGCATGGTGTTAAAACCACATAAAACTCACAGGTATACATTTCCTTTCAAATACATAGTTTATAACCAGGTAGTTTCAGAAAAATCTTAAATAATTTAACTTCCACAAAGTTTGTAAGGTTTTCAACTTCATTCTTGTCAAGAGATTTTCTATCAATTTCCCACATAACAAGACAAGATAAACATCTTTAAATTTTCTAATATACCATAAAATACATAATTTCCTTACCAAAGATTAAATAAAAGATGCTCATTTTTCCATATCAACAATTCATGCCTTTCCCCAAATGCAATACCAAATATGATACATTTTTATATATAATAATATGTAATAGGGTCACAACACAACAATTTTAAGAAAACATATATCCATATATAATTTTCCAAAACGTGTTTGACCCAAGAACATCATTTATGAAATATGGTTATTTTTCCAAAAATATCTCATTAAGAAGCTACTTACCTCGCAACTGCAAAAGCCTAATTCTCCAAGCTCCAAGAAGATTAGCTAGAACCTAAACAATATCAAGTAAACCTATCACAATAAGCATAGAGCTTGAAATTGTATCTAGCCACAATTTTGGAATTGCCAAATAGAGACTTAATTAGGCAAGCCTAGTATTTAACCTCATCAATATTAACATATTCCACTTCCAAAGTATCTCAACAAATTAATTCACAAGGCATAGACTCCAATTTATAGAGTTAACCCATTCAAGATCATCTCCAACATTATGACTACCTTCCATAAATTTACACTACATCATTAAGAGACCCATGAAAGCAAAAATCAAAATATCCTCCAAGACAAGAAATTTAGAACTTCAACTAACTCCAAATAAACCCAATGGCAATGGAAAAATTAAATTTACCAACCATCACATGTTATAACTTAAAACCCCTAAATTTTCCACCACACACAAACCTTAAATAGCCATTTTTAGCACAAATTATATACCCATTCATCAAATAATTCCACCAATACAAAACTCATACATAAAAACACATAAATATCACTTCCAATGCTCATAAATCACATGGGTATCATTATTAAAGCTTAAATACAAATAACCTCAAGCAAAAGTGTAAAACCCACAAAAAAGATTAGGAATTTTTACCTCAAAAAAAATGAAGAATATGCTTAGGGGTTCCTAAGTATTTTTCGGGTGATCTTGCCGAAAAAATGACGGTGAGATGGTGTGGTTTGGAGAGGAGGCCAGCGGGTGAGTGTGTGTTTAAGTGAAGAGATAAGAAAGAAAATCAAAGAAAGAAAAGAGAGAGCCGGCCAAAAGAGTGAAGAGATAAGTGAGAAAAATGATTGGTGGAGAATGATGAGTAGTGGGGTTAGGTGGGGCACGTGCGAACTCCAAAAATCTGACCTTTCACCTTTTTTTTCTTTCTTTTTTTATATATATGGGCTGACAGGGACGTGACAAAAGGCATGCTTTGTAGCCGGCAATTCTTTTGATATTGCCTCTGTAATCCATAGATCTTGATCCGTCAAAATTGCCTTGGGTTGATTCTTCATTAAGAACGCAAAAGTTTGCTAATCAAGTACAAATTTAATAAAGCATGAAAGTATTTCAAAGGATGTACGTTCTACTAATTAATCAAATAAAATTTAAAAAATAATTGTACAAATTTATAAAACAAAGAATGTACCTTCATTAACCACTGAGAGACACTTGTTGTTTCATTTCGAAGAAGTACACAACCAAAGAGAATTGTCTTTCCATGATTATTGACACCAACAAAAATATCAAAAGGCATATCATAAGCATTCACCTTATAAGTAGTATAAAAAACAACCACATCTCATATTTTTGGTACCAATCAAAACAATGAGTAGGTGACCAAAAAATATGCTCCAATCTATTTTCTTCATTGGTTGTAAATGCATATTGGAATATAGAGTTCTCTTCTTTAGCAACTTTGCAAAATTGTAAAAGATCTATGGCATCATTCTTTGCATTCTTCCTCCTCATTTTCACATAAAGATTGCAAATATCCCTTTGAAAAAATGGAAGTTGTCCATATTTCAAATGCCTCTCAAGTTCCATAACACGCTTTACCTATCTAATTGAAAGTCCATCTTCTTTCAATAAGAAAATACGTTTTTCATCGTCTATAGTGATAACTCGATTGACTGGAAGAAATTGTACTTCCAAAGGGGAGGACAAATCATGATTATGGTCTACAACAAACTTAGTGACATGCCATTCTCGAGGAAAAATATCAAATAACTTTCGTAAAATGATACTCAAATGAGCTTTACATCCTTATTTTAAAGACTTCCTATTTCATTGCTCCTCCTTAAACGGATCTACTATTTTTAGTGGTTGTTTACCTTGTCGATGACAAAAGAAATCACATCTTACTATTTCTCCTTTTTTTTTTCTCAATACGACCTTTTCAAATTGTAAAACCATATTGATTTGCATAAATTTTATAAAAAATGAAAGCTTTTTCTTCACTAGGAAAACATTAACCAACAAAAGGCTCAAACTCATTTTCTATTGAATTTATATCTTCATGTCCTTCAATAACTCCCATTTTATCTATTGGACATTCATTTTAATCAATTATTTCATCTCCATAAGTATTATTATTTTTTCCATCATTTGGAAGCTCATTTAATGCAACACAATTCTTTGAAACACTTCCATGAACTTCACTTGCAATCAAATCATCGTCAACTTGTGCTATATTAAAAAATAATAATAAAAACAATCAACATCATATTATTTGATATATGAATTATATATTACAAATAAATGAAAATAATAATACCTTCTTGAGATAATTCATTTAATTCAAAACAATCCATTGGAACAAATTAATGAGTCTCACTTGCATCTACATTGTCATCCATTGGTGCTATATTAAAACAAGAGTTTAAAATATAAACATCATATTCTATGATAAATGAAATGTAAATTTATAAATAAAGTAGTGACTCTTACTTGCAACTACATTCCCATCCATTGATGCTATAATACATGTATTAGAAATAAAAATTAACATCATATTGATTTGGGTGCTATATAAAAACAAGAGTTTAAAAATATTCTATGATAAATGAAATCTAAATCATAAATCAAATAAATTATAATACATTCATGAAGTGGTTCATTTAAGTCAAAGCAATCTTTTGCAACTACATCCACATCCATTAGTGCTACGATATACATGTATCAAATATAAAAATTAACAACATATTAATTTCAACCTATTTTTAAAAAAATAACTATGAATCAAATAAAATACGATAGCGGTACCTTGTTTAATTATTCTTCAATCCTTTATTGATATTTCTTCATCTCTTCTTCTCTTTGATATTGGTAAAGGGGAAGAAATTTAGTTTGATATTGGTAAAGTGAAAGAAAGTGGATAGTAAAATATTGGTAAAATAAGATTTTGTGGGAAATAAAAAGTAAAAGTGAGGGAAATGTGTTAAGAGGGCAACTTTGTCGAAAAAAAAATGCCCCCTACCAATAGGGCTGCCCATCAACCCGTCAGACTCGACCCACCCGTCTGACCTAGTCCGACCCGAAGACCAACAGGTGGATCCGATTCTCAAAACAGGTCGGTTGCGGGTCAATTAGAGATAAATTTTCAGGTTTTCAGTTCGGTTTCGGGTTCCACAACTCATAAACCATAGAAACCGACCCAACCCATGAGAAGTTTAAAAATAAGGCAAAAAACCCAACCCGTGAGAAGTTTTCATTTTTCAAATTTTTACGCTCTCTCTCCTTCAGTTTCATATTTTCACGCTCTCTCCTTCTCTGATCTCTCTCTCTCTCAAATCCCTAACCCTAACCCTTCTTACAGCTGCCACCATCATCAAGTTTTCCTATTGCTGCTGCCGTTGTCATCAAGCTACTCAAACCCAACTCTCAAAGACTCCTCTAATTTGCTTGAAATATCCTTTGATCTTGTGCATCTGATGGTGGGTCTATAAAAAATGTAATTTTTTTATAGATTTTGCACTGATCTTGTGATGATGTGGTGATGATGGGTGAGGGGAGTGATGGTGGTGCCGGTTTAGTGTGATATCTCTCTTTCTTTCTTCATTTCAGTCCATAGATCTGAATTCTTGTTTGTGCTATGTGATTTTTGTAGTTTGTGTTTGGGTTTATGTCCTTTGGGTTTTGATTTCTCTGTGTTCTTTGTGTTGATTTCTTTATCCTTTTTGGGTTTTTATTTTTGTGTTCTTTTGGCTTGATTTCTCTGTGTCCTTTGGTGTTGATTCTGTGTTTTTGGCTTGATTTCTTCATGTCTGTGTTCTTATGGGTTTTGATTTCTGTATTATTTGGGTTGTGATTTCTTTATTTTCTTCTTTTGTTTCAAACCTGATATTACCTGACGGCCCCGACCCGCTCAACCGATGACCCGAGTTGCCGATTTCGATCCGAACATATGGTCAGTTGCGGGTCCATTTTATGTTCACCCGAGTCAATCGGATCACATGCGAATCAACCCCAAACCCAATCAGACTCGACCCGTGGTCAGCCCTACCTACCAGTGCCAACCGTGTCCCACATTAAAAGGGCAAATTTGTCCAATTTTTCTTACAAGTCATGTCATGCTTTTTCTCTAATTTACTCAATTTTTTTATTTATGTGGGACCCACATTGGAAAACCTTAACAAGCACCCTCCGGTGCTTGTTAACATTCTCCTATATATATAATCCAAAGGTGACTTGCCACTGTGGAGCTGGAGACCACTCAAACAACCAAATAGTACATGACTCCTCCTTGGATCTTTCTCTTTTAGAGCCACAAATCAATTAGGGTGTTTGGATTGGGTAAAAACTGACTTATATAACTTAGTTTTCATCACCCATAATCTAAAATATGAGAGATCTACAAAAAATGAATAGTGGGACTCATCTAAAGGCTTGTCACATCAGTTCTCTTTCTTCTTTTTTTCTTTTCTTTTTATTCGCTTTCTTCCTTCCTTTCTTCTTGTTAGGTCACACGCCTTGTTTTCTCTCTCTCTTTTTTTTTTGTCTTTTTCAGTCCAGCGCCATTCTTCTTTTCTCTTTCTTTCTTTGTTTCTTCGCAGCTGCTTCTTCTTTTTTTCTCTTTCTTTCTTTTTTCTTCATCTCTTCATAGCGATTTTTTTTCTTGCTTTTTTCTTGATAGGTTGTTATAGTCTTTTCTGGGCATTCTTGGCTTTGATTTTCAAACTAGATTATTTTAATTTTTTTGGGTATTTTCTAGGTTTGTGATATTTGTGCTATTTACTGGGTTTATGACATGAGATTAGAGCTTCAAATATCAACACCAAATCCTTAAACTGAGATCTTTTGGCTTCATTTTCTGGATTTATATTATGAGATCAGAACTTATTTTTTTCACTTTGCATTCTTCTTTTATTTTCTAGTTGTAGTCGTTGGGTTTTGTTTAAAGAGATGAAGATGTGAAGGGGATTGAGTTTTGTTTAAAGAGATGAAGATGTGAAGTGGAGAGAGTACTTTCAGTAGTCGCTGTGCATTTTTCTAAGCATTGAATTTTGTGGGTCCTATAACTTTACTTAACATTGAGTTTTTGAATTGAAATACCACTAAATTTCTAGCCAAACGCACTACTAGTAGAGTTATGAAAAATTTTGAGTCAAAGATATGAGAATTGGGTAATGAGTTTGAGTAATGAGATTTGAGTGTTAAGATATAAAATTGAGTTAGCTCCAAACCAAACAGGCCCTTACGTTTAGCATATAGTTTTTTTTTTTTTTTTGTGAAGTTTAAACCAACAGTTTTGTTTCAACTTTTATAAACACGTTTGGATAGTAATAATCATTAGCTTCCGGATATCTTAAAAAAAGAAAACATATTTTACATTTTTAAAAGCTACTTTATTTATTTTAACACATTATTTTAAAATTCATCTTATATCTCTTTTTTTTTTTTTACTTTCAACATACAACCTATTAAACTAATATAATATAAAGGGGCAATTACACTCCCCCCTTTTAAGGTTTGGAAAAATGACACTCCATCCAAACTTGAAAGGGAAAACACTTTTTCCCCAAACCTCAAGGGGGGAAAATTACTCCTGATATAAAATAATTTCAACCAAAAAAACCACACTAACAACAACAAAAAAGTCATTGTTGGTCTCTACCACAGCAATAACCTAAAAAACCATAATTGATCACCACCATAGCAAACCAAAAAAAAAATCAACCAATCAAGTTATATCAAACCCCAAAAAATCACAGAAAATCTAATCAATTACCACTGATCTCAGCCATAGCAGACCCAAAAAAGAACTCATTGGAAACCCAACCGATCTCAAGTTGATGCCTACCAACCATAACCGCCAACCTCAGCTATGGCTAACCCCAAAAAAAAATACCCATAGGAAATCCAACCAATCTCAACGCCAAAAACCATCACTCACAATTATCGAAACCTAAGAATTGCAACCCCCACCACCTCCACCATTGCATGCCACCCAAAACCAAATTGAAAACCCACCAAACAATGCCACCACACCAAATCACAAACTCATGGTACTGAGAGAGTAGGACGGCCATCTAGATGGTGGTGGCAATGAGTGGCAAGAGGCGAAGAGAAGACTAGGTTTGTCTAGAAGAGAGAGAGAGAGAGAGAGGAAAAAGTATTTTTTTAAAAAATAAAATAAAACTTGCTATAGCAATTGTTATGTTACAAGTAGTCAATTACTGTAGCAAGTCTAAAAAAATTTTAAAAAAAATAGAAACCCAAATGAGGTTTGGTTTTTGTGGTTTGGGGTTTAAAATAACTTTTTCGGAGTTTTAGAAACTCCAATGCTAGTGCTCTTTATGACTATTGTAAATGTATACACTAGCCTCATTGCATATGCTTTAAGGCTTTTTATATTTTTTGGGGCCTAGTGTCATAATTTATCATGCATTTTAAATTGAGGTTTTTTTTTTTGTCCACTAATATTATGTATTTGTGAACTACTGATATGGTTAGTCATTAGAGTATCATGAGGTTAGCACCGATAAATGAACAACAAAATAGCATTTATATTATATGTTTGTGTGTGGATGTGTTCATTTTTAGGTGCTAGCCTCATAAAACTTTTGTCTGTATCAATAGTTCAAAAATGCATAATATTAGCGCACAAACACGTAAATCTCAAATTGAGATGCATGGAAAATTATGACATTAAACAACAACAACAAAAAAAAAAAAAAGATCCTCAGGGCAATCGGGAAGCGCATGCGATGAGACTAATATTCCATGAATATCATCCACTTTATTTCTAATGCGATTGTTAATTGATTAAATTTTCAAACATTAATATACTTAAAATTTGAACTTTCAGAACATAATTCATACTAAATGGTTCTACACTATTCTTGTGCTCAATCTTCTCTTTTTATTTTGAGACGTAGCATGAAAAAATTAATTCGCCCGCAAAAGCATAAATCTCACTACACCTTTAAGTGCTTTTGTAATTGAAAATACATCAATCTTGAACAAGGACGAAGCTAGGATTTTGATTGGGGAGGGGGGGGGGGGGGGTTGGCGCTAGAGTTTAAAAAAAATGAAAATTCACTTTTATATTTCATTATGTAATTAATCATTCAATTAAACCAAAAGATTAACGTACTATCTAAAGAAGAAAAAAGGAGAAAAGAAAAAAATTAAAATAAAATAATACTCACACATGGTTTTTACATTTTATACATATAAAGGTTGAACTATTGTTATTTCTTTAGATGAAATAACAACAGAATATGTGCGTAAAAGGACCAGAATTATCCCACATGCATATGTGGTTAATAATGACAGTGGACGTCCACCTATAGCATCAATTTTAAAACACCATAATAGCTCTACTTATTGTAGCAGTTTCTTAAAGCGCCATAGTAGAATATCCATAGCAGTAGTTTAAATAGCACCGGTTTAAACTACCATAATAGGTCAACGTATTTGGCAGTTTCTAAAAGCGCTACTTTTATAATGGCAGTTTTCAAAACCACTTTGGAAAAAACATGGTTGTAAAACCAATTTTTTTGTAATGGACAAAGCAAAAGAGTAAGGCGTACTCCCTTAAAAAAAAATTAAAGAGCAGGGTTTCACTATAGTTTTAAAAACTGGACCGGACCGACCGATTCGACCGGTTCAATTGAAAACCGGTCATCAATCCAGTCCAGTTACGTTATAAAACCGAAAATATACTAAAAACTGTTAAACAGTAAAAACTGGCCGGTTCAACCGGAAAACCGGGAACCGGCGCAGTCGAACTGGTTATGGCCAGTTGGGTTGAAAACTAAAAACTACACCATTTTTTGACTTTTTCCCAGCCTTAAACTACTTTGTTTTGGAACATTCCGGTCAGTTTTGGGCGAAAAATGCTTTTTCGCACTGAGTGCTTCTGCAGTTCTGCCTTTTGCAAGATTTTTTTGACAAAAAAAAAAACAAAAGAAAGAAAGAAAGGAGCAGCGAGCCAGCAACTGCACAGTGACGATGTAATGCTCTTCAAGATTTTTTGACCAAAAAAAAAAACCTATGACTGTTTCCGTGAGTGAGACTGAGAAGGAGGTGGAGAAGGAGTTTTGTGAGGAGATTTCAGATTTGTGAAGAAGAAATAGAGAAGAGGAACACGTAAGGAAATGTGTAGGCTTGGAAAAGTTTAAAAAAAAAAAAAAAAAAAAAAAACGCATTGGGAAGGTATTTTTCTTTAAATGGGTGGATGATCTGAAGAGATGTGCAAGCACTAGGCACTAGGCTTTGGAAAAGTCAAAAAGAGGCCTTGGGATGGTAAAAAGTACAAATGGGTGGATGAGAAAAATTTATGATATTAATAAATAAAAAAATAGAAAGCAAGAGATAAAGATGTAGAATTAAAATTTAAAAACGGTGGAAGATTTATTCAAAAAAAAAAAAAAAAGGTGGAAGAAATCATTCATCAAACAGTGAAAAAAAAAAGGTTGGACTTAGCTTAGACCATGGGAAAAGTCCTTCTCACGTCACTTCATCTTCAATAGTTATCAATTTGGACAGGAAACTAACAAGTAAAAACTAACCTACAAACATATAATATTTCAATTTATTATATTAAAGAATATTTCAACTTATTATATTAAAGATGATTGTCTGTTAATTTTATTATGTTAAATTTTTTAAAAAGATGTTATATATTATATTTTTTTAATGAAATATATTTATCACCGTTAGTTTGTTAGTTTTAGTATATTAAAATATTATTAACTATTTATATAATTTAAATAAATAATAATTAAATTATTTATGACGTCACCGATTCGACCATCGGTCGGATCCCGATCTAACCAGAAAACCGGTATTTAGTTCTTTTTTCGATTCTTTCACCGTACCGGTTTTTAAAACAATGGGTTTCACAATGAGCGACGCAGAGGTAGAGCTAGTCAATCTGATACATTGATTATTCACAGATGTAAGCCAATAAATTTTCTATCACAATTCACTGCTACATGCCTACATGTGACATTTCGTAAGTTGAAAACCCCTCCTACCTCACTACTCTTTAACTCTCTCATTCCCAAATCTACAATAAAAATAGCAATCTCTTTCTTTATTTATTTATCAATGAGATACCCAGCTCGTTCAAAGCTTCTCTTACACTGGAGTCCAAATCTTCTGTCCTAGCTCCACTTTATACTCCATCAATAAACACTTGCCACATGTTCACCTAATTAATTATATACTACCATTATTGACTTATTAATGCTACCGTTATTAATTAATAGTAGTATTTAATTAATTACGTGAACACGTGGCAAGTTTTTATTGATGGAGTATATAAAGTGAAGCAGGAAAAGTGGGACAGAAGATTTAGACTCCTTACACTGCACTTTGGTGCTCAGCTTGAGAAGACAAGTTATGAATTCAATGAGTGATGCTACAAAGACACACACACTCTCTCTCTCTCTCTCTCTCTCTCTCTCTCTCTCTCTCTCTCTCTCTCTCTCTCTCTCTCTCAACACTGGTATTTTAGGAATTATATTTTGAAATTAATTGACCATGAAACTTTGATTAAATCTTTTTTGGTGTTGCTTGGGCAATCTTGTTAATGTTTTGTACTATTGTTTAGCTTAAGAGGCCAAAGATTTTGTTTGGGGGTGGGGGGGGGGGGCGCCTTAATTTAATTTTGTTGAGTTCAAATCCTAAATGAAGCTCAAATATACCTTTAGAAAAAAAATTCCCAAAATCCAGGGGGACCACTAATCTAGGAGTATGTATTTATGTGTATATTGGGCCGGAGGCCCAATTCAAGGACATTAAGTAGTCCGAGGATGGGTAAATATCTTACTAAGAGTCTTTGTTGGTATATAAAGAAGTAAGGTCTGATCATGATCATTCGAGAAGGTGGTCTGAGGAGGAATACCTCCTTAGCTTAGCTAGGCAGAGGTCGGAATGTATTGTCTACCACTCAGAAGCAATGTCCCATGAGACTCTGTTGATAAAGATATGCACCACGAGAACATAAGACAAAAAAGAAAATCATGATATATCTAAAGGAAAAGTTGCTACCACCGCATTGAATACTTTGCAGCTAACTCTCTAACCGCATTAATGAGGAGGTGATGCCTGTGCATCAGTGTGCACCTTACAGCTACTCCCAAAAGTTTCAAGGAGGTGCTGATGGGACAAGTATCCATACTAACAATCTGATCCATACGTGGAGGATAGAGAGAGGATGAAGGATGATATAAAAGGAAAAGAAAACCTCCAGAACTAGAGATCAAGAAAGAAATGAGAGAAAAACACTGTAAACTAAGGAACAACACTTGCAATCTGTTATTAAGTGAGGGAGATATATAAAGAAGAGTTAACCTCCTCGGATTGAGTCCGAGGACAATTTACCCTTTATAAACTTGTTTCTATTGTGATCTTGACCCATTATAATTGGTATACAGACTTGTTAGAACCTAAATTTCAAATTCACTCTCTACAAATTTATTGTGTTAGGCTCTTTGGGCCTATTCTCTCTCTATTTTAAGCTTTGGTACAAATTGTGTCTTTACAGGCTCCATTCCTGATCTTAAATTATGTTGAAAAAAAGTATTGACCTTTAGAAATAAATAAATAAAATATGAAAAGAAAAAGTACTGACCTTTAAAAAAAAATAAAAAATAAAAATAGTAGCACATGCTCAAAGAGGGTAGTATTTAATATTTATAACTTTAGCCTACTCAGAAAGCTTGCTCAAAGACTTTTCGGGCTAAGGTTATTTTAGAGAGTAAAGTGAAACATCAAAACCAGCCTCAAAATCTCATTAATATATAAGAATATGGAGATATATTAGAATGAAGTTCAACCCACTTCCTTACTTTTTGTCTCTCCTCCTAATTTTCGCTTTTTTCAAAACAAAAAATTAATAATTTTTTTTTTTGCGCATGCCATGAAATATTAGCAATACAACCCACTTCCTTACTTTTGTCTCTTCTCCTAGTTTTCGCTTTTCTCAAAATATATATATATATATATATATATTCGCTTTTCTCCCACTTTCTTTGCGCATGTCATAAAATATTAGCAATAAATAGAATAATAGTATATCACCCTACCTCTTTCCATGGAAAAAAGATAGACTACAATTTTGTCGCCTACTGTTTATCAAATATTATCAAAAATGTGAATAGCCACCAATAATTTTTGGGCATGGAGCTAAACTGTTGTCTAACCAATCAAATAGGGGTATACTTGAGCTGCTGAGCACTTGACACAATCAAAACTATTAAAATAAAAAACTCAACTTTAATTTCATCATTTTCACTATATTACATATAGTAGACTAGAATATGAAGTCAAATAGCTTTAGGTCTGTCGTACAAATATATAGCTTGTCGTGCCCCAAACCCAAAATGGTCCAAAGCGTGAGAGAAGAACGTTTAAGAGCGAGAACGTAGGACATTTTTCTTTTCTTTTACTCTCCTCAACACATGATAAGAATAAATAACCATACTAAAATCTTCATATAACAAGTTAGTGCTTTATAACACATTTACAAACAATAACTCAAGTCATGTGCCTCCAAATAATGCATGAATATATTTCAAGGCTCCAAATGGATAACACAAAACCACAATCCCTTCTAGAATACACAACCTCAACATTGTAGTTAGGCCTACAAAGCCTAAGACTAACAAACCTCAAGTATCCAACCTCCAATAGAATTAATTATGACATCGTTAAACTTTTTGCAAGATTGAGTCACCAATCAATCATAACATAAACCTCTCAATTAGCATAATGCTCCAATCACCACCAATAAAACAAGCTCCATGCTCGAGGTATAGCAAATTTATCTGAAAAACTGTTGGAGAGTAGGATGTAAAGCCCAGTAAGTAGCATAATTAATGGGGGTGTGAGAAATGCAAGTTTCATGATTATAAACAGTTTACAAAACATGTTTTAGTTTGGGAAATTGCTAACTAAATACTGCAAGATCATTTTCAATAATAATGTAACAAGAATGATTAAATGATGAAACACAAAATTTCTCAAAATAATACCATGAAACTATATATTATAATCTGTAAGCACTAATAATATAATTCCAAAGCCATAAAATCTAACATACGGTAATTTTATCACAAATATACCATACTACCACATAGACCGGTCAAGGAATCCACCCATTCACAACTGGCATGATATTGTCCTCTCTGGTATGTAGACTCTTGGTCCCATGGACAGCAGCCTCACCCATACCCTTAAGGTTTTTCTCTCCCCCCATGGGCAGTAGAGAGAGTGCGTCAAATAGGACATCTCTTGCATGTGGTCTCTTGGCCCCATGGGCAGCAGCCTCACCCACATACAAGCAAGGAACCCCTTCCCCCCATAGGCAGCAGGGAATAACACATTATCCAAAGTAAAAAGGCATTGACCTAGATTTGATTCCGTTGTCACAAAGACTACGGAAACCAAATCGGGTGATCACTAGAAAATCACACATAGCATAGGGTTTAAACCACATAAAGCTCACAGGTATACATTTCCTTTCAAATACATAGTTTATAACTAGGTAGTTTTAGAAAAACCTTAAATAGTCTAACTTCCACAAAGTTTTTAAGGTTTTCAACTTCATTCTTGTCAAGAGATTTTCTATCAATTTCCCACATAACAAAACAAGATAAGCATCTTTAATTTTCTAATATACCATAAAATCCATAATTTCCTTATCAAAGATTAAATAAAAGATGATAATTTTTTCATATCAACAATTCATGCATTTCCCCAAATGCAATACCAAATATGATGCATTTTCATATATAATCATAAATATATTAAGGTTACTACACAATAGTTTTTTAGGAAAATATAGTTTCCATAGGTAGTTTCCAAAAGCGTATCTAACCCAAAAACAACATTTATGCAACATCATTATTTTTCAAAAATCCCATTAAAAAGCTACTTACTTCAGCAATCCAATCCAAATTAACCTCAACCGAGCACCGCATTCAACCAATCAAGTTACTAGTTCTATCACCAAGTACCTTGGAACCTAGAAGCACAAGTATCAAGCCTATTAATAACAAGGCCTACTACCAAATTACGCTATCAAATTTGTCTCCATAAATCGGAAAATATTCCCTCAAAAATCAAACCTAAGGCCCTAAAGCCTAGCTTGACCATCCCAAAACAAGTACCCCTACCCAAACGGGAACCAAACAAGCATCCAAGAAACTCACAGTGCTGACACAACCAAAACATTTCAAATTCAATACCGTAATAATGTGCATCAAAAGATAATATAACATACTCATGAATCTCTTTGAGTACTAAATAATATATTTAAGCCAAGATAAGATCAACCGAGGTTTGGGATTAATTCCACAATTTCTCAACGTTTTAGTCTTGCTTTCAGATTTAGTACATAGCAGGGCAGCCATTTTGTAAAACTTTTTTGGTCAATGAAAAGTTATCCGATTAATTCAAAACTTTAAAGGAACGTTCCCCTATATGTATACAACGTACCACAGAAAATTCAGCCCAAAACGATTTTTATGTAATTTATTAAAAATCATGCATTGCGGCTGACTCAAATCTGTCATAACAGCTTTAGAAAATTGCTTTAGTTGTAAGACTAACCCAAAATATTTGAGAATTTACTCACATTAAAACCACCAAATTTAAAGCATATTAAAAATAAGGAATCAAACCCAAAATATCATATAAACAATTTATCAAACACTAGGTATGCAAAAAGCACATGCTCACACTCCACTTTCAAAAATTCAAAGTTAACACTTCACTCACAATCACATTTGCCAAAGTCATTGCCAAAAATCAACCCCAAACTTCCACAAAATCAACTCATATGATTTGCTCAAGGAACCCAAGTTTTTAACCATTAAGAAACCCCAAATGATCATCATTTGTAAAAGCTCTTAACCATTTAACAAATAAATCCACCAAATCAAAAACCCATTTACTCAATCACATGTATACCACTCATGTAGCTTAATTAGAAAGAAATCTTACAAAAACTTGAAAAGCTACCAAACAATTAAGAGTTTTACCTTTAAAGTTTGAGAGAATGGAGCGTATGGGGTTTCTAATGGGGTTCTCCAGTGAAATCCACCAAAAGTGGTGGTGGATGGCTGGTTTGCCGATGAGGGAGTGAGAGAAATAGAGGGAGCTAGAGTGTGCATGTGTGTGGGCTTCGATGGGTGAGTGAGATAGGAAAATAGAGAAACAAAGAGAAGGGGCAGCTAGTCAAGAGGAAGAGAGATATCAACGTGAAATGAGGAAGAAAAGGGGTGGGGGGGCTGACTTAAGTTGAAAAGCTTAATTACCAATTTGCCCCTCAAGCTTCCTTCAAATTACACTTAATAACTGGGGTGTTGCATAGTTGACTCCTAATATATAATAATAAAATAAAATAATTCAATTGTATATACATTAATATACTATGATCGATCTAGGCCAAAAGCTAAATTGATGCAAACCAATTGTATGCAATAATAACATAAATAGTATATGACTCTCTGTCTTCAGCATGATAGTAACCTCTAATTCGCAAAAATTCTGCAGCACGTGACCAATAAAGATGAGATGCATAAACAATAGTAATAGTGAAAATGGCCAAATACCACCATTTTGCAAAATTTGTAGCAATTGAGAACTGTTTCGGAACTAATTAGCAATGTACCACTTTTTAGGTACTCGAGTTCTAAATGGTACTCGAGTTTAGTAAACTCAAGTTCCTAGTTTCTATTCCACAATGGCGTTGGCTGAGTTGGCATTTGACATTAAAAAATGCCACGTAATACTCGAGTTTAAGAAGCTCAAGTACTGTGTTAGTCTGTACCCGAGTTTCTATAACTCAAGTATGGCTCGGGTCTAATAAACGAAATAATCGAAATCATCCAGATTCATACTCGAGTTTCATGGATTCGAGTATTGTGTTAGCAGTACCAGAGTCCTCTAAACTTGAGTTTTGTCTTCAGATATGCCTCTTGATACTACTTAATGGCTTCCACTTATACACCTTTTAGTGTTGTCATGTACAGTGGAAACTATCATGCCTATCATTTTTTTTCTCTGTCATGTACAAAGGATACACACCCATGAGTATACACTTTCACCATTCTATAAAATATTTTGTCATTTAGGGCTTTCATTGGAAATATGCTTGAGTACCACAGCTATCTCCTTTATTATTATGCATGTTTGTCATACCACTTCGTGGCAATATATATATCCAAATCCCAAAATGAAGTAAAAAAAAAAATTAAACTACAAAACAATTGCACAAAGACCACACTTTGTATTTCAAAAGATAGATACAATAAGATTCTTCATGGCAGACTAAGGTTCTTCACCCATATTGTTGTTCACTAAGGCAAAACACACCAACAAAATTACAAACATGAAAAATAACCATGACAAAACCAGCTTGTATATTCTCTCACACTCTCTCTAACCCTCTTAAGTTTTTCCCTAGCTTCAACATAAAGCTCATGAGCTTCTCTTCCCCCCTTAATTTTATTGATGCATAGGTTTGTTCTAGACTTGTGTCAAAATGCTTTTATCTTATTCTCCATATCTGACCCTAGCCCTTTCTTAATATCTGCAATGAAAAGTAGTTGTTTCAATATAACCTAAATTAGGCTCAGTTTGAACCAGAGAAATCACACATAACTAAAACTGAACTTCTTCACAAGCAAAGAAATCACTATAATAGAAGTAGCACACTGAATTTCTTGCTGTCAGTAATAAATTCCATCCTCAAAGCCAAATTCTGTTGAACCAATCACAAAAATAGGTAATGCCAGTGGATTAACATACAAATCAAATAGCCTCATAGCAATTTTAAAGATCTAAAAACATTACCAAAGAGCCTTCTTAAAACTCATCAAGTACATATTTTTGAGTAATACAACTTGTAAATGGGAAGAAAAAAGCATCCATAAGGTTGCCTAAAGTAAAAGGAAGTTACAGTTTTCAAGACATACTGATGACAAACGAACAGATTGATGAACATAAAGTGAGAAACAACAAAAACCATACTTACAAGAAAGCAAGTTGAGGGATTTTGGCCAAAAACACGGGAAAAGGCCCAGACAAGTTATTGTTGTTCAGCCTCCTAGTCTCATAACATGACAAAAATAAACAGTATTAACTAAAATCATATAATTGATTACATAAAAAATCCCAAAACATAAACTATACACAATATATATATGGTAGGGTACTTGAAGATGATCATGTTAACAAAGGCCAAGTCAAAGTTGAAACCCTTAATGGTAGGGTACTGGAAGATGATCATGCTAAGGAGAGTGCCTTCACAATTGTAAAATACGCAATCAAAGAAAACTTCTAAGATCCAATAGGTTAAAAGTGGAAAAGTGAAATCATGGCCAACCCACAAATGACTAAACACCCTTCAGAGAAAGAAAAAAATGAAAAACATTACATTACACATAGGGCAATTACACATTACATTACATTAACCAATTAGTATGCAATTTTTGCGATAAGCCAAATGGCAATGCTAATGACTTTTTGTGTGCATCCTATAGGGAAAGTAGCTTATAGTATAAATGTCATATTTGGTCCTTAAAGTTTTATCAAATTTTTCTTAAGTTTTAAAAATACATAATTGAATGGCATATAGCATGCATTTTGATCTTATGGCATATATGCATTTTGTTTCAAGTTGCATTTAGAAGGATGCCACGATTCAAACTTAGCGTATCTAATCTGTGAGACCACCACTCGTCGGTACATCGTTCCGCTTAGGGCATGTTCTTCGGTTATGCCCCTTATGGATCACATAACCCGCATTGCACTTTCCTCCCCCCTCCTTCCATGGTGTGGTTCTCAGCCGTTTCCCACCCTCGTCCATCTCATTCTTGATTCGTGTTGAGACAGGGCGACCTTTCTCTCAAATCAATCGGGGGTTAGGGACGACCCTTCGAGTTTCTTTAGGATCCAGCCATGATAGTCTATCTTTCAATGCAAGGAAAACAGGAGCATAGCTCCGGAACATTGTGTTCATGCTATAGCATGGGTCAATGTACTGCTCTGCATTAAGTCGATACCTAATACAAACTAAAATGACATGTGAGCATGGTATCTTGTACAGTTTCCAACTCTGACATGTGCAAGTTCTTTGCAGTAGATTAACTCCATGTGTGTGATCCCCATGTCCAATAGTCCCTGGATTATGCGGTGTATCTACTTGATATGATTATTGTTATCCGCTCAATCTCGTCACCCTGTGATGCTCTGCCTTCACCTTATTTCTCTTGAAGATATCCAAGGCATATTTACATAATTTTTTCCCCGAATTCAACTGCCCTATGCTCTTATTGCAACGATCATCGAAGTAAGCATTCAGTTTGAACCATGTGTATTTCACCATTACCGTAATGAGCAGGCTGCGAGCACCCTTTAGAACACCATTGAAGCACTCGGAGACGCTTGTAGTCGTCACCCCATAACGGTAACCCTCGTTAAAAGTTAGAGCCCATGTCTTTGGGCTCTAACTTTTAACGAGGGTTACCGTTATGGGGTGACGACTACAAGCGTCTCCGAGTGCTTCAATGGTGTTCTAAAGGGTGCTCGCAGCCTGCCCATTACGGTAATGGTGAAATACACATGGTTCAAATTGAATGCTTACTAGGTAGCACTTGTTGCCCTCTATACTAGATTCTTTAAAGTTTCATTGTTCCATTTAGTGTTGACGTTACTGCATAGATGACGAAGGTAGTAACGATGTTCTATCATGGGAAGTTGCAAAAAGTCTTAATTAGTGTCTCTGAAGACAGCGTGTATCCCAGGTGTCTATCAAATATGACGCACAGCTTGCTCCGATTGGTAACATACGTTCTTATACAAGCCAAGAACCAACCCCAAGTCTCTGTGCTCTCGCTCTTGACAACAGCAAAGGCTAGTGGATAAATATTATTATTAACATCTGTCACCATTGCAATCATCAATTTCCCTTTATATTTTCCATAGAGGTGGGTTGCATCAATGCTGATCACAAGCCTACAATACTTGAACCCAACAATACATGGACAAAATGCCCAAAATTCGAACTTGAATGTATAGATTCCCCGTTCATAATTATCGTCCACTAATAACTTATACTTTGTACCCGGACTTGCATCCTTAAGTCCTACCAAAAAATGCGGCAACTCTGCATAAGACTCCTTAAAATCCCCGTATATAGCTGCAACGGCCTTTTGTTTGGCATCCTATACCTTGTATGTGAACCATAATGATTACGATAGAAATGAATACAAGTTAAATAATTATAGTTGAAGAAAACAAATCAAGACTTGTAAGGCTATAAGATGAAGATAATATTTCTTTCTCTTTATTCCTTTTTCTTTTCTTTTTTTTTCAATTTCATTTTTCATAATATAAAGTATTCATAGGTTTTGGGAAAAAAATATCATGCATATACTTCCATGAAGACTAATGTCTCTACATTAGATTGAAAAAAAAAATGCAAGTTAAAGAATACCTTGTAGTGAGATACTTTGTATTTTAAGTCTGCCAAAGCAACGTGGCGTAAGTTCTTTATCTTATACGTGGGATCTTCTCGTATATAGTGCTCAAGTATGTATGCTAGGAACACCAAATCAATCATCCGACCATCATAAGCATTCTAAATTTTGTCGCACGTGTGGGGGCCCTTGCATTTTGCCATCGTCCAGACATTGTCTCCCTTGCAACAGATCGCACGGACTAACCATGGATAGGAATCATCCTCACAACTCACTATAAGCCTCTTTAAGTCTGAATGCTCAGTTTTGAAACTAAAATTCTCTCGTACTGCGTACTAGGTCAACGCATGTCGCACCGCCAATTTAGTCGCAAATACCATCCCTTTCATTGGTTGCTCCCCAGGCGTCCAACTTGATAATTTTGCTTGCATAACTGGTGATGAATCAAACATATTATCCCAAGTGTTTTTGGTGAACCATTCCAGCGTAGAATCGGGGCCAGGGCATGTGTCTCTATTCTCTTCTACAACCACATCTTCGATATGATCAACATCCTCATGTTCACCCATGTATCTAGGAGCTCCTCGAAGTCATCCCTAGTAACATTAATATGGGTTGCATCATCACCAAGTCCGTGACTATCTTCATTTTTGGATGTGCCCCCATGCACGTCATCATGAGATAAATGCTCTCCTTCATGCATTCCCTGGAGCACTTCCTCCTCCTCAATCGAGTTCACATGTGGAAATGTCTGCCACGGTTCACTGCCATACCTATCCCCTATGTTCTCTGCACACCCTTGATAAGACTGTAACGGTATTGAGTCGATGTGCTCATCTACAGTTTCATCCAAAACAGTATGTTGTGAACCCTCTCCAACCTCTACTATGGCGGGCTCAATAGTGACATAAAGATTTGAAGCAACAAATCCCTTCACCACCATTTGTTCAACAACTTCCCACATCATCTTCACTTCGGTGCCACCCAATAACTGTAGTGAATTGTAGAAAACTTGGGTGTCTACAACCTGTTGAGGTGCTCGATACACAATGGAAATGCTATGCCTAGAGTGGTCTAACCGCATCACCCTCAATATTCTTCATTGCAATGGCGTAAGGCCTATCCCACGCTTCACCTTAACGCATTTTTGCTTTTGGTTCGAGCCTTGGTATGACAACCCATGCAACTCATGATAATATGTCTCTCCATCATAGTACACATAGAAATAGTGAAAATCCATCTCCGACCTGTTCAAAGAATATTGTAGTTGTCATAATCTATAACCACTTAAATAAACTTGACGTATGATAAAAATAATTTATATTCAAACTCAATTAAAAGCCTGTTTCTGTATAGACATATAAATAATTGAATCTCGATCATTCAAATAATTTATACACATAGACATAATGTGCACTTAACCATATATGTATTTTGCAAACGTATAAATAATTAAAACTCAACCATGGGCAAACTTTATTTTATGAAGCCAATTTTTTTGTTGAGTAATGAATTCATATTACTATGAACACCCGTATTACTGTAAAAGTGAACAGATATCATATTACCTCTATCTATCAACCATGAGTTTTATACAATTAAGCCACACGTGAACTATACTTGTCACTATGTAGTTCTAGCACTTGCTTATTCTAAAGGTGTCGTTAGATTGAATATTTTCAAAGGATTTGCTAAATTTTCTTCTATTTACACCCCCACTACGTTTATGTGTGTAACTTACAAATTAAAAGGAATTGCATATTTTTTAGCTAACAAGCAATTACTTTTTCATGTGTCCTCGACATGGTGGTTCTGAATAAAATAATCTTACTATGCATGCTCTCTATTTGCTATCATATGGTCAAGCTTGATTCTATTATATTTGTGCTCCATTTGTTTTGACAAAAATTTTTATATATATATCAACAGTTGTACGTAGTTAATATTGCAAAACTCATTACATGAAATACACCCCATGCATAAAAATCTCATACGAACCACATGCAAACACAATCTAAAACTAAGCATTTAACTATTACCTCTTTGTATTGAGCACAGCAATGTTGACCCAAACGTGGAAATGGACAGCACGTTGGTCTTGGATGGAGATACTGACACTGATAGACAAAGACTTGCAGATGGTGACCCAACTACTAGTAAAGCTTCTGCTTCTTCAGACCAATAAGCCTTCTGCCTCGTTAGATGTATCAAGCTTGGAACAGTAGGTACTGAAATTAGTTGAAAGCTGGCAAGGGGTTAGTTTGTTAAGTGGTACTCGAGTTCACAGAACTCAAGTTTAAAAAAGAACAATACTTGAGTCTATTATTCTCGAGTACCATTCATTTGCATTCATTGCAATGGTTGGCACCAGTAAGTAGGTGTGGGTAATAAGTATATAACTCAAGCTTATCAGTCTCGAGTACTGTACTTGCTATCTACTCGAGTTTGTATACTCAAGTTCCTTTCATCAAGTATCTCATCAACCACTTCGGCCGTTTCTACCCAACATCAACTTCAACAAACAAAAAAACTACTATGGAAAATATTAGACACAATATATGTGAATTTTTTATTTAAATATTTTATTAATGTAGCAGAAAATTGTAAAACTTGTGATTAAATTTAATACCACATCAATTTATATTTGTTACCCAAGTCAAAAAAAGATACTAGTTTGACGCAAATACAAATTCTTAGCTCCTACTAAGAAGATATATAAAAGCTAAAGCGTAGCATTTATAAACATACTTATTATTACTTAAACACTACGGCACTATTTAGAATTTGGTACACATTCGCTCAGGTTGGCACCTTTAGCTGACCAGAATCATTGAAATTGTCTCTTATTTGTAGTAAAAGTAAATAAATTCCAACTTCTACTCACTTTTTTGTTTTTTCAATCAATTTTGAAAAGTGATTTACCAAAATAGATTTTAATAGAAAAAGAAAGCGTAACATTGTATGCAAATAAGCACTACTACAAGTTCTCTGAAAAAAATATAAGGGTACGACTTACTTCCCCTACATGTTTGGATTGCCACGATAGCAAACGCACAGGATTTCAACTTATATGTTTTTCAAGCTACATGCACATATTAGCTAATGGCCTTCAGCCATTTTCACAACCGCAGTCTTGACACCAATGACTGCTCATGCGCTCTTAGTATTGTCTTGATCCACAAAGAGAAAAAATAAAATTAATAAGTGAGAATTGCTAGCATTGAAACACATACAGCACATTCACAGGAATTTGTAATATAAAGCAATTTAGGATAAACTCTACAGTCAGGACTAGTGTTTCTTTTATTTTATTTAATTGTGTTTCCCTTGTATATAATATTCGGCAAGATATGTAGGCCCCTTTAGTAAAGAACAATAATGGATTCTATAAGCTCTTCAACTGGAGCCAGCTCCTTTTTGTCAATTAGCACAAATTCCTACATAAAACCAGTGCGACAAGTTTAACTAAAAGCTTCATAATTAACTGATAAATTCTTACATCAAACAAAAGGTGCACTTTACATCAGGCATACTTGTAGTAGAAATGAAAATATTGGGATTGGACTTGTCAATCAATTTATAACATGTTTCAAAATTGCACATTTGGGATGTCAAAAACACATTTTGACAACTAAATAGAGAAATCAATGGGACGACTTGTCCACTATCTATATCCAAGATTAATGGAGGGTGTTAAGTTATTCCATGACCTAAGGTTCTGTCACAATTGCTCCACAGAACCATGATCCAAGGAAACAAAGCTTTCAGTATCTTAAAAGAACTTAATGCTCGATTATTTTGTAACTGTTCCCCAATTGCAAATCCTAGTGTAAAATGAACAAGCACAAACATGGAAGAGATCCGTAATGATGTTCATGCTTTACTATGGAACATAATGCTAGCTTTGATTTGTTGCAGTGGGATGTTCCCAAATGCTAGCTTTGATTTGATCTTTCTGAACACTTGTGCAGACTATTACTAAATAGCTTTGATAATAAACACCTGATAAAATGTAAGTGCACACATGCATGCAAGAGAGAGAGAGACAGAAAGAGTTACTGTTGACAGCAAGCCACTCATTCAAGTCCTCCCCAGTAGGAAGTTTTACAGCCTCCCTTAGGTTTCCACTTCCTAGAGTGCCATCAATGTGCTTTCTAATTTGTGCCCCCTGCATTAGAACAGGACAAGTACAAATACACATAACATAGCAGGTCTATAGCATTGCTAAGAAATTTTATATACTAAACACCAAATAAAAACCAATAGTGATAAAGCTGACAAAAGAACCAAAAATACCTGGGAAGGTGTGTGTGATGGAAGGAATATATTTAGGGGCTGATACGGAGCAGGAGTTCCATATGCTCCATAAGGCGACCTTGAGGGAGGTTGATAATTTCCACCATATGCACTGCTAGGACCACTAGGCTGCATTTGTGATGGTGCAGTTTCCTAAACAATACGCATTAAAAAAATTCAAAGGATAAGAACATACACATTAGAATAACTGGGAGAAATGCAACAATGTTTGCAATTACACAGCAGTTGAGACAACTATATCACACAGAAAAGAGAGTCACAAATAAACACCTGATAATATGTTTGAGAGGTATCGTAGCCATAATTGGATTGATCAGCACCCTACACGGCTGCACTTTGTGTTTGAGAATTTTCGAGAGGCATAACCCTGGCTTCTTTCTCTGCAACAAAAAAATCCATCAACTGAAACCGCATACTGAGGCAACAAAAGCTATATCATAGAGCTGGCCCCATTAAAATCAGCATTTTGAAAAGAATATCATAAAAAGAAACCAGGGATCGGTCCACACATTGATTCATCAAAGTAAATTGAGGCTATTCAAGATAAATAAACTGCCTTTAGGTAAGGTGATCGGCTAATCTTAAAGTATTGATCCCGTGTGCTCTCCCACAAGGATGCGCCACCAACATGAGCAATAACTAAAGCATCGGCCATTTTATTTGCAGATATGCACTGTGAAGACATAGAGTGTAACCCAATAAGGGGAAAAAAAATTGTATCTATATTTTAAAGATAGAATCAAATGGTTTCAGGTCCTCTATGGCAACATAGGTGTGTATGAGATGCACATGTAAATACATTCTTTTCCCTTTTATGTAAATATATTTTCACTCTTTCATCTGTATTTAAACTACTCAGTTAAGTAAAAAATGTTACAAGCTTATAGGGTCAACATCACAATTTGCCTTCTTGGTAGAAAAAACTTGACATATACCATTAAAACAGAAAATTCAAAGCCAATAAGTTATACATTGGCCTTAGGCAAGGACTTAAATAAGATAAAACCCAGATCTTTAAGACTACAAAGATCAACCATAACAATATTATATTTAACAGTTCATATCTCTATGTAATTAAAAAATTTTCCTCGTGTCCTCTTCACGACAAAGGGTGCATGATCAATTGTCCCAGGATTTCCCAACACTATAACAGCAACCATTTCAACAGTCCCCAGAGCCTGCAAATTGGACCAAATAATGAATTAGCCCTTAAGTGCTGATGCTCCAGATATAATCTCGATCAATTTAGTGGTAATAGATGCTTGACGAATTCTATCATGAACAATCAGATGAACAACAGAGATCAGTCATGATGGAGACAGAAATACAAAAAATGAAAGTACACAACTATTATATTAACTAACAAGAGTAGCTAAAATTGGAAGAAAATATTTCAATTGGTGAGGTCCATTATGAATGACCACATCATTGTTCACACACTCATGCTTAATCACTTTCCATATAGAGATAGAATTTTACTAAAAGCATTGCCATTGTCACAAAAATGGAACATATTACAAAGAAAATATCACTATTAATCTGGCATTAAATAATGGGCAATTTCTCCACAACTACGCATGTCAATTTTTTGCCCCCTTAATACCTAGTAAGAAAGATGGAGTTCCAGCTAAAACCTTTGGATTTGAACATAATAGAACAGTCCTAGAATAGATTTCTTACATCTAATTTATTATTCATTGCAATGCTATTAGACACCAGTAAAGCTAAATGGTATTAAAGCTCTAAAGGAAATGTGAACCAAAGATTATGTACTATTGCAAAAAAATAATCAAGCCAAGTGGTATCCTTGTTTTTGGGTTTTTGCTTCAGTGCCTCTCAATTTAGTCAATAAATTTTCTCTTTTTCAATAATTTTGAAAATTGATATACAACAAAGGTTGCCCTCAGAATTGTACAGCAATAAATTAAAAATTTAGCCCAAGTAATCAGCCAACTAAGAAGACTCTCCAGGGCTCATACTCAATATTCTCTCTACAAGCAATAAATCATTTGGGGTTGTGACCTGCAAAACAATCTTGACAAAATGATTTATAGTCCAAATAGATGAGATTTCCCTTCAATAGCTTACTGGAAATTTAACTCACATTGCTCAATCGCCACGTATCCATATTCCTTGATGATATCAACTATGCTCATACAAGCTTGAGCAACAAATTCCTTGTCATCATCTTCAGTCACAATCTTGATATAAATATTCATCACAGTATCTGTAGATTACAAAAGGCACTATAAGATTTCTACTACTACTAGAAAAACAGAAAACTAGCCAGGCCAACAATTTCAAGCTAAGATGTTTATCATTCCTACATCATGTTCTTACCAAGAACTTCTTTTGTTTTTGCCAGTCCTTCCTGCAAAATGAGACAAAGATTGTGATCAATTCAGTAGTATATATTTCCACCTATGGGATTTAAAATGACATAAAGTAACAAAACCAAAGCTAGCTTTCAACTGAAGTTGCAAATCTGAAGAGGCTGCTTCTAAAAGCATTGACAACTAGATAGTTCTTTATTGACTAATATCTATATCAAACTAATATTGGCAAATAAACAGCTCCACAGGATCTAAATAAACAAAATCCAGATGACAAATTAATGCCACGGTTTGGCAAGTAGAAGAATCAAAATTAGAGAGAGAGAGAGAGAGAGAGAGAGAGGATTCTGATGCAGACTATATGTTGACTCTGATAGATCGCCTGTGCTGCTATTAATATGCCAATTCAAAAATGACAGAAAAATAATAATGAAGTACTAGATAACACGAGGGTATAATACAATGACCCATAGTGTGAGAATGAAAAAACTCTTGCAATACGTACAGAAAACAAGATTTTAACAAATAAATTTGTAATGGGATGTCACCTTGACTAGTAGAAGTCAATAAACTATTCATCAAAATAGTATCATATCCAACGATTCTGTTTATGAGGATTTGCTGCCACCTAGTAATAAGAAAATATCCATTTACGTTCAACTCTCTACAAATATGCATACACCTCAAATTATAAAGTTCAACAAATGGTAGACAAATTTAAAACATAATTAAGTTTACCAAATTGTAAGGAAGCTTTGTAAAGCTTTCAATTGATCTCAAACAAGCACACTAATGGTATACTGAAGTTAGAACCTTTGTATTATTCCTAGAAGAATGCCGGTGCATTATCTTCCTAAACAGGCATTGACACAATTGTTCTCAGTGGCTCTAGCTAGTTAACAAAAAGAAAATGTAGAGTTTGTTTAGACCCCTTTAACACACAATTGGATTAACCTAGTTAACAAGTCAAGTTATTACTTTGTCCAAATTCCAAATCTAGCTTAACACAATTATATAATCATATCAATGCAAAGTACGGAATATAAAAAACACAAAGATATGATGACCTAAGAAAACCAAACCGGTAAAAAACCTGAGGAGAATTTAACCTAGCTATCCTTAAGGTAAACTTGAATCCACTATGAAAGAATCAAAGTGTACAATAGCGATTTAGACCACTAACATCCTATTGCTACCCACCAGTAGAATTTACTGACACGACCACGTGCAAGCTCCGAGACCACGGACTCCTTCTTTCTTGGATTCTCCAGGAAGTACAAGCACTCCCGCTTGTGTATCTTTAAACTCTTATGGCAGCAACTGAACGATCATCAAGCTCTCGAAGAAATCTCCTTCTTGATAATCCCAAGCTTGTGTGAAGGCAAGCACCTCTCAGATTTCACAAGAGATTCACACAAACAGCAATATGAGCAACCTCAAAAACGTGGCTAGGGTTTGCCTTTTATACCTAGGACAAAATATAAAACCCTACACATTATATGGGCTTAAGGCTAAGTTGGAAAATCTGCAGAAAAACAATCTGCACGACTTTCGATCGGTCGAATCTAATTCTCGATCGATCGAGTTAGGTAGAAATGCACAGTAACTTCTGCAGTTAACTCGATTCCAACTTTACATAAATCAAATACTTTGAGCAAGTCTAAAACACAACTAGACACCTGTTTTTTTATCATGGTTTGCCAACAATACATATTAGAGTTCTAATACATTAGTTCCTAAGTACTTAGAACCTAACAAAAAGCTTTAAGTTTTAATCACAGATGATTCTCAATCTGTATTCTAGGTTTCATACTACAGAAAGGCAGCCCCAGTTCCAGTATTGGAGGAAGCACATGGCATGGAAAGCATAAATATAAAGGTCCACGGAAATTAAAATTTTGAAACAGCCTGATATCAAAATTATGAATCAAGACTTAGAAACCAATAATTGAAGCAAAAATAGGCTCTAGACAGAAAAATTGCCACTTCCAAGCTCAATTTAAACCAGAGTTATGTTCAGAAGAAATAACCTGTTTCCAAAACAGGAATGTCGAGCTAATATGCTAATGTTAATGGTACGAATATTATGGCGAGACCTTGCTTCTTCAAGTAGCAAAAATTATCCGAACAGGACGAGCGCTTATTAGAATATTGAAATGTTAGATGTTAGAAAACCACAGCAGAGTATGCAAACAAATTTCATGAATTGCAAGGAGGAATCAAATTTGGTGAAAAGATTACCTTTTCCATAGTGTATATATATGTTGGCTCAAATGCTTTGATTCTCTTCTCAAGTGAATGCACTAAAAAAGTAATAGCAAAAAAACAAGAAATATATAGCACAACTTAGGAAATCAACAAAGTGAAATTTTTATCATTAAACTTCTATCACAACAGGAAAACAAGGTGGTTCAATAACTCTACGGTCCTTACCAAGAAAATTATCTTAGCAATTATTATTAACACTTTCTACTTATCAACAAAAATTATTATTAAAACTTTCCCAGTTCCCCCCTCCCCCAATAGAAAGGGAACAAACAAACTCGAATATCTTCTCTCTATATCTCTCTAATTGTCTAACTGTCGGTTGGGTGATGGGTCCCACCCAAATAATTAGGTATGCTTCAATATCGATATTCAGCAAATAACGTAGCAAGATCATAATTGGGGTAAAATGTAATTATGGACACAACCTTTTATAATTCACCCAAAGCTGCTCTTGGCAGCCCTAAAGAATGCTGCTAAGCAAAAATAATAAAAATGAACTCCCAAAATAAACTTGTTTCAATGGATTTTGTCCCCGTTATATTTTGTAAGTATAAAACATTTGCCGACTAACCAAAAAGCTGAAGTTAGATTGAGCACCAATATAGTAAACCAGCGTTCTAGAATTGCAATCAGCATGGCTACTAGGGACTCACATTCATCCAAGTGAGGACAATAAATTTTAAGAAACTATAGTTCTACCTAGGAGTTTTCAATTTTTGCATAATCACTATAATTCTGCAACACGATGATAGTAAATGAGGAGAACTAAAAAAATTTCCAGCCTTTCCAAATGAAGTATATGCAACCATTTGGGAATATCAATATTTATATTTATACTTGCAAGATTCTGCACTTGAAATTTCAAATTCAGCAAATAGAGACTTGGCCTTGATACAATAAATCAAATATGGTACAGTATAAGTTTCTCCTTATAATGCATTTAGAAACCAAGCAACTTTCACGATGCATGTTTGGAAAAATATGAAAGGGAGAGAGAGAGAGACAGTTTTTTTTGTAAGTAACTGAACAACATCTGCATCAAATATTGAAGCCAATTGTCAGTCCTACTGGCTGATAATAACAAGAAATATTAAACCTGTCTGTTATGAGTATGAAGACCAATAGAGGGCTTCCATCACACATTTAGTATGACTAAAAATTTTTAAAAAGACATTCAAATTTTAATAAATTAATAAGATGACATGATTTGAACAAAGCAGAACTTCATGATAGACATATGAGATTTTCCAATACAAAAAATATGTGGAGATTTAGCCTTAGGGTACATGCATCCGCATTGACCAGTATCTAGCCTCATGTCTTCTCCTAGTATATCTTTTTTTGATAAGTCGATAGTTTATGTCTTCTCCAAGTGTATCATCAATATATCATTAAAGTTGAAACTAAGTGCCTGCTTAGGAGGGCAGTTTAAAACCAAACTTTTTCAAAGTACATCACTTTAAAACCTCACCTTTTTAAGTGTAGCTTTTCAAACAACCCTTTTTTTATAAGTAATCAACCAACCCATTTTCAGAAAAGCTAAAAATTAAGCTGTACCAAATGGATATACAAAGGAAGTCTGCTAAAGTCCAAAAGGTGAGAGAGTGAGAGGAGAAGAGAAGAGAGGAAAGAGATCTGAAACCTTCAAAAATGTCCTCATAGGAGGGATCACAAACTACAATGATTTCGTTCACTTCAATCAATCGTGAGAAAGTGTAAAAACTGCAAGAAGTCATAATATAATTACTTTATAAGAAAATTAATCAATGAACAATGAGTGTAAAAGCACACAAATAATACTTAAGGTACCCATCTTAAAGTTGCCTTAGGAGACAAACCTACATCTGTGTCACACCTAGGAGGTCTTACCCTAGAACTATAAAAACATGAATCAGGTCAAATCTTTAGTCACTAGATATTGGCTGCAACGATAAGTTTTAGAATAAAAACTTGCATTTATGGTCTGACTGAAAGTTTAAAGCAAGCTTTCACGTTGTGCATTTTTTTTCCCAAATGACTAAATTGATAGTCAACTAGAATAATGCATCCCATCCATTCAATAAGTGAAACATAAATGGCATATTGATATGACCAAATACTGGTTGTCCATTCAATTGTCATGAGAGGATAACTTTCCACAAGCCCTCTAGAAGAATTTGAAGCCAATCCCTTGTGATGGGAATAAGACATTCATATAGAAATTGAGTTGTTTCCATTTACCTATACAAAGCAATTGGTTGGCCTAAAAGTGGAAGATACTGCTTTGGCATGCTCACCTATTTGCAAAAACACAATAGATTCATCATGTGGCAGATGAGGAATAGAAAAACTATTGATAATAAAGAAAATGGAAGCACATATGTGAGATGTGTAGTGTGCTACATATAAACACCATACACACACATGCATGTATGTATGTATATGCAAAAAGATACAAAACCATACATCATCTCAAAGATAACAATGGCACAATTGACAGTATGAATAATATAAAGTGTGAGAGCTAATAATGACTGTACAGTTTCACTAAGTTGAATTCTAAAAGCTTTGTCCCTAAAATCATTATCTATTACAAGAAGCTGAGCGGATGTGACATCCAACTGCAGATGGGGAAAATAGACTAATACATTAAATCCAAGACATTACCAACCCCACATACCAGGTTCTGTAGTGAGTGCAATGCGATCCCTTGAGATCACAAGTTCAGGTGACAATTCATCAAAGCCCAAAGTTTAAGGTACTCCACTACTGTTGTTAAAAGCCCTTGACTTGCTAAATTTTCAGCATATTTTTCAACAAGCTTACACAAAGATGCACTAAATTGCTTCTGTCCAGTTGTGAAGCCAAGGACAATAGTCTTTTCCATCAAATCCTAATGAAACGATTAAAAAAAGAAATAAGTATTGTGGACAGAATATACAGGTCAAAATACACCTCTACATGTACCAAATTAACCTGCAGAAGCTCAGCATAGGATTTCCCTCCATGCCCAGTTCTAAGACTCCTTGACCAAATCATAAACAATGCACTGGAATGTCACCCCCCCCCCCCCTCTCAACAAAAATCATTATTGTAGCCCAGTAATGCATCTCACCATCTTATAACCTCATTTGGTCTATAGCCGCGTTTACACTTGCGGCCTACTCACCGTGACTATAGCTTCAACAGGTTTATAACCGCATTTTTTTCAATGCGGCTACAAGCTAAGACCTATAACTGCGTTTTTAAAAACACGGCTATAGGGTGAGACCTATAGTTGTGTTTTTAAAAACGCGGCTATAAACCATGTTTTGGGTGCAAAAACGCCGTTGTGGGTATCTATAGGTTTGAAATGAAAATTTTTGAAGTTCATTGCCAGAATTTTGCAAGTTGCCAACAAAAAATATATCAGCTTATAAGCCCAAATCTTCAAGTTCATTGCCAAAATATATGTGGTACAAAAAATATATCACCACAGGACAAAAAGATCCTATACATCACAAAAAGATCTTGTACTATTGCAAGCCCAAAGCAGCACTGATTCTTGAACTTGTTGAGCTGCAACAAAAGACCAACCACAAGAATTGGTATTAGCAGAGTACTTTTCAAAAAAAGAAAAGCAAACAAGTGGCAAAGCATAATCTAATTGAGTTAATAATCAAACTTATCAGCTCTTTAGGTAGGTAACTGCTTCTCTTTGTAATGTCTCAGAAAAAAGTTTTGTTTTCCCAATTTCATAATTGAAAAGAGATAGATATTGTTGCAACTGGAAAAAACAATACCTAGTACTAAACACAGCTATAAAATGTATCTTCAAATGTCAGTTCATTGTATAGACATGAGACCAAATTACTATTTTCAACACACCCGTCATGAGAGTGCTTCTAGTCCACTTACTAAGACATTATTTTATACTTCCTCATTCTTGCAAAGTTGTTATCAATTCCTGCAGTTTCACTTGCCTACTAACTATGGTTTGCTTGTTGTTAAGACCCCCATAACTTGATCAAATGGGTGTAAAAGTGAATTAGAAAAGCTAAAACATTCACAGCCTTGAGTGAGCATGCACCAACTTTGAATGAGGATGTCAAAAACTCTTACAATTGAGAATCTTTGAGTTCAATTATTTCCTACTTGACAGAAAGATATCACTTAATTTCACCCATATGGGTAACATCATCTCAACTTTGCATAGATATGACTAAAGGATAGCAATATGTTCTCAAGATGGTTTTTCTACCCCTTTAAGAAATGCGCACAGTTGAATTCCAAATAGTATTCATAAGAGAAACACACCACTTGGAGGACATCATTTTTGGCTCCACCTATGTCAATTGACCATTGAAAATCATCCCCGTTTTCTTCTCCTCACTGGTTCCTTGACTGGTCTCACCTTGCCTAAAAAGAACACAAGCAAATACTAATATGCAAATCATTTAATTATAAAGAGATGTATATGTAATTGGTATTGAATCAAAATATAGTACCATGTCTAATTCCACAGTTAGGAGGATGTGTCCGTGTCCGTTGCGGCCTTCGCGGCCGATCCTCAATGTGTGAAGCCTCTGATAGGGGGGTCTGGATGAACTCAGTATGCACAAACTCAGGGGGGACAGCGCTAGGGGTGGGTCACCCAGGGGTGGGCATGAATCTCATCTTATCTCTACCACGTACATCTGCGGAGGCAGTGCCGGTAGTTGGTGGGGGAAATGTACGAGTGGTGGGTAACGGAGATGTAGTAGAGGATGTGGGTGGGCAGGTATCATTGCGAACCATGGATGGGGACCGAGATGTGTCCCCATGGGCAAATGTATGGGATGGACCCGCATCATCATGTGCCATGGAGCCCATGTCATAACTAGTGTCCAAACACATCTCATCTACTGTCGAACTTGCCTCCTCCATGGTGTGGTCATGCACGGGTGTGTGACGCCAACCAGATGTGGGACGCCAACTAAATGTATGACGCTGACTAGATTGATGGCCTCCATGCCCTTGACGTCCACCTGTTTGCCGACCATGCCCTACAGCTGGCTCACTTGTGTTGCCCACAGCGCTTGCATCGTCCAAGGTCAACCGACCAATCTCTTCAACAGATTTCAAGGAACTAATACAGTCGATGTAGATCTCGGACCCTGGTTCGCACTTCGCCATAATCCTCAACTGTGATTCAACTTGTCACAAGTATACAAGAATAGTGTTAGTAGGTTAAACTAAACTATGCAAAGCGAGGTACGTTTATAATAGAACAGTCTTTGTGAACTTACCAAAGTGTCCTAGTACGAGGTCTCTTTTGTAATATGGCAAAGAGTGCAAGGACGAAACCACACCATATGCTCGTCATTGTAGCTCATCTCCCCATGAAAGGGTGGTGCATTGGCAATTGTGGCATGCGCATCCCATCTAGCAATATGCGTGGCATGTTCTTCAGCCTAGTTTTTGTCTAGCTTGCCCTGGAGTGTTATCTTATGAAGTTCAACTGAAGTATCGACATCGACCGGTATGCCTTGCTTCATCCCAAACTGTTGGAGAACACATTCAGGGTGATGACCTTCAACCACCCAAAAATGCATGAGCGGCAAGACAAACCTTCATATGTGTAGGCCTGTCGTACAATATGCGAGCAGGGAACCCAAATAATTTCTGTATGACTCCTAGATAATCTGCAATGATCTAGCAGATGCAAACAACCATATTAACAATATAATTAGAAAAAATGTGTAACGAATGTAAACAATACGTGGCAACAATGTTTAACTCTGAAATAAATAAATAAAATTATTCATTCCAAAGCGAATTATAAGTACAACAACTACATGCCAAAGCAATTCCCACTTGTAAGGCATGATTCTTGATTTGGCAGTAGCAAAGCAAGCGACACATGATAGGCGTATAGGACGTGTATTGGATGTTCAGTTGTTATCTTAGCCCCTTTCCATCTAGCAAACAACATAAACATAACCTTAATATTAGTTACTTACATAATTCCCATGTGAAAAAATTAATGTGGAAATGTAAAACGGTAACTATCTAAGATCCTACATACTTGATAGCAAGTGGACCTGGGGGCAGTGCCTGGTGTGGATGCCTCATCACAGGACATATGTGTGGAAACCATGCCCACGCCCACAACTGCACCAATAGCAGTGCACTGCCAATCTGCTTGGCTGTCTTCTATGATGCCTTATAGAGGTGTCTATATAGCCAACTTATTGCTCCACTACCCCAACTATAATTCTTTCCATTGTTGATTGGATTGAAAATTGCAAATACATAATTGAGAGTCATTTGCCAGACTTATCCATAAACAACATACCACCCAACATCCCCAATATGTAAAACCGAGCATACTACTGTACAAGCACCTCAGTGGCATCAGTCGGGAAAGGGTTGCTAAACTGCTCCTCGAGCCATTTGGCTTTTACCCTCCGCCCTTCCATCACTGCAGTATTCTTACCAATACCGACTTCTCTGTTAAGCAGTCTATGCCCTAGCAATTCGACGCAGAGGTCACCCCAATCTTGCATATGGGTAAATCCCACCACCAGCAAGCCATTTACAAGTACCCTCATTATAACCTCCATGTCTTGTAACGTGATGGTCATCTCACCGTGAGGCAAGTGGAATGAGTATGTCTCCGGCCGCCATCTCTCCACCAACATAGTGATCAATTCATGGTCAAGGTCTATATGGGACTCGAAGTAGCCCCTCTAACCCCGCATCTGCGATATAAGCGGCAATCCGTGGATCTAACCCACCTTCTAGGACACTTATAAATCGGTGACGACAAGTCAGTATACCTGGCACTTCCTGCAAACGGAGCAACATTGTATTAATAATAGCATTCACTAAGCACGTAATAAATATGCTTCAAACTTAAATGCCAATGCTAGGGACAAGTGCATAGTAAGAAAAATATTTCTACTACACTACAATTTTAGACAAGTGCATACCTCGCCTGCCGAAGGAGCATCCCAAAGCGAACTTGAACGATGCATTGGTTGCCTCGTCAACAAAGGTTGGACAGAGGGTCCCGCTCCATGTGGATCCATATCTGGCATAAATTAAAGGTGATTAATGGCCCATTGTACTTAAAAGCAATCAAATACAACAAAATGCATCCTAGAAGCCAACCCAAACACAGGATAAACATGGAAACCAAAAGGATTGAAAGGAGATACTAAGTGCAATTAAAACTTCATAATAGAGTATTTTTCTTTTATTCAAGTTCACTTGATTAAAGAAACTACTTTCTATTCTAGCTGACATTCTATGGTCCATATATGTGCGTGACTGCCTTCAACTGTTGCTTTGGGTAAGGAAGAATTGTTCCACAATTATAAAAATGCAGTAATAAATCAATATTCCTTTACTCATTTTTTACAGTATAAATTTATATATGTTCTAGAACCACTGGTATTTTTCTCTTCCTTTCCGTTTAAGTAAAATGCATAGGCATTATGTTTTAACTTTCTTCCTGGGAAAAAGAAGTTTATGGTGGTTTACTGTATGCAATTAGTTAGTTGTACATCACTTAATATACAATCTAACTCCTATCTTCCAGGGATAAAGAAATTTGTGGTGGTATAATGTGTACAATTGTTCAACTAAACATAACTAAATATGTAATTCCTATCTCCCAGGTATAAAGAAGTGTTTGGCAGTATACTGTGTACAATAGTTCAGTTGTGCATAACTAAATATACAATCTAACTCCCAATTTTAATATAATTTTCAGCTCTAGCTTGTCATTTATAATTGGAGCAAATACCATGCAATCATGAATGAGGAAATAGTAATACTTCTTAATATTAAATGAATGCTTGAATATGCAATTAAAACTTCAAAATAAGGGGGTTTTTTTCCCTTCTTCCAAGTTCACTTGATTAAGAAAGAAGTCACTTTCTATTCTAGCTGACACTCTGTGGCAGCCCATATGTGTGTGTGTGCACAAATGTAATACTTTTTACATAACGTTAAGGCAAATATACTGTTATTGATATATGGAGAACATGCAAAACAAGTTTTAGACTTCAAATAACCTAAAAAAACTAAGTTTTACCTAAAAGATGGTTAGTACTTATTAGAAAAGCTAGGCCTAAAGTCTCCTTCATCATTCTACACCTTCTCATGATCATGTGACTTGTATATGATTAACAAAAAATAACTGATATGCTCTAATTCTTAAATCTATTTGCTTGAAGTTTTCTTCTGATCTTCCAATATTTCCTAATGTTGGCCAATGTTGATTAGTTTTGTATATGGCATATGTGATTGACGTGTTTTGGCGGGCTTGTCTTTTTATGCAACTGCATCAATGGTTTACTTTAACTGTTTTTTCCATATTATCACCCTTGCCAAAAATCAAAATTTTCACATCAATTATTACCCCCAAAAAAAAAATTCCCATCAAGTCATCAACATCCTTCACCCTAATTGTGAAAATGAAAATTCAAACAACATTCATCAAATCAAAACAAACCAAATTTATCATTAAAAGAAAACCCTAATTTCATTCCACCCATCAAAACCATACCCAAATAACCAAAAACCCAAACCCCCAAAATCAAAAATTCCCATCCCACAAAACACCAAAAAAAGCCAAAATGTTTAATTACCTCAATAGCGAGATATTCGAGCACGGTAGAGAGATAAACCAGAGCACCAGCACGCTCAGCGTACTTTCCAGCCTTGAGAAACCTAGCGATCAATGTGCAATGTGACTGAGAGGGAGATTGAGAGCGTGTGGGAGAGTGAAAGCAAGATGATAGTGAGATTGAGAGAGTGAGAGGGAGATTGAGAAAGTGAGAGTGATGAAAGAGTAAGACTTTTTTTGATACAGATGAGAGAGTAAGATTGAGTGGGAGAAAGTTTGAAAAAGTGTTTTAAGTAGCTCGGCCATACCCAAGTTCAGTGAACTCGAGTATGAGTCTGCATCATGGAAGTAATTAACCCGAGCCATACTCGAGTTATAGAAACTCGGGTATAGACTAACACAATACTCAAGCTTCGTAGATAGACTCGAGTATTACGTGGCATTTTTTAATGCCAAATGGTAGCTCATCCAGCGCCACAGTGGAATAGAAACTAGGAACTTGAGTTTGTTAAACTCGAGTACCATTTAGAACTTGATTTTAGTGAACTCGAGTACCTAAAAAGTTGTACATTGCTAATTAGTTCCAAAATAGTGCTAAATTGCTACAAATTTTGCAAAATGGTGGTGTTTGACCATTTTCACCCAATAGTAACTACATTTTTTCATAATAAAAAAAATGCATATATAGGAGACACGATTTCATATAGAGCTATAGACAACTTTTGTTTGAGAAAAAGATAAAATCGAAGTTGATATCATCTCAAGACAAATTGTCAAACCATTTTCACCTACAGTTCATCTGAAACCATTCAAACTTTGTCTGTTCGACCAGCTCACTCCCACAACCTACACTCCACTTATCCTCTTTTATCCGAAGAATCATTCTCATCCCAACAATCCTCAAACTGATTACCTTAAAAACTCACTTTCAGAAACCCTAAATGGCTTCTACCCATTTTCTGGAAGGCTGAAAAACAATCACTTTATTGATTATTATTAATACGCCGGTATTCCATATAATGAGGCCCGAGTCCATTGCCTTCTATCTAACTTTCTTGAACATCCTAAAACGGAGTTTTTGAACCACTTTTTTCCTTGCTGTCCATATCGCAAAGAACCAAAACCAAAGGAAGTTACCCAATTAGCCGTACAATTCAACATATTTGATTGTGGTGGAATAGCAATTGGTGTGTGCATGTCACCCAAGATCATAGATGCACTCACCATGAGTGCTTTTCTCAAGAGTTGGGCTGCCACAGCAGGTGGCCCTTGTAACAAATTAGTACATCCTAATTTTTCCGAGGCATCATCAAAATCACACTTTCCTCCACAAGATGTACTGCCTCATATTTTTACACCTTTAATCGAAAGGCTTTGGTTCAATGAAGGCAAGTACAAGACAAGGAGATTTGTGTTTGATTCCAAGGCCATAGCTACTCTAAAGGTGAAAGCAAAGAGTGAACAAGTGGAAAACCCAACCCGAACTGAATCACTGTCTAGTTTCATTTGTAAATATGCGAGAGCAGCTTCTAGATTAACATCTGGTTCTCCAAGGCTATCTATATTGGCCCAAGCCATAAACATCAGGCAAAAAACAACGCCTCGCTTGTCTTATTATTCTATAGGTAATCACTTTTGGTGGGCATTAGCAGCCTATGATTATAACTCAGCAGAGTCGACAGAGATCGAGCTGCGTGGCTTGGTGGCAACCCAAAGAGAAGCTGTGGCAAAAAGCAATAGTGATGTAAGAATTTTGCAAGGTCATGAGGGTTTTACAGCCATGATCAAGTACCTAAACCAAACAGCTGCAATGGTAGTATTCTCTAGAGAAAACCCAGAATTTTTCGCTTTCACCAGTTGGTTAACGTTTGGTTACGATGAAATCGATTATGAATGGGTAAAACCCGTTTGGGTTGGGGTCATGGGGGAAGTTGGTTCCGGTAGGAAACTCACCATGCTCCAAAAAACCATCCGTGGGAATGGAATTGAGGCATGGGTGACCTTGGATGAAAAAGTTATGGATATATTAGAGCACGATCCTGAATTCCTTGCGTTTGCTACCTTAAATTCAAGTGTTTTATTCCAATGAGGTTATGCCTTAGATAATTCATAATAGCCAGCTGTGTACTAGTAGGTACAATATTCCGTACCTTTTGTATTTTGATCAAAGTTCAAACTAATAAAGTTAGTGATCTAAATAATTATTATTATTTCGTATAGAGAATCAAATATCATGATTTCAGCATAAAAAATTAAAATTTAACCCAAAAAAAAAATTTATTATTTTCTTAAGAAAGAGGTTTTATTTATCATGGATAAGACAATGCATGATTAAGATTGTAATATAATTTTCAATTTTAAGTTTGGTTTTAGGAGAGCGAGAGATAAAGATTATCTGATTGTGGCCATATGGAATATTATGTGAATAATGTTCACAATCAACTGTCTAGGATATTGAAAAACCTCAAGTGATTGGGAACATTAATTTATATTGTGAAATATAAATATAGGTTCAATTCTAATTTTACAACAAAACACACGACTAAAAATACTTATTTTTATTAGAGCACTTTCTATCACTAATGCTATGTTTAGATGTTGGAACAAGGAGAGAGAGTAGAATAGAGGGAGGGAGAGTAATTAAATTACTTTGTTTGAATTTTTTTAAGGAATGAGGTGGAAGGCTTTAGAGGGCTTTAAATTACTTCTTATCCCTCATTTTTAATTCCCCAAAATTGGAGAAATTTGGAGGGAGAGTAGAAAATAAAAATACTTAACCAAATGAATTACCAAATTTGTCCTTATTATATTAACAAAATTATAAATGAAAAGACTAATTACTCCCCTCCCCTTTACTTAATTTTAAAAACATCCAAACAATATAGAGGATAACCATTTCCCTCTACTCTCCTCCCCTCTTCTCCCCTCTACTCTCCTCTCTCTCTCTAAACTTCCAAACATGCCATAATAGTAGTGATTTTTATTGTTAACACAATTTCTAATCAACATAGCAATTAATGTGCTCACAGTTTATTTTTTAGCCTTAGCTCACTAGCTTATCAGTATGATCCGAATACATTAAGTTATGCAACAGTGTACATGCTGCTGCTATGCTAGTACAGAAATGGATATTATCAAAGATTTCGCCTCATTGGCTTAAAACACTTGGGTTTAGAGTAGCAAAGGCAAGGAATTCAGGATTGTGCTCCAATATAGCCATATCTTTTTCATCTAAGGTCACCCATGCCTCAATCCCATTGCCAGAGATGGTATTTTTAAGTACAGTGAGATTCATTAACCTCGGACCAACTTCCCCATAGATCCCTGTCCAAATGGGTTTTCCCCATCCAAAATCGATATCATCTAATCCGAACGTCAACCAACTGCTGAAAGCGAAAAAATATGGGTTTTCTCTGGTGAATAGTACCATTTTAGCTTTTTGGATTAGGTACTCGATCGTGGCTTTTAAATCTTCACGACCTTGCAGAATGCTCACATCACTATTGATTTTCGAAATAGCTTCTCGTAGGGTTGCCACCAAGCCACGCAGCTCGATCTGATCTGTCAACTCTGGTGAGTTATAATCATAGGCTGCTAATGCCCACCAAAAGATATTACCTATAGAATAATCCGACAAGTGTGGATTTGTTTTTTTCCGGATGTTTACTGCTTGGGCCAATATAGATGGCCTTGGAGAACCAGATGTTAATCTAGAAGCAGCTCTTGCGTGTTTAAAAATGAAACAAGATAGTGATTCAGTTCGGCTTGGGTTTTGCACTCGTTCACTCTTTGCTTTCACCTTTAGAGTAGCTATGGCCTTAGCATCAAACACAAATCTCCTTGTCTTGCGCTTGCTTTCATTGAACCAAAGCCTTTCTATTACAGGTGCAACAATATGAGGCAATATATATTGCGGGGGAAAGTGTGATAATGATGATGCCTCTGAAAAATTAGGATGCACTAATTTGTTACTAGGCCCGCCTGCTGTGGCTGCCCAATTGTTGAGGAAAGCACTCATGGTGATTCCATCTATGATCTTATGTGACATGCATAAACCGATTGCTATTCCACCACAATCAAATATATTCACTTGTACTGCTATTTGGGCAGTTTCCATTGGGTTTGGTTCTTTGCAAAGTGGACAAAAAGTAAAAAAATGGTTTAACGACTCCATTTTAGGATGTTCAAGAAAGTCAGAAAGACAGCAACTGACTCGGGCCTCAGTAAATGGAATGCCCTCATCGTAATAATCAATGTAAAGGTTGTCTTGCATCCTTCCAGAAAATGGGTAGAAGGTATTTAGGGTTTCTGAGAGTGAGTTTTTTAGGTGATTGGTTGAATGAGTATGGTTCTTAGGGTAAAAGAGGGTAAGTGGGTAATAGGTTGTAGGAGTGAACTGGTCCAACAGAGAGAGTTTGAAGGGTTTTAGATGATGAATTGCTGGTGATGATGGTCTGATGATTTCTCTTGAAATGATATCAACGTCCATCATCATTTGTTTCAAACAGAAGTTTATCTTTAACAAACCGTGGGTTCTATATATGTTTGCTTTACCTTCACAAAGATAGCTTAGAAAAAGGAGCCTATTCCCTTTAATAGAGACACTGAGAGTGCATAATTTTAGTTGGCAATTAATTGGCACTTAATTTAATGGTGATGTTTCATGTTTGTTTGGTTTATACATGTCGCCATCTTTCTGGTTTATCCGTTTATGTTTGCTTCTCCTTCACAAATTGATGATATAATCATTTTGAAAATTTGGGTGGTTCTCTTTGAATGCAAATGGAAAAAGATCGTCTTTGTTCAATTAAACTCCTTATCTTAGGCTTTTGCCTTTTGATGATGCAATCATTGTGCAACATAAAAAATTTTCGCACAAAAGAAATTAGCTTTCTTAATTTTCGAAACAGAACCGAAATTATCTAAGATTGACTTCTATTTTATCTTAGAAATGAAGGGAAAGAAAAGAAAAGAAAGTTCACTTGGATATTCTCCACCATTTAAAAGCCAATGTGGGTCTATGAAGTTAAAGCTTCAGCTTAATCATTGGATGCAATGGACAAACTTTTTGTATTTGGTCCACAAAAGAAAACAAACAAAAATAAAATGCATACGCACACACACCAAGGTGTATGTACCGAATTGGCTGACTTAATATATTCCAAATCATCCAAATTTTCTGTGTCTTCATCTCCTTACCAGATTTATAACTTACTATACTGTTCACACAAAAATAAGGCCCACCGGATATGATCATTTAATGTAATCTTCAACAATTTGGTTGGTGCAAATTCTACCACAACCTTGCTTCGATGTGATCTGCTAAACCAATCAGCTGTTGACACATGAGAATTATCTCTTTATTTTAAAGTTTATTCCATGACAAGTGTGTCACATAAAGGGGAAAAAAAAATCAGAATCACTCACGTGTTAAGTATTGTCAGGGTTTATGGCATATTCCAGAATATGCTAATAAGTTTGATTAAATCTTTTTGTCTCACGTGTGTAGAGATACTTCTATTCTGTTAGTATTTAAAGTATATTTTACGATAGATTAAATGGGCTTATACCAAATAATTCTCTTAAGAAAAAATGTTTGCCAAATTTTCAAAATGTTTTACAAAGTGTTCTCCAAATAGATTTTCCCAAATGGTTTAAAAATTATGTTCAAAAGTTTTCAAAGAATAAATTTTCCATTATACTCTCCAAAATCACATTCTAAGAGGGATTTCAAAGGTCTTTAAATATAGAATCTCTCAAAAATCTTTATGAAAATACCATGGGAATTTTAGTTCTTGAAAATATTTTTCTCTACAAAATCCATCGATCATTTTACTTGAAAAATCCTTTTTTTCTAAGAGACTTTGAAAATCACTCCTTGGAAATTATTTTCTAAAGCACATAAGATTCCATTTTCTTAGAAAATATTTTTCCATAAAAAAACATATGAGAAATTGCATCTATAAAATATCATTTTCAAAAACTCGTGAGACTTTCAAAATATCTTCCCGGAATACTTAGGGGGTCTCCCTTTTTCAAAAAATTAAAAATTAAAAATAATATTCCTATTCCAAAAATACCCAAAATATTTTCTTTCAAAAATATCCAAAAAGTCACTAAATTCTATTTTCCCAAAAAATATGTTTGAAACAAATCCTTTTCAAAAATGATTTCAAGAGAATAGGATATGTCCATAGTTCAAATTAATTGAACTTATGAGTTATGACATCCAATCAAGCCAAAAAATCCCCCTCCCCTAAACTAACCATTTTGGTTAATGTTATTTTCGCATGAGAATAACACTTAGAAATTTTCTACCAAAAAAAATAAACTTAGAAATTAAATATGTATTTTCTCAAAAAAATAAATAAATATGATAAAATGTATTAAGAGATTACCACTCTCTCTCTCTCTCTCTCTCTCTCTCTCTCTCTCTCTATATATATATATATATATATATATATATATATATATATATATATATATATATTCTACTTAATATGATTCACATGCTAGATATGTGTATATCTAATATTTACATGTTAACTATGTATATATTATTTTATTATGCAGTAAAGTACGATTATTTTATAGATCTTTGATATTAATAATTAAAAAATCTATCCATAAACATAATTTCGATTTCTAAGTATTCTCACACGTTGTATGTGTATATGTATGTTATATTCACATGTTATTTATATATATTTCTTGTAAATAAACTATTTTTAAAAAATGGCAAAAATTTTAGTTATTTTCCAAAAAGCGAATTGTTTGGATTGAATAAAAAGAAGTATTATTCGTAGGGTAAGCAGTGTGAGAGTGCCTAACACATTCTCCATATATAATCTAGCTTCTAAGTGCAAAGTCTTTGGTTCAAGTCGCTATCCCACCTTATTAGCTTAAGAGTCCTTAGCAAGGCCTTTAGTTAATTAGCCAATTAAAATATATTAGACAATAGGGGACCAATGACCAAGGAAGTCAATACCGTACCGGAGGCTGTACCGGTTTGGCCACCGGTACGATATATTTTGGATACCGGTCAATACCGGTGTACCGTTTCGGGTTTACCGCTATTTATATATATATATATATATATATATATATATATATATATTATATATACGCACACCAAAATCTCTAGAACCATGTTTATAAGCATATAATATTTCACTTATATTATAGTAAATATAAAAGTTTATCATAAAACATTACCTCAATTCAGAACAAATTATTCATAGTTTTAGACTTTAACATCAATTAAAAGGAAAAAAAAAAAAAAAAAAAACACAATATAAAAAATAGAAAGCTTAGTTGTTCATTGCATACTAAAAAAACAAATAATACTAATAAGTTAAATAAGTTACCATTATGCTCTTACAAAAATTCAAAAATTATAAAACTAAAAAAAAAAAAAAAAAAAACTTTTTTCTGTACCGGCCGGTACGCCCGGTACTAGCCGGTATTATCCGAAATTGGCCGGTATGGCCGGTACGCCGCCGGTACAGCCGGTATTTTTTTTGGTACAAAATAAAAGTGTACCAGTACCGGTGTACTGGCTGGTACGATATGTACCGACCGGTACGGCCGGTACCGGTACGGTATCGACCACCCTGCCAATAACACCTAAAAATACCAATAGTTGGCTTGGTGGTGACTCCCAAAAATTAAATAAGTAAAAAGAGTAAAAGATTTACTCGCACGCACATCACCCTCATGTAAAAAATGCACACACGTCACACCTCACCAAAATTAAAACTCCTTAAAAAGACTTCTTGGAGATCAAAGCGGGTCACTCGTAGTAGGAGTCAAAATCCGGTGTCCAAAGGCACTTTGGTAATTAGGTTCAGTAACAACTACCCAGTTGCTTGTTTGGCATGATTTTGACATTAAATGCTCAAATTTCTTTGAATTTCAACTCTATTAATGATGTCTTGGGCCGCAAGTTCAACCAACTAACCCTAAACTTCCTCAATTATATAAGGACTAATTATCATTAAATTCAATCAATCAACCATTAATTATGTCCGTTTAGGAATTTCATAATAATGGTTCTACCACATTAAATTCTATGCATGCAAGCCTACAATAAATCATGGTCTCAACTAATAGTGACACATCCTAAATTTGAATTGGGCCTAAATTGGACCAATTAAAACCAATTATTCATTATCACACATGGTTGGACTTAATTCGTGTAGTTGCATATTAACTGTTAAAACTCAATTTCGTGATATTTTTTAATCTGATGGCCTGTTTGAGGCTCTTGACTAGTCATTTTGAATTTTAGGCTTTCAAGATTTATTTTACATGATGCAATTTGAGATCAAATGTCAAAATTACGGTGTTTCCCTTAGGACATGAAATGATCATTTTGCCCTTGAATGAGGTTAAATGTGAGTTCCAAAATAAGGTGTATATATATTAACATATCACAAACAAGTGACATAAACTCATACATTGCTTATTCTCCCAAACAATGCGATTACAAATATTATTTAAAGCAAGATCATACATTTCTTATTCTCCCACACCATATCGGTAATGTTTTAAGCTTCCATGCGGATAACACATCGGAGAGACTCCCCTTTTAACATGTAATCAAACGCTTTGTTGATCTCCGAGAAAGGGACTAAGTGAGTGATAAATTTATCCAGTTCCAATTCCTGCAACATCAATTCACGGTATCATTATATAAGCATATGAAAACAAAGAATTAGGCCCGGTCGTTACATAAAAGTAACAATCACAAGCTATTACCCATAATAATAAAACATTAGCACTTACTCAAACTATGTCTATAAATTTCATAATAATCTAAGAAAGTTGCACTCTGCTTATTCCATTTTCAGTTGCTTATAAAAAAAATACGTGTGTAAGAAAGAACAATGAAATGGTTCATGAACTAAAAATATAAGCTTACCTTGTTCATGTACTTTTCCACCCGAGCAGGAATATCACTGCGAGGCTTGTAATTGCCAAAAATGGTACCCTTAACTGTTCTCTCATTCAAAAAATTTATAGGATGAGTCATGAATGCGTCATCTTTACTTGGCACTCCAACAAGTACTGCAAGACCCCAACCCTGAGAAGAATAAAATTTTAGTGTCGATGGAAACGTAATGGGAGACTTGGAAGCATTCTCTAATAAGAGAAAATGGCTATAAATTCGTTAAATGATTACATCATGAACACATTCAAATGTTGAGATCATGGCCTGGAAGCTTCCAGTACATTCAACAGCCCGATCCACTCCTCCATCAGTCATCTCAGCAATCACCTATAATTGAGCAGGCATAACTCTGATTAGTTTCAACAGGGAGAGCAGTGCAAACATTTTATACACCAAAACAGGTTTTTTGCCTGGTATTTTCAAAAACATAAAATATGTAGTAGAAAAGAAATCCCAAAATTCATGCTAGTCATGCCAACTGATTAATCACGAAATAGCAAGTCATGGCGTCCAAACTAACCTGTTGAACTGGCTTGTCATGATCTTTTGGATTCACAAACTCAGTAACAGCAAAAATTTTGGCTGCCAAAGAGATTAAGAATCAAAACCATCATCAGGCAACATGTAAATGGGAACATATATTTATGTAACCATTAATGACTCACCCCTATCGAAACGACCAGGGTTCAGATCAACACCAATGATTCTTGAAGCCCCAGCCATCCTTGCGCCTTCACAAGCCTAAATATCAGCACAAGATTAGAGACTTAGAAATTCTTTCTAATCCTTTTGCAGTTGCCAGAAACTATAGAACACAGCAACAAAGAAAACTCACAGCAAGGCCAACAGCACCCAATCCAAAGACGGCTACAGTTTGACCCTTTTGGGGTTTTGCAACATTCAAAGTGGCACCCATGCCTACAAGCACAAAAACAGATACACCAATGGAAAATAATAATAATAAATAGTAGGAATATTATCACTGATATAATTCTTATTCTTCAAATGAAGAACTCCTCCAGACCTGTGGATACTCCACAACTAAGCACACAAACTTTGTCAAGTAGGGCTTCAGGGTTGATCTTGGCAACGCAGCCAGCATGAGAAACAGTGTATCCGCTAAATGTGGAGGTGCCAAGAAAGTGTTAAATCGGCTGTCCATTTTTGGAGAATCTTGTCTTGCCATCATTGAGCATATGACCTCTGTCATTATCAAACCGAAGAGTTTCACACAAGTTGCTCTGTGCTGACTTACAGTGGCGGCATTCCTTACATTCTCCTGTGAAGATAGGGAGAACATGGTCTCCTGGTTTGAGCTCAGTCACACCCTCACCTACACTCTCCACAATTCTGAGCAACAACAATACAATCAATTAGTACTTGTTCACGCCATTAAAAAACTACTCCATTTACTAAACCTATTAGGATCTTCAATTGTAGTCTGAAGAGAGAGGATCAAAAAACTAACCCTCCAGCTTCATGACCAAATATGCGAGGAAACAGCGGTTTCTGCCCCTGCAATATAAAGGGACATTTTAGTTTCAACTACAAAATGAATATAGCCTCAACCGCACCAGTCTAACTTGAGCATGTTCAAATTTTACCAATCAATCTGTAAATACATTCATGAAATTCTGTTTATAAATTACATGGAAATAGCGTGGCTAACTTCAAGCATTTTTTCCTTCACCTTAATACCAAATTTGATTTCAGGAATGGAACCAACAAAATTAATGAATGATTAATTACAAATATAACTGGATTTACTATTTTGCAATAATTCAATATATTAAAATTTCATTTGTATAGTGTGGAATTTCTTAAGAATATGTACTTACCTTGTCAAGCTTAACAAAAATAATTAAATTAAATTAAAAAAACCCTAAGTTCCAAAACTTGACACCCAATAAAAAATTTTATTCTACTAAGTCTATTGCTCTTATTATATCGATGTGCCCCTTCTCTCCCAAAAAATTTAAAAAAAAAAAATTCATGGACCTTTCTTATTAAAATATTAATCAGAAATGTAAAAAAATTATATGTTAAATTCTACAAAAATTCCCTATAAAATTACAACCCCATATATCCACATACAAATGCATGCTAAAAATTAATACTTATTGTAATTGCCTTTGTATTTTAAGCTTATGTCTTTTTAATTTGGACAATTTTATGCATGTTATCTAATTGGGTGCAAGTTAGACAAGTGTAAGGTTATCATTTATATTTGAAGAGATATTCTTGTATTTATAGAAGTCTAGATCAATGAGATAAAAAAGAAAAGTTATTACCCTTTTTCTCTTCTTGTATTTGGAGAAGTATAGAATCAATAGAGAAGAAGAGGAAAAAGTTATACCCCTTTTTCTCCCCCTTGTTATGAAAAATGGTTACTGTTCACTTAAAAATTTGATCTTTGATAAATCCTTTAAAACCTCGTCAAAATCTTTGTGCCTCTCCATTCCTAGGACAATATATACGGTTATAATAAACACCTATTAATTACCACAAATATAATTTTCAAATTTGTTTTAACAAAAGAGAGATAGATATTAGCTATAAAAGACAATAAAATGAGAAAGAAGAACTTTGGCAACTAATCCATATGAAATTTCTCGTAAAACTCTTCCTATATCTTTGACAAACTAATTTGGAAAAAAAAAAACCCTTCAAACTTTTCTTATATCTTTTTATTGAATATGAATTTTGAAAATTTATCTATTAGATTGCATATTCTTATTATATTCTTCATACTTGCAAAATTTGAAGAAGATTAAATATCAATAGCTTTGTCATCAATGACATGTTTAAATTTCAAGTTTTTTGTAGTAAAAATTATACACAAAAAATAAGTTCTTTGATTGAATAGTAAATAACATCCAATTTAAATAAAATTTGATGTGCATGTTAAGAACATAAATAATATATAATTCAATAGTTAGATTTTCAAATTTTACATTCAATATAAAGATGTAGAACAAGTTTAGAGGGCTAGTTTGGAGAAAAAACGTGTCCCTTTTATAACGATTATTGTCTGAAAATTCCAATATGTTCTTTTACAAAACACTTGCAAATGATTCTATTCTTAGTAATTAATGGGCTGAAAGTATGATCATTTATCCAATGTATGTATTGCCCTAAATATTAACTTGGTAAATACTCCCGTTTTTTTTTCCACATGGAATATTTCGTATTTGTTATTTATTTTAGTTAATAGGCATTTATAATGAATTTACCAACTATATCTGAAATCTAATATAAATTTTATAGGGAATTGTTGATATAAAAAAAATATATATCATCTGAAATCTGTTACCTTGGCTTCCCAAAAGTAAACATCAGAGTGGCAAAGTGCAGTGAAGAGAATCTTTAAGCGGACTTCATTTTCCTGAGGTGGTGCCACCTCCACTTCTTCAATCACTAATGGTTTTCCAGCCTCCCATGCCACCGCGGCTTACATTAAAACACATATCCAATTTAGTCCACTAATTCCAATACAACATTAAAGTTTCAACTAGTAAAAACTTTCTAGTGTTTTCAATAAAGACATCCATAATTCAAATGGGTCTTCCCTGTTATAACTATCGAATTATCAAAAATAATAAAATAAAATTTCAAGAATGATCGAAGAGGCATCAATTTATGACATTTGTCAATATCCTTATAACTCAATTAGTTGGCATCTCTAAGTATTTCTGAATGAAAACACCAAGTCTGGAAATCTCCCCATCCCCAACTATCGAATTATCAAAAAAAAGTAAAGCTAATCTCCCCCATTTTGTTTCAAGGTTCATTTGAACCCTCTGCCTTGAATAAGAAATTTTATATATATATATATATATATATATATATATATATATATATATATATATATATATATATATATATATATATATTATTCTACTAGTTTAATTTATCCTTTAAAATATTTTTGCACATCCTAATCATAGATCAACCCATCTCAAAACCAAACAACAATACAAATCATAGATCTCTATGACACTCTGTTTCTGATCTGATCTTTGATCTTATTCTCATAAATCTCATCTCATCTCATCTCTTTTCTCTGTCTAACTATTTCGGTATCTCCGACTTTAAGAGTAAAAAGTCTCTTTATTTATATTATATGTGTATAAGTGTCTTTCATACAGATTATATGTGTTATTTTTTACCTTTTAATTTGTTATAATGTTATTTGTATGAAATTTAGTGTGTGTGAAGGTGTGCATGTATACTATAAATATAATATAATTTTATATAATTTAATAATTAATAAATGCAAAGGGTTTGTTACATGTACATGTGTATTATTATCATGTCATAATAACTTTTTGTTATAAAGTTAGTGATTCAAGAAAAGATAAAGAAAAAATATTTAAAAATGAAAATAAAAAGTAAAGTTAGTGATTGTTCAAGCATATGATTAGTTAAGTAAACACTTAGTGTATTATTTATGTATGAATAAGTGTAACTATGTGGGTCAATAATTACAATGCTAGTGGGTTAAGTTCATCATTTAGTTTAAAATATTTTTATAAAAAATAATGAAAAATAGATAATGACAATTATATAAAAATAAAAATGTTATACAAAATATTTTTTTTAAAATGGAATGTTATACAAATTTAAAACAAAATAAAATGGTCATACCCACCAACATTGACAATAAATAATGACAACTAATAATAAACTATCATCTAATGATTTTAAAATATCAAATTCGTTCAAAAAAATAAAAAATAAAAGGAGAATTTAAATATATTGAGTATGCGTTTGGCACAAATTAAAAAACCAGTTTTTTATTTTTACTATTCAGCTTATTTTTGCTACTATTCATGGGTCTTATTGCCCTTTTTAGTACTATTCATATGTCTCACTATATTATTTCAGCTACCTTTTAGCTTAATTTACGGTACTTTTAACTTTATTTACGGTACTTTTAGTTTTATCTACAGTACTTTTAACAAAAAATTTCAACTTCAGCTAAATAAGCTGTTACTAAACAGACACTAAGGATCCGTTTGGATAGAACTTATTGCTGAAAACTAAAAACACTGTAGCAAAATAATTTTTAAATGTGTGAATAGTGCTGTGAGGCCCATTTTTAATAAAAAATTGCTAAAAAAGTACATGAACAGTGCGCGCACTGCGCGTTTGTCCCCCGTAGCAGACCTGCAGCAGAAACGAAGAAAAAAAAATGAAGCAAAACGCAAAAAGCAAAACGTGGAACTTATAATCTGAATCCAAACACATTCCAAGTATACAAATCTGACAGAGAATAATAAGCCATGAAAAGGTCAACTCACGAAAATGCAAACACCAAAGCATGCAATGAAGAAGTGCATGTCTCTATTATCTTTTTTTTTTCTTTTTCTTTTTTTTATGAGAAAGCTGAATTCATTCAAAACGAAATTGGAGTACAACAAGGAGGAATACAAATAAAGGATTCAGTACTAAAGGGGATAAAATTAGGAGACGGATACCTCCATTGAACTTGAAGAGACGGAGAGTAAGAAGACGGATCGACACCGTAGATAACGCGAATAGGACGATTGAATTTACTGAGTATCCGTCATACATGAATTAGTTACAGATTCTAGATTGTATGTCACTTGATATGTTTAAGTCGATTTTTGCTTTATCTCCACGCAAGCGTGTACACTTGAACTACTTGCATCACACATTTGAGAAGACCCCTATATGGAAAAGAACTCTGGAAGGAAGTTGTATCCTAAAAGGAAAGGCAATTCTACGCCAATATAAATACCTCAAAAACCCTAGATATCAAGGTACGCACAATTGACTCAACTCTGACACTCTAGGGTTGTAAAGAATTCTAACTTGACCTTTGGAGGGTTTTTGCCCGGCACCACACCGGTGCTCTCTTTTAGGTCTCTTTGTTTTCTCTTTGCAGGTGTCGACTTGGGTTGGAGAGTGCTTGCAACTTATTGGTGATTTTTTCGGCATCATCAGTTGACGCCGTCTGTGGGAATCGAGGGCGTAGGGAAGACTATTTAGCCTTTGCTCTATTCCTAAGACAAAAAGTTGCATGGTACTCACCAAATCGATGGCGACAATCAACAATCAAGGCGAAGAACCGCATGCTACAGCGCTAGAAAGGCAAGTCCAAACGCTTGCTGCGGCTGTTGAGCGCCTCACTAAGCAGAATCATAATTTAGAAGAGCAACTGCGACAAAGGAATGCACATCAAAGTGCACCAGAGGAAGACCAGGAAGTCGCGAGCCCGGAGGGGAGGAACGCTGTCGGGCCTAAAGGTAGCACTGCACCGACTAGACCAGAGCAGTCGGAGACAAACCCGCCGTCCGTCTCGGACTCCCTACCACCTCACATCACAGCTGAGATGCAGCAGATGAGGGAACGTATGGACGTGATGATGAGTGCCTTGAGGGGACGAATATCTAGCGACTTGGGCGACCTAGTCCACAGAACAGATTCGCCATTCACAATGCCCATGACTTCGTGCCCCCTTCCTCCAAAATTTCGCATGCCAAACATCGAGAACTATGACGGATCCAAGGACCCTTTGGATCACTTGGAATCTTTCAAGACCCTGATGCATCTTCAGGGCGTGCCAGACGAAGTCATGTGCAGGGCTTTCCTCACCACGTTGAAAGGACCTGCAAGGGACTGGTACAGTAGGCTAACGCCTAACTCCATCAGCACTTTTAAGGAACTAGGCGCGCAGTTTGTATCCCACTTCATTGGGAGTCACCGGCATAAGAAATCCATTGCGTGTTTGTTGAACATCAGGCAGCGAGAAGGAGAGACCTTGAGATCATACCTCAACCGATTCAACAGAGAATCCCTCCAGATAGACGAGGCCGATGACAAGATACTCGTGACAGCATTCACGAACGGGCTACGGAAGGGTAAGTTCCTGTTCTCTTTATACGAGAATGACCCAAAGACTATGTCCAACGTGTATTACAGGGCGACAAAGTATATGAACGCAGAGGACACCTTGCTCTCGAGAGAAGACAAGCCCAAAAAGAGGGAAAGGCCGGAAGATATGCAACCAGACAAGGGGCACAAAAGGGCAAGAACCGTAGAACGACGGGAGGATCGGCGACCCAAGCCGCCTACAGGGAGGTTTACAAACTTCACCCCCCTCACCGCCCCAATTGACCAGGTGTTGATGCAGATTAAGGATGAAGGAACTTTGACGTTCCCTGGTAAGCTAAAGGGAGATCCTAATAAGAGGCCGAGAGACAGGTACTACCGCTTTCATGGCGATCATAGTCACAATACGACGGATTGCTATGACTTGAAACAGCAAATTGAAGCTCTCATTAGGCAGGGCAGGTTGCAGAGGTTCGTCAGAAAGGAGAGAACGAATCAAAACCAGGAACAAAATCCTCGACGGGAAAACGAACTTCCCAGACCACCGGTAGCAGACATACGGATGATAATAAGGGGCAGTACTTCAGCAGGGTCGTCTAAAAAGGCCAGAAAGACCTATTTACAGACGGTACAAAGCGTCCAGTCGACGGGCTCCCCACCAGAAGGAACGCGACGGAATAGCTCCCGCATCCAGTTTTCGGAAGAAGAGGCCCAGCGCCTTCACCACCCCCATGACGACGTGCTCGTGGTTAGCATACAGGCAGGGGACTTCAACATCCACCGAGTTTTGGTGGACAACGGGAGCTCAGCAAATATCCTTTACTACCCTGCGTTCTAGCAGATGGGGATCGCTAAAGAGCGCCTGATCCCGGCATGCACGCCCCTCATTGGCTTTGGAGGAACCCGGGTCTATCCTTTAGGATCCGTCACGTTGGCGGTGACGGTAGGAGACTACCCGCAGCAAATAATCAAGGATGTTTCCTTTCTTGTGGTTGATTGCTCCTCAGCATATAATGCCATACTCGGACGACCCACTCTCAATGCATGGAAGGCCGTCACATCTACCTACCATCTGATGATCAAGTTTCCCACCGAATACGGAGTTGGAGAACTGCGCGGAAATCAGGTGGCTGCGCGGGAATGTTACGTTGCCATGATGGAGATGGATGACCATGTACAGGCAATGAACATCGAGGAACAGAGAACAGTAGCAAAACCAGTGGAGGAATTGGAGGAGGTACGACTGGATGATTCAAGGCCCGACCGGACCACCAGGATCAGAACCTCAGTCGACCAAACGGTTCGACATGCGCTCCTGTTATTCCTCAAAGAGAACCAAGACGTGTTTGCATGGAGCCATGACGACATGCCGGGAATAGATCCAACAATCATAGTTCACAAATTGAACGTATCACCTTCTTTCTCTCCAGTTCGACAAAAGAAGCGTGTGTTCACCCCCGAACGGGATCAAGCCGTAGCAGAGGAAGTGCAGAGGCTACGAGAAGCAAACTTCATAAGGGAGGTGTACTACCCTGATTGGCTAGCAAATGTGGTAATGGTCAAGAAATCAAACGGGAAGTGGAGAATGTGTGTTGACTTCACGGATTTGAATAAAGCATGCCCTAAAGACAGTTCCACTCCCGCGCATTGACACCTTAGTAGACTCCACCGCAAGACATGAACTGTTGAGCTTCATGGACGCCTTCTCAAGGTATAATCAAATTAAATTGGATAAAAATGATCAAGAGAAAACATCATTTGTGACAAGCCAGGGGCTTTTTTGCTACAAGGTGATGCCATTCGGGCTCAAGAACGCAGGAGCCACGTATCAACGATTAATGAACAAAATGTTCGCGCACCAAATTGGCAGAAACGTCCAGGTTTACATAGATGATATGTTGGTGAAAAGCGCAAAGGTGTCTGATCATCTGAGGGACCTCCAGGAGACTTTCAACACTCTTCAGACGTATAAAATGAAGCTGAATCCAAGCAAATGCACATTCGGAGTTACCGCTGGAAAATTCTTAGGATTCATGGTGTCCCAGCGGGGCATTGAAGTCAACCCAGAGAAAGTAAAAGCGATTATGGAGCTATCTCCTCCGAGGACAGTGAAGGAAGTGCAAAGCCTGACAGGGAAGATAGCAGCCTTAAATAGGTTCGTATCGAGAGCGACGAACAAGTGTCTCCCTTTCTTCAGAACACTAAGGAGATCTTTCGAGTGGACGGACGAATGCCAAAGGGCATTTGAGGAGTTGAAGTCATATCTCTCTGCCCCGCCATTGCTTAGTCCGTCCACGCCGGGGGAGGAATTGTTCCTGTACCTTGCCGTCTCATCAGCAGCGGTAAGTGCAGCTCTTATCAGAGAGGAAGGGAAAATACAAAAGCCCGTGTATTTTATCAGCCGGGCATTAAGAGGCGCAGAGGAAAGATACCCACGGATGGAGAAACTCGCTTTCGCTCTTGTGACTACAGCTCGAAAACTCAAGCCCTATTTTCAAGCACATACCATAAAAGTCCTGACGGATCAGCCCTTACGGAGAGCAATGAACAATCCTGAAACTGCAGGACGGATGGCTTTGTGGGCTATCGAGCTGAGTGAGTACGATATCCAATACTAGCCACGAACGGCTGTGAAAGGACAGATACTGGCAGATTTCATTGCGGAATTCACTACACCTGAGGAGCAAGGGGCAGAAGAGACGCCCACATGGAGAATTCACACAGACGGATCTTCCAACAAGCATGCGGGAGGAATCGGGGTTGTACTCCACACCCCAGAAGGAGATAAGATCGAATGCATGATCCGTCTGGAATTCACCACTACAAATAACGAAGCAGAGTATGAGGCCCTGATGGCAGGATTGGAGCTTGCGATAGCGGCTGGGGCTAGGAAGGCGGTGGTCTACTCTGATTCTCAAATCGTAGCCAGTCAAGTTAATGGGAGCTATGATTGTAGGAATGAATAAATGAGAAGGTACCTCGAGGAAGTGAAGGGTCGAACGAGTGACCTCCAATTCACGATAGTTCAGATCCCAAGAGAAGAAAACCAAGAGGCGGATCGACTCACAAAGGCTGCTTCGGCCGAACCTATGGCCGCCCCAAAACAGGTATTGTCCTTCATCCAACATTCATCGCTATTAGACAACGTTAGAATGCAGGAAGTAAGCGCTAAAGACGATTGGACGGTTCCATGGCCGTTCGCATAATGGGGATTAGACATCATGGGTCCATTCCCGATAGCAGTAAGACAACTGAAGTTCTTGGTGGTTAGTATTGACTACTTCACCAAATGGGTGGAGGCAGAAGCTTTTGCTACTATCACGGAGAAAAACGTTCACAGCTTTGTATGGAGAAGTATTATTTGTAGATATGGGATTCCAAGAGTGCTCGTTTCAGACAACGGGAAGCAATTCGACAACGATGCATTCCGGGACTTTTGTTCTCAGCTGGGAATCAAAAATCACTACTCGTCACCTGCCCACCCACAAGCCAACGGACAAGTTGAAGTCACGAACCGGTCCTTGTTAAAGATTATCAAGACCCGGCTCGAGGGGGCAAAGGGCATATGGCCGGACGTACTACCAAGTGTTCTGTGGGCGTACCGGACAACAGCAAGAACGCCAACAGAAGAGACACCGTTTCGATTGGTGTATGGTACTGAGGCCCTCATACCGGCAGAAGTGGGACTAACGAGCTACCACGTGGAAAGCTATGACGAGAGCAAGAATAATGAAGCATTGCATCTAGAGCTTGACCTTGTTGATGAGGTCAGGGCAGCAGCAGCACAGAGACTGGCGCGGTACCAAGACATGATGGCAAAACACTACAACTCCAAGGTCCGGCACCGGGACTTCAAGGTGGGGGATCTGGTATTACGAAAAGTGCTTGGCGCTACGAATGATGCATCCCTGGGAAAGCTGGGTCCTAACTAGGAAGGTCCGTACAGAATTATCTCATGGCATAGGAAAGGAACGTACTACTTGGAGACGTTAGACGGAAGGAACTTGGGTCATCCCTGGAACACGGAGCACCTAAAGAAGTACTACCAGTAGTGCAGCAGTCATAAGACAATGTCTACCGCCTTATTTTCAGTTTAATTTTAAACATTCATAGTTTTTACTTATTAGAACCCAAGTTTTCTTTTCCATAAATAATTTGGTCTGTTAAACTGATATAATAAGAGGAATTTTTATTTAGAAAATATGAAATGCATGGTGTTGAAAATTCTACAAGTACACAAAGTGGACGAATCATCCAAAGGATGAAAGTTCTACAAGTCCACAAAGTGGACGGATCATCCAAAGGATGAGATTCTACAAGTCCACAAAGTGGACGGATCATCCAAAGGATGAGATTCTACAAGCCCACAAAGTGGACGAATCATCCCAAAGGGATGAAAAACCTAGTTCACAAAGTGGACGGGTCTCAAAAAATACATCAGAAAGTCCAGCCCATATAAAGGACGGACATCTAAAATTCTTCACAGTAGATGGGTTATCTAAATGAGATAAACGTACATATAATGTGCGACGGACAATAAGCAAGCAAATAGGCAATAAAAGATTCGATAAGTTAAATTGTATGATTACAAACGACGGTTCAACAAGTTCGCTTACAACGGTAAGAATTTTTACAGATTAAAAAAAAAAAAAAAAAAAAAAAAAAAAAAAAAAAAGAAGTATTACTACTCATGCTTTGGCGAAGAGTTCTCAATCATATGACCGTTGTTTGGTTGACTTGGAGGAAGAGCTTCACCTTCGTCAACTAGAGCAGTGACGGCAAACACTTCGTCTGTGCTTTCTGAACGGACGGGCTGTGCAAGTGTTTGCCCTTGAGCTTCAATTGAAATGTGGGATACGTCCAGATCAAGATACGACGACTTCACCTAACGGATGGCGTCGTCGAATCCATCAGCAAAGGAGTTCCCAAGCTCTGTCAGAAGGAGGTCGAAGTCGCGATATTCCTGGACAGCTATCTCCTTCGCGTTATGGAGTTTAGTCTTTGTGTCCGTCAATTCCTTCTCCTTGTCCTTCAAAATTTCGCGCAAGTGCTCATTCTCCTTCTCCACCTCACCTCTGACCTGCTCCGAGCATTTGAGCTTTCTGTCCATGTTGATCTTGTAGGTCTTCAGCTCGTGAAGCTCATCCTCCATCGTCTTGTTCTTCTTCCTTAGACGGTCCATTGTTGTCTCGTGATTGACGCAACGGCCCATTAATCCTTTTATCATAAGCATGGCCTGAAAGCAAAGTACAACACCATGTAAATGACGGATGAGCATGAGCATGACAAAGTTAGACGGATTGAAAAATACCTGCACAATATTAAAGAGACCCGTCTCTCCCATCGCCTCCGTCGCGTGATTGCCGAGGTCTTCATAGTCGTCAGCCGTCAGGATGGACGAGAGTTTTCCCAGGGCGTAGCTTAAGTCCTCCCTGAAAAGGACGAGTGCTTTCTCCCCTGTGGGAGCTGGACCCTTCATCAAGCCCTTGCCCTTTCCGTGCCTGACGGGTGCCTTCTCAGCCTCCAAAGCCACGACGGGCTCTGGTGTGGTCCTCTGCTTCTTAGGAGGACAGTCCACCTTCTCTTGTTGGATACGTTTAGACGGAAGAGACGGAACCGTCCCCTTACCTTGGCCACCCTCTTGTTTTTTCTTCGCTGCCTGTTGTTTGATGAAGGCTCTTCTCTTGGCAGCGTCCATCTCTGCAAATCAAAGACGGGTGTGAATAGAAGCAAAAAATGACGACGCTAAAATAAGACGGAGAAAATTACAGCTAACTTACGTTTTCTAACTCTGGTATCGTAACGACGGGCGGCGAACGAAGGATCAGGACCATCACAGTACCAGTGGAGAGTGTCGAGGGTGACGAGTTGTGCCCATGTCCTCTCCTGGAGCTTTGTCTTATTGAAATCCTCTCCAGAAAACTCCACTGCTCTAAGTTAACTTGTGGACGGTCCCGAGCTGCAACAAAGACGGTTAGACCTTAAAAAATAAACTAACTTTCAAAGATCAATTGGACGGAAACTAAAGCAATGGCATACCCGACGGAGGCATTATGCCCCATGTAGTGTCGACAGGCATGAATGTCCTATCCCCTGGACGACACATCCATTCGTCCCCTTCCAAAAAGAAATACTGACTCTTCCAGTCTCTATTTGAGTCCGGTGTATCACTAACGAGCCTCAACAATGGGCTTCTAGCAACAAAACTGTACATCCCTTTTGATTTGACGATCTCCGTCGAACGATAACAGTGGAAGAATTCTTTCACCGTCAACCTTCGAGAACCGTCAGACATTGCCCCATACAAAACTTCTACCCCGATGAATACTCTCCAGGCGTTTGGGGAGATCTGGGTGACGGATAGGCCGAGGTATTGAAGAAGGTGACGGTGGAGAGAACTCAAAGGAATCTAAGCCCCGCCTTTAAGGCTTACTTATAGATCCCAACACCGTCAACCCCCTTTTAGTAACATTTTTCGGACTTTTCGGGGAGACGTAGACGGATGTTATCTGGTATTTGATACTTGGCCCTAAGTGTTTGGAGGTGGGATTCGGTTATTGTGGACCTAAAATCGTTTACCGTCCAGAGGGGTAGCATGACGAACTCTTTGAGACCGTCCGGTCCAATCGTAGATTGAACGGGGGAATCCACACCGTCTAGGTCACTACTTGACGACTCCGAACTATCCGTCTCCAGATCTAGGGAATAAGAGGTACTAGACGGATTCCTTTCTTCACTTGAAGCGTCAAGTTCTCTTGGACCTGACGGGAATCTTTCATCGTAGCCCGCCCCGTCGCGGACAAACGACTGATTACTTGACGCACTAGACATAACCTACATTTATGACGATATAACCTAAGACGCTGACGGGTCTAAAGTGCATAAATAAACAATAAAATAAAGGAAAAAGACGGGAGAAGGGTTTGGAGTACATACCGGATCGAGATGGCTCCCAATGCGAGACGACGGATAAGATTAGCTGAACGACAAGAGTGCACGGTAGTAATGACGGTGGCGCTTTGCTCACAAATTTTTGATAGGAAGAGAAAATGAAGGGAGAAATGGCAGGCTTTTATAGAACGAAGGGCACGAAATACGAAGCATCGCCTTGTTTTGGGGAAACCGCCAATCCATAAGGACCACGTGTCCTTCGCCAGAAGTACAGGCCACGTGTCCTCCGTGATGGTACACTAAGACCGTCCTATCTCAATACATTGCTTTATGAATCATTCCATGAATCCGTCAGGTTTCAAAGAGGGATCCAAGGACTAAAGGGGGCAAATGAAGGGGATAAAATTAGGAGACGAATACCTCCATTGAACTTGAAGGGACGGAGAGTAAGAAGACGGATCGACACCGTAGATGACGCGAATAGGACGGTTGAATTTACTGAGTATCCGTCATACATGAATTAGTTACAGATTCTAGATTGTATGTCACTTGATATGTTTAAGTCGACTTTTGCTTTATCTCCACGCAAGTGTGTACACTTGAACTACTTGCATCACACGTTTGAGAAGACCCCTATATGGAAAAGAACTCTGGAAGGAAGTTGTATCCTAAAAGGAAAGGCAATTCTACGCCAATATAAATACCTCAAAAACCCTAGATATCAAGGTACGCACAATTGACTCAACTCTGGCACTCTAGGGTTGTAAAGAAATTCTAACTTGACCTTCGGAGGGTTTTTGGCCGACACCACACCGGTGCTCTCTTTTAGGTCTCTTTGTTTTCTCTTTGCAGGTGTCAACTCGGGTTGGAGAGTGCTTGCAACTTATTGGTGATTTTTTCGGCATCATCAAGTACATTCAAGATAGTTGAGATGTTGTAATACTATCAAGATGTAAGAGGTGCTGCACCATTGGAGGAGAGACTCCTTTCCACACCTGACTGATACCATTACGCCTAGGGTACTGAGTAAAGTCATGTGCTACCTTGTTGTAATCCCTTGTCAATAAACAACAAAACTAAAAGGTGATCAATTCATACATATATTCCCACTTAAATAGCTGCATAAGATCAATTAAAACGAAAAAAATAATAATTATAAACAGAAACAGAGAAGAAAACAACAACAAAAACACGGTCAAATTGAGAAAAGAAGAGTTTGGTGGTTCACCTTTGCACTTAATGACCTGACCGGCTGTGCTTGACATGGCTAACTTGGATGACGACGACTGTTATTGTCTGACTGAAATTAGACCACTTTTGTTTTGAATGTGAGTGCTCTGTTTTTGTCTCTCTGTGATGGTATTTATACTATTGGTCTAGACTTATTAAGGATGGTCCAACTAAGATTTTATCTTCTATCTATCAATTTATCGAAATAAAGATCGACTATCATCTATTTAGGATATTTTTAGATTGCTGATGAGATAGTTAAATCTAATCCATTTTAAAATATAAAAAGTTTGACTACAAATTTGGTCAATGATATAAAGATGAAATGTGTCATTGTCATTTACATTCACTTATGCTTCATTTGGGAGTTTATAAAGGAATGTAATGAAAATAGAATATATTTAAACAAAGGAAAAAAAAAAAAAAAGTGGAAAAGAAATGAATAGGATAGAATTACGTAATCTTGTTTGGATGTTTTAAAATAAAGAAATGGAAGATAAATAACCTTATTTAAGAGTTACACAGAAAGAAATAAATGAAATCATTTTATGATAATATTATTTTGGCATAAATGTACTTTTAGTTCTTATATTTTGACTCTATTTCTATTTTTGTCCCTATTTTTTTATTTTATCGCTTTTAGTTCCTAAAATGAAAAACATGTTCTATTTTGGTCCCTACCATCATTTTACTAACAGAAATTGTCTATGTGGCTAACGGAATATACTGTTGGCACACTAAATGCTAACGTGGCCATTTAAAAAATAATAAAATTTTTTATTTAAAATTCTGTTTGCTTGTACATATTCTTTGCAATAATATTCATATGTTATGTATATGTATTGTTTGTACAAAAATTATTTCAAAAACAAATGCCAAGTATTTAATTTATTTTTCTAAAATGTAAACATTATGATTAAATTAAAAGAAGGTACTATCCTTTGGATATGCGATATGGGGTATCTAACACCTTCCTCACTCATAACCGAACTTCCGAGTCTAAGAATCTTTGGTCTGAAACTTTGGTTAACTTGATTAATTTAATAACCCTTGAATTGATTTTTAGTTAATTAAAATAAATTAGACAAATAACTGACCAATCACACCTAAGACAAAACCAATAGTTGATAGCGACTCGTTAAAATAAAATAAAAAAAGAGACTCACACATTCACACACCTCACCTTAGTAACACATACACACAATTAACATGTCGCCAAGCACCTAATGCGGAAAAACTCAAGGGAACACACTGTTGATACCTCCACACTCGCCAGTGTGATGATGAGTACGACTCTAACCACCATAAACAGCAACATGCGCGTATAAGGGAAGGAAATCAGTGTCCCTAAAAGTGTGCACAGTGGGTGTGAATTATTAAGTGATCAATTTTATTTTTTATTAAATATATATTAGTAATTTAATATCATAATGAAGTAAATGGCCTATTCAGCGTTAGTGGATTCCAGTCTCACATTAAAAACGATTTTGTTTTAGTTAATAAAAATTCAAAAGTTCAAAACTCATTTACCTCTCCATCTCACACTCTCACTCTTCTCTTCTGATAACCTCATTTGGAGACTCATATTTTTAATCACGAATGCCATTAACGGATTTATCTAAATTCATATATTCACAACAAACTTGAACACCCCCCCCCCCCCCCCTTCTCCTTTTCTCCCATAGCTGTCCATACCACCAATATTGCAATTACTTCTCTCTTTTTATAATCTCATCATAACATAAACATAAATATTAACGGAAAATTGAGGTGGCCAGAATATACTAAATTATCTATGGGTTAATGCTAATTAAATGATAGAAATCATAAGTGGAATTCACCCTTCTAATTGAACAATAAAAAAAAATACTCACTGATAATGTCACATTATATTCAACAAGAAAATATATGATTCCCTTAATCACGGGACAAACACCTAAGGCAATTGCATTGAAAACCAAACCCCTTTGACAGGAGAGTTTGCCGAGCATCATGACCCATACTTGCATCAATATAGCAGATCCGGAGCTCTTCCCCTAAAAAATACCAAACAAAGTTTGTAATGCATTGATATTAAAGAAAAGAAAAGTGTAAGAATTCGCAGAGATAAGTATGCATAATCATAAACTACTTAGCCAAAAAAAAAAGTGTGCCAAAACTGGCTTGCAGAGGTGTAGTGGTTAGTGATGGTTAAAAACCATTGATCTAACATTTTTCCCCCAGTGATCATCCACATTGCAGCAGAGCAAACAGAAATAAGTAGCTCAAGAAAGTGATTTTAAGAACTATAAATTATGTTTGGATAGACTTTGTTGAAAATATTCTTTTATTTGTTGTTTCTTTTTCCATTGTAGATGTTCATCCTTTAAGTTCCTCTCATATGATGATATGGACACTATTTAATTTAGGTACACCCTCCTCTCATGAAGCTCATACATTTCTTGCCAATAGCATATGATCATATCAACATTGTGTCTCAACAAACTGCCTTCATACTCTCTTTTTCCCATATCTCATAATTTTTTGTTCAAATGGGCTCTAGTGTACAAGCAGCTTGACGTGGCCTCATCTAACAGATGAAAATTTCCTTACTTTGTAACAAAAAGATACTGGAGTATGAAGGCTATTTATAAATATGACAGGACAAATCTCATTGAATGCAGCTTCACATCTGTCTGTGATTTCTCTTTCTTTTTCTCTACATGATAAAACTACTGTGTGGTGCATACGTTATTAGAAACCATCAATCTGTCTAGCAATTTAAAAATGAGAGTGATGGTCTCTCTGTCCAACCAGCTTAGGACTCCTCTTCCACCTTACAACATATTTTCAAGTCTGCTATACCCTACTAGCAAGTTCTAAAAAATAAAACACACACACACACACACACACACACACACACACACACACATATATATATATATATATATTATCAGAAAAGAAAGCAACCACATGGGAAGGGAGGAAGAACCCAAAGCAAATAATAAATAAATCAGAAATTGCAATAAAAAAGACAAACCTTCCTCAACATCACGAAGTGCCTTCAATCTGGCCTCTGCATTCTGTATCCATAATATGTGTGCATTGGGATCTGCAGTGAAATGGCAGCTAATTCAGTATTTTTTTTTTTTTTTTTTGTTCTTTTGGATCAAAGGCATCTTTTGCAGGGTTTTTAATGGTGAATACAGGCCTAATTACTATCCCTTGAAAGTTTCAGCTATTTCATTTGGTTCAGTTTAGCTTCTATACAAATGACCTTATACATTTTCAAGATGCTTGGGTGAAAAAGGAAAAGATCAATATTCGAGACAACTCAATTTCACAAGCATTTGTACCAAAATATAGTGGTTGAAAACAAACCCTTTTATTTGCATGTCAGCTCAACTTGAACATAAACCCAAAATGCATTTCTCAGTGGTAAAATAATACACAATAGAAGCAACCTATGTGCATGATTATTTATACACTGCAAGCACTGAGGTAAGTAGAAGAAAATGAGAGCTTACCACAATCATGATTATAGAACGATGGAAGCATATAAACTGCATTTCCAACACCAGCTTCAGCATCTACAGAGGCAGCTGCCAATGCAAGAAGATCTTGATACGATTCCCCAGCCAATTCAACACGAAATGCATTAATACGAATACGTGCCAGAACACTAGTGTACCATGTCTTGGTTAGAACTTCTGATGTCAAAGAAATGTACTCTTTCAAAAATATATATACATATGTTGGGCACGAAACAAGTGAAACAGAAAACAGGATGGAAACTAAAGAAAAAATTCTGCCATCTGTAGGATACAAGTTATCTGTTCATCTGTGATATTAGCCTTTGTGAAGGAACTCCTTAATAAGCCAAGCTCCTCTACCATCTGGAAAATTTCTATATAGTATTATCACTAAAAAAAGAAAAGGGAAATGCCAAAACCATTGAATTTATCATAGTTATTTGTCAATGAACTCTCCATTCATTTATCAAACTTATTTACTCATAATTTCATGAATAATAAACTTTCTCAAGTGCACTAGCAACCATGTATAAAGAAGGCAAAAATGCCTTTTACACCCTCCTAGTGTCAGGCCCTATCAATGTAGCCACTCAACTATCAGAATTTGTAACTTACACTGTCAAGTATGACAATGATTTGTCATCCTTTCAGTAGCTTCTATCATAATCATGATTTTAACCCACCAAAAAACAATGCTGTCTTATACAAATATATATGTGTATATATATATATATATATATATATATATATATATATGTATATATATATAGATATATATATAAATTTAAAAAAACACATAATTAATCATAATAGTAATAAAATTCAACGACTAGGAGTTAGCAGCTTCTTACTCCTTTCTTCACTTGATCCAATCTCAATTTCCTAGGGGTGGTGGAGGTGACAGTCTTTGTTGGAGCCTTACTAGAAGTGGGAAGTTTGACACTCGGTCTTTTTGTCATAAGATTCAAAATGTTAATCCTTCTAGTTTCCCTTGGAAGGGCATTTGGAAAGTAAAGGTTCCTAAAAGGTGACATTTTTTATGTGGACAGCAGCCCATGGCCATATTCTCACTTTGGATAATCTTATACTTCGTGGTCGCCCCTTGGCAAATCGTTGTTATATGTGCTGTTGTAACGAGGAAACTGTGGATCATCTTCTTCTTTTGTGTTTGTTAGCTCATTCTATGTGGATGCATATGATTCAACTGTTTGGGATTGATTGGGTCTTGCCAGGTTCAGTTGTAGACTTCCTTTGTTGTTGGCACCATTGGCTTGGGAAATATGATTCCGATATTTGGAATTTGATACTAGGCTGTTTGATGTGGACTATTTTGAGGATATTGAGAAATCAATGGCTCAATTGTTAGATTTGTGCCAGCGGACTCTCTTTGATTGGTCTCAATGTTGGGTTCTTTTCGGATTGTCCTACTATTACTGATTTTCTTTTATCTCTTAGAATAGGTTGTTGATTCCTTTATTTCTTTTTGTCATTGTGGTTCTTTGTTCACTACCGTGAACTCTTTGTATCTTTTTTTCTCTTCTAGTAATAATATTACTTTCTTACCTATCAAAAAAAAAAGTAATAAAAAATCACCACCACCACTACATCTTCACCCAATCAACACTGCATGCCAGCCACTGTTAATCCCAATTAACACTGCAAGCCACCATCAGTTTAGAAGCCATAAATCAACATCCATATCATTCAGACCCAATCAACACCACCAACCAAGAATAAACAAAAATACTCAAAAATACCAGCCATTTTTCTATCAAAATATAAAACTAAAATTATTCAAGTCCGTTTGGGCTGGCATGCACAACCTTTCTCTGTCTCTCTCTCAAATTCTCCCCCAACCTCTCTTTTTGGTTATTGGTTTGTTTGAAATTTGAGAGAGAGAGAAGGAGAAAAGGTGAGGAAGAAGACTATGAAAGAGTCTTGATAAAATTTTACTTTCTTTTTTGGATATAAAAGAGGTAGCAGAAGAGTTAGAGGAAAAATTCAAAAATAAAAATAAAGCCTTGGAAAATTTTACACATGGTTTTGATGTTGTGCTTCTTTACGTGTCAATCTGAGGTAAGAAAAGGAGGTTGTAGTGTTCTTTGGGAGGGGGGGAAGGAGGTTTGCAACCATGTGCGATTGGACGGTGCAGAGTTGGTACTATGCTCTGATTGTTCTTGATAAAAAAAATTAAATAAATAAATCCAATAATGAGTGCTTTAACGGGCTTCAGTATCTAAAGGCTTTGCATCGGGGATTTGAAGCATAAGATTTAGCTAGTTTGATTGGAAAATCTAGAGAGAAAGTTTTCTGTTCAGGTATGGATTCTATTTTGGCAGCGCATGGTGGATGGGAAGTGACTTTGGGCTGGCGTGGCCGATGGTTGTGAGATGGTGGCAGGTGAAACGTGGAGCAAGGTGAACCATGAGGGAAATTTTGTCTGTGTTTTGATTAATTTAGATTTATTTACTTATATCCTTTTTTAAAAATTCATTATTTTTCAACTAAAACACAACGTTGTTTTATAATTTAACTGCACAGCAATAACAGATGTTGACAGAAGGGGCATGTTTACATCACCATCATTCTCAAAGGTGTAAGTTGCAAATTCTAATAATTGATCAATTGTAAGTGGTGGATCCATGTGAAAGTGGTAGGCAGCCACTTAAAGTCGACCGCATTAGAGTTGTGACAAAAGTTATGGTACAAAAGTTGTGGTCATAGAAGAACTGTTACATATAAGTCTTCAAATTGTTTCCAATTGGGGAACTTCAATTAAGTATCATAAATTAGATTTGAGAAAGAAACAGAAGAAGAAGATACCATACCACCTTTTTCTTTTCTTTTTTTCTTTTATTGGATAGGTACCAAACCACCTACTTTGAAGATTAAAATAAAGCCACTTTGCTAGATTCCACCCCTACCCCACCCCCCTCCTCCCCAAACAAAAAGTTAAAAGTGTTCCACCACATTAAATTTTTCTATTAAAAAAAAGCCATATATAATGAGCAATTAGAATCCTTCTTCCCTAACCACCTGCCCTTGTAGGTGGGATGGTACCTCCCCATTCACTAAGTGCTTGGGGGGAGCGGGGGGACAGGTTCATGTTGCAAGGTCAGTAGCACATTACATTAATGTATACATTTCTAACCATCTCAAAAAATAAATAAATAAATAAGTAATAAATCCTTCTTCCCTAAATTTTCATTATACTCCCTCCATTGACTATGACAAAGAACCCAAGAAATTTATTTTCTCACCTCTGAGATCATTAAAGGAGATAAAGTAGCAGGTTGAAGTATGTCAAGACTGTCGGCAGCTGCAAATCCTGATATTACCATACATGCTAACCGTTTCACCAGAAGTGGGTATTTCAAAGCTTGTGCTCTATAGAAAGAGATGATGAAAAGTAAGTAACCTAGATTTTAAAGCAGTACAAAACTGTCTCAAGTGTTTTAAATGTTGATAGGCTACCTATCAAAAAAAAATGTTGATAGGTAAAACCAATAAAAATTAACTGTGTAACATTAATTTAGCATCAAATTCTGTGCTATACCATTAACTTAAACCAATGATATATGTGTGCTGTCTTATGAGCGTATGATATTTTATTATGTCATATTTTCTCAATCATATGACAGTAACTGCAGTTATGACTAGGGGAAAAAGCTCAAGAAGCCAAAGCTTCAGCAGAGAAGAAAATCCTTTTCATACTTTCAGTATATACATGACATTGTAATTCTGAAAATGAAAGCAAGACTACAGGTACATCATTAGAGATTATCATGCTGCACTATGATTGTCTACCAAAGATGTAGTTCCAACTTCCAAATATAAAATATAAAATAAAATTCCTATGGCATAGAAGAGCAAGAGATCAGGCATGTATTTGTGATACAAAATGACAAAAAGTAAATTGATTTTAGTCCATTTCCATACAAGCAAGTGAAAATAAGAGGGTTTTTGAGAAAATAGCATACCGGCAATAATCATCATAGGCTGACCAATTTGCCCTCTTCTCAATATCGTAGAAAGCCTACAATCCATGAAAATTTAAGCATAAGTTCATTTTTATGTGGAGCCAAAATTGATTCACAGCTCAAACCAACTAGTTACATTTTGTGAGCTACTCAGATTATGATTAATTATTGCAGTTTTGAAAATTATATTTATTTTTTCATATACTAAATCTGAAAACAAAAAAGTAAGCTCATGGACAAAACCCAGAAAATAACTTGTCATAATAACATATTATACAAAGACATGACACCTAGAAAAAGGAAGTAATCAATAAGACAAATACTTTTATATCTAAACACAATCCACATAGCACTATCCTTTGCTCATGCATGTAAATTAAAATGTAGCCTTAGAATGCTAGTCAAGGTTTTCCTACTCATGCTTAAAAACTTCTGCAGATTTTAACCCTCCTCAGTAGAATATTACAACTATTTATAAGCAGAACGAAATGAATAACTGTGACCAGTACATAGCACATCTCTCATAGGGAAGAGACACACAGACATACAAGCACACAAATATATAAGTTTTACACCCATCAATTGCAGATCCACTAAGGGGCCACAGGGGGCTATCCCCCCCCCCCCCCAACGGGTGCAGGTTTTGAAAATCTTTTTAAACATACTTATGCTGTTATGCATGTTCAAATAATTTTTACTATTGAGATCTCATGGCCCCAAATTTTACTTTTGAGCATTTCTTTTACATTTTCCAGAGCCCATAATCTTGTTCCAACTCATAACCTTCTTACCAATAAAAAATTAAAGTGACTTGATACTATTGCGGCTCATCCAAAAATCAAATAAATCCAATTTTTTCTTTGATACTGCGTTTAGGAGACTAACACAAGATAGGTTTTTTTTTTTTTTTTTACACTTCACTTTTGCAAGTTGTGACCAATAGCCAACCCTACTAAACATCTTTCACGCCACAATACCACTCTTCCATATCATGTTATAGCAAGAATATAGAAGTTTCTTTGCTAATTACAATAATTAATGTCCCCAAAATTTTTAACTCCTTATCACAAATTTTTAATTGATTTATTTTTGTTTAAGGCAAAAGAAATATATTGTTTATTTCTCACTCATGTATAATTTCATTCAGAATATTGTTATGATTTTGATATACTAAGCTAAATTCATGATTTGTTAAGTTTTATCTTATTAAATCTAACTAATATTACTGAGAACTAAATTGATTTACTGTTAAATCCGTATTATAATTATGTCCAAATTACAAACAATCAATACAACTTTAAAACAAAAGATGTTGACAATTTAGAAAGCAAAACACCTTAGGATTTTGCTGCAGAAACTTCAATTCTTAAGGAACATCCTAAGAATCTCCATGTACAAGTTTTTTGTAAATAATTTGTTCATTTATATTTTTTTTTTAAATTGCTAAGAACTTTAGTACAAATTTGGTAATTGATTATTTTAGTTTTCTAACATAGCATTGGCTATAGTTTTAATTAGAGATATTTAGCTTTTGTATTTTTATTTCCTTTATACCTACATAGTACCTCCATGATAATTGATCAAAGAATAAACATACGTTACAATAGTCTTATATTTTTGTCTAACCTTTGCACATATTTATTAAGTTTGATAAAACTTTTTGTGATACATCTATTGACTTATAAAACATCTTGAATTATGTTTATAGTCTCTAACAAACTACTAAAATCCTTTTAATGCCCCCCAAAGACAAATTTCTTGCTCTGCCATTGATACTCGTACATTAAATTGATAGTCTTAATCACAAATGGCTTGCTTGGATTGAGGGGAGAGGGAGGGGGCGCAAAGGGGAGTAGAGTAGAGTTGGCCAGAAATTAGCCTAATTTCCGGTCAACTCTACTATACTCCCGTCAACCCTCTCTCCCTCCCTCCCCCTTAATCCAAGCGGACTATAAGTACCCTCAATTTCATGTTCCCTGCAAAGCAACAGTCAGTATAGAATCATCATCACCGTGTTTGTCCAACTACATGGTGTAGAATTATGAAATCTAAGGGACAATGCCAAGTTTATGAATAAACAAGACTACCTGTAAAACATCCTTATTTGACAGTAAAATTGACATTCAGAAGATGTCATATTTGCTAATTGATATATAATTCTAAAACTAACTACATGTTTCTACAAATAGATAATGTTGGGGAGATAACAGCGCCATTCATCACCATCACGGTGAAGTAAAAACAAACACTTTCCCGTTGAAGCAGATTCCAATACCACTTGTTAGGGAGATAAAATGTTGGGGAGACTTCAATTGAATAGTTAATATAAAATATAGTAACATCACTTTACCCGAAAGCTTAACCCCATGGGTTTGGTTCCAGTTATATTATATTAGCCATTCGCTCTTGTGATTATTATCCAACGTAAGATTTCACCACATACAAACTATACCACTCACAAGTGAATAAATTAACACATTAGTCTATAGATAGAACAGACACGGTCTCTAGTTTAGAAGAGTCTATGTGAAGCCCTTATTAGCTCACAAAAGCACATATTTGAGTCAGAAAGGCTTGCTACCGAAAACTAGTCTTTATACCTTAGACTGTTCCTAACAGAAAAAACATCAAACACATGGTGCGCATTACAATTATAACATCAAAATACCTTTGATTGCTCTTCGCACTCTTCGTTACAAAACTGCACAGCTTCAGTTTGACTTTGACAGGTAGTTTTGAGGTTTCTTAGACAAAAGTAACAAACGCTGTGGGTCTTAGAGAGAGAAGGGTGAGCAACGACGGGCTTAGCTGTGTGGATAAGCTCTCCGGCTCCGATTCTCCGAGTGGCGAACACGCCTCGCCCGGCCGACTCGGTGAGCAATACCCGGATCGGGGTGGCCCGGGTCGACCTGGGTCATTATCTTTGTCAGCTGTAGCAGTGTCGGTGGAGAAAGATGTGAGAATTAGCTTCGTTTGGAAATGCAAAAGTGTTTTGGACCGCGAAACCCAACGGCTAGTACGGGCCAAGGCCGAGGTCGACATTTTGACGCGTTTAAGGTTTAACCTCCTCTTATAGTCTCACGTGTGACTTGTGACTTGTGACTGAAGGTCAACAATCAACATTATTATTATTATTGTTATTATTATTATTATTATAGGAAATGCTAACGGATGCCCTTATATTGTTATATTCACCAGAAAAATAAAAATAAAAAATTGCCTTAAATTTTTTGAGTTTTATCTATAATGAACAATATTAGTCTATAAATAATTGTGTGTTCTAAGAATGGAGGAAGATAGTAAATGGTAGTTATTGTATGTGAAGAAAGATAAATCATTTTAAAAATCAATAAAATTTGATTTTCTTTTTAATGAAATATAATATAAAATGGATAATCTGATATAAGATATTTGGGTAAATTCCAGAACCCTCCCCTGAGGTTTGAGGAAATACCAAACACGTCCAACAGTTGTTGAAAATGACAAATTTGCTCCTAAAAAGCAAACGGCATGTACTGCCGTTACTCTCTCCAAACGATTGTTCTCTGTTCACTTTCTTCTTCACGCCATAACATAAACGCTTCTCTTTTAAAGCTCAAACCAGTCCAAAAAATACATATAAAATATGTACTTTGAGAAAGATTACAGAAAAAAAAAATCACTAAGCCAGTACCCATTTTTCAAATCAAAACCATACATTTTCAAATCAAAGCCATACATTCTCATTTGTAAAAATAAAAATTTACATTACATTCCAAAAACAAAAATCCTCCCTCCATCAAACCAAGATCAACCCAATTAGATCCAGTATCACATAAGGCAATCAAACATAGATTAGCTCAACCAATCAACCATCCAACATTTCACCTCAAATAGATCCGTTTACATCACACCTCAAAAAGATCCAAAAAAATAAAATAAAATTCAAAACAAAACCCAGACCCATTGGCGAGCATCGTGTGACCCAGCAATTGCTAGCCACCACGGCACCACCCATCGATTTCAAACCCAAATCACTCCCACCATCAAACATCACATGATTCACACCTCAAACCCAAACAGACCCCAAATTATTTATAAAAAAAAAAAAAAAAAAAAAAAAAAAAAAAAAACACCGTCGATCATCCTGTGACCTAGCAACCACTGTCCACCACGGCACCACCCATCTTCGTCAAACCCAAATCGTTCCAACCATCAAACATCACACCTCAGACCCAAACAAAACCGAAACCAAAAAATTAATAAAAACATACCTATACCCACAACGGCAACTCCACCAAACTGACGTTGCAACTGCCGTCTCCACTCATCGTAACCCAACAATCGCCATCTACAATTCATCGTGATTCGCAACCCAACCACAAAGCTTTTAACGGCGGAGTATAGCGTGAGATTTATGGTTAAACCGGCTTTGAAACCATTCCAGTGGAGGAGTTGTTGGACCCAAGTCTGAAATTTCAGACATGAGCTTGAGAGAGAGATATTTTTTGATGTGAAGGAGAGAGATATTTTGCGTGATTTGTGAAAGAAGAGAGAGAAATTACATAATATAATTTGATATAGGGTGCTTAACGGCGTTACACCTCGTCTGCTTTTTAGGAGCAAACTGGTCATTTTCAACAACTATTAGACGTCTCTGGTATTTCCTCAAACCTCAGGGGAGGTTTCTAGAATTTACCCAAGATATTTTGAAAAGATAGTATGTAAAATAGAAAAAGTAAGTTCTTATACACTAAAATAAATAGAAATTTTTGCACAAATGGATAAGAATGCTCTTAGGCTATATAACAAACAATGTATTTTTTTAATAAATAAATTTAATCCAATTTTATTTTTAGATGTTTGAATATCTTTTGATAGTTAGCATTGAAGAAATTTGAACATTGGATGTCTGTATTGAAAAGATCAGGAAATGTCAACCAATTAAGTTACACGGCTATTAACAATTATATGCATGGTTTTCAGATCTCATTCGTTTAAAGAATCAGTAAATGGAGAGGTTTAAGGTTTTTAAGGTTAGATTGAGGTTCAACCAAGGTCGAACCGTGATGATATCATAATTAATTTAGTAATTTATTAAAATAAAATAAATGTACTAAATTTGTAAATATTAGCAAACTTGACTAAAAATATCTTAAAAATTGAAACAAACTTTCAAATAAATTTTTATGATATTATAAGGTTGTCGGGGGCATTTTTTTTTTCTCGATACCCACATGATTTTTGGGTAATCAAGATAGGGACTTGACTTTGGGCTCAGAATATGGCCCAAAGGCTGTCAGTGAAATGTGAAATGCCCATTTTCGCTCAAAGTCCGGGTTACATCTAACAAAAAATAATAATCTAGTGGTAAATAAGAAAAACGTTTAGCGATAGATGTTTAGAAAATCAATAAATGTATTTGTATAGTAAAAATTATGCACTTCCTCCATAGTCAATTATTATAAAAGTGAGCCCATTATGACAAATACATAAGAGAAAAAATGGTCCAGCAATGAACATGACTGACCTCCAGCGGTACACGTCTAACAGATTAAATAGTGTGTTTACATGGTAAAAATCATATGTTTTCTTTATTATTATTAAGTCAACATAAAGGAAAATTTCCATAGTATCCAAGACATCATGGCCTTCATTATAATAGTAATAAAAAAGGATTAATGGCTTTATAATTACAAGTAAAAGAGGAAAAAAAACAGGATGGAATGAAGAGAGAGAAAGATTTAAGCTCAATGCAGTAGATATTGAACTAAGATTCTTGAGAAATATATATAGGCTGTTTTGAGTGAGTGGGTATGTAAGCTTGTGATAGTATGATAAAATTAATGCTGAAACTAAGTCTTTGATGGGTAAAAGGTTGTTTATGACTGATTAGGAAACATTTATGGGTTTAGGATATGCAGAAAATGAAAGGGAATGTCTGAGACTAAGCGAGCATGGGCTAAGGGAAATGATTTAATGAGCTTAGGGAGAGTTGAACCACAAGCAAAGTGACAAGAAAATCAGAAATTCCAGAGGGGTTGGTGTGTATTTTGTGGGCTGGAGTGCTTACCCTTTTGTAGTGGTGTGTTAGGGAGGTATTAATTAACAAAAGTTCCAAAACGTAGGACTGATCAGGGGTAGAATAGTAGACTTAATTATCCTAGGATTTTGCTATAAATGGGAGATTTGCTTTTGGGACTGCTTTGCTTCTTTGGGTAATATGACAAATGGTGAGTATTTGGGGTAATCTTGCATTAAATGCTAAAAATTCTGAGATTGTGTTCAACCAATGGGATTAAGGCAGGTATTAAGAATGAATCCTAGTGCTGCAACTAAGATTTGGATCTTAGAAGTAGGATTCAACACCTCAAGTCAGTGTCAAAGGTTAAGCCTACTTTAGAAGGTTCTACTAGAGATCCATTTATGCCCTCCAAACCGCATGTTCCCAAATTTTCCCCTTTAGGATTCATGAGTTTGGTTCATGAATCAATTACATACATTTTTAGTAAAAAAATAAACTATTTAGTTGAGGATTTCATGAGCTTGGAGGTCTTGGTTTTGGCTTCTTTGAATTGTGACCAAAACTTAGGGAAGAAGGGTATTTATTGTTCATTAGCCTTTAGGTGTCAGCCTCTGGTACTATTCAAGTTAAAGTTGGCAGTAGAATAGGTGGCCAGCTCCTAATTTGGTTTGGGAGCTTAGTGGCTGCTTAAGGTAATCTCCAGCGGAAAGTAGAATTGTATGGAGTTCTCCAGCTATATCAGTTGCACACATGGGCTGTTTTGGCTGAGACTTCTTGTTGGGCTTGGCCATGAGGGCTGAGGGGCTAAGTATTTTGATGGACCATTGACTTGGTGGTCTTCTCCACTTAGGCCTATTCTTTTGTTTTTTCATTGTGAGCCCTACAAAATAGACAAAGCTACCATATATTGTCATGGATGTTTATTCCACGTATGCTTTAGTTGTTAGTAAAAATGAAATGTATTCATGAGATTTAATAAATATTTATGATAGGTTTTGGGTATTAATTTCCATGGGTTTTAAATAACAATTTGAATAGTTTCTCACAATTTTTGCCATGGATTATTTTGTAAATGACATTTTTTTAGGGGTTTTTAAATAATGACCTCTAATATTTCTTGAGAATAATATTTACCGCAGGTTTTAAATAGAGACAATATCCATCCATGGGTGTCAAATAAAATATGGTCACAACCACTATAGTGGAATAATGTGATATTCTCATGGGTTTTTCTATAGATAATCATAATATGCTTGTAAGGTGAATAATTATCATGAGTTTTGGAAATAGATATTATGAATGCTGTGATGTAAGATAAATAGTGACCATGGGTTCTTATATAAATTCTATGGGTTTATATTATGGTTGAAATAAACAATCATAACTTTCGATGGGCTTTTATATTAGTAACACAAATTCATAATTCTCCTTGGGCTTGATATATGTTTGCCATGAGTTTTGGAAATGAATAGTATTACATAACATAAATAGTTACCATGGGTTTATAATATAGTATGAAATAAATAAATATTATGGGTTTAAGATAAATCATAACTTTCCATGGGTTTTTATATTTGTAACACAAATTCATAATTCTCTATGGGCTTAATATATATTTGCCATGGGTTTTGGAAAAATGAATAATGTTACATAATATAAATAGTTACCATGGGTTTATAATATGGTATGAAATAAATAAATATTATGGGTTTAAGATAAATCATAAATTTCCATGGGTTTTTATATTAGTAACACAAATTTATAATTCTCCATGGGCTTAATATATATTTGCCATGGGTTTTGGAAAAATAAATAGTGTTACATAACATAAATAGTTACCATGAGTTTATAATATGGTATGAAATAAATAAATATTATGGGTTTAAGATAAATCATAATTTTCCATGGGTTTTTATATTAGTAACATAAATTCATAATTCTCCATGGGCTTAATAAATGTTTACCATGGGTTTTGAAAAAATGAATAGTGTCATGTAACATAAATGGTTACCAAGGATTTTATAAGATAGATTTCATGGGCTTTTAGTATTATCGTAATAGGTTTAAGAACTTAAAACATTGTTAATCATTGGACTTTAAGTGAAATACTTATGATATAGTATTTTGCCAAGTATTGATAATTTTGGACTTTTTGCTAGTTTGGGCTTTTAATAATGCCAACGTAAATTGGGTTGTTAATATTGCCAATAAAAATTGAGTTTTTGAAATATTGTCAATCATAAGTAGCCTTGAGCTTTAAAAAAGAATGTGATGTGTGAATTGGGCTCGTAGGGCTAGTTTTGGGCTCTACTAAATAATAATAATAAAATTAGATAAGATATGAGTTTTTTGGGTTTTTTTATGATAGTTTACATCGTGATAAAATTTAGATAATAAGATATGAAATATTTGTGATTAACATAATAATAGGGCAAAAAATATTTGGGAAAGCCCAATTACTTATTAGTGTTGTTTGAAAATAAATAGGTGGCATTTAAATAAAATTAGGTGTAAAAAAATGTACCCTAACAAAGGTTAACATAGAATAGTAAATTATAAGGTTAATAAAAATTAGTACAACATAAAATGAAATTGTATAATAATCCTTCAAGTAGAAATCATTTCAATTAACTAAAAACCTCTTTTAAAATAAATTCATATATAATAAATTCCTATGCAAAGGTATTATTCTTAAATAACAAGTTAATTTAGCAATAAAAACAAATTTACTAATATTTTAATGCATTGAGAAAGGTAATAATGAAAACAAATTTAGTATTTTAATACATTGAGAAAGGTGAAATAGAAGCTTAGATTATAGAAGCTATAAATTATGTGAATCTAATATAATTAAAATAATACTGCTTAATAGTTCACATGAAGCTCATGCCATGTTGTCTATTGGTCTTGGCTTCAGTCTTGGTACTTATTAGGGGAGACAGGTCACAGGTTCAAAGCCCGGTAGCTCATGTGACCTCTTTCTTTAATTTTTCCAAATAAGTACAATTTCTTAACCAGGTTGAATCGGCCTACTGGTCAAACGGTTTTCTAGTTTGAACCTCGGTCACACGGTTCTCTCAAAATTCATACATACCTAGTTCTCACATATAAAAAACAGGAATCATTGGCGGTTCACGGTTTACCAGATCGAATTGGCCGGTCCAGTCCAAGTTTAAAAACCATGATTATATGTTTGAATTTAATTGAAGAGACCTATGTTTTACCTATAAACCATAAAGGCAATGACTAAAGTCATAAAACTTATTCTTTTGGCATGTTCCTTTTAAAACTTATACTTTTAACAAGATTATCTTTGTATAATATTGTTCAAATATCTTTGATTGAGGATAGTTCAAATTTTTCTTAAATAATTGAAGGGTAAAATACATATCTAGTCCCTAACTTTTACACCATATTTCAATTTAGCCCCTAACCTTTCAATTGTGTTAATTTGGTCCATAACCTTTTAATTTCGTGTCAATTTAGTACTGACTATTATATCTTAGATGAAAATTGTGGGGTGGGCCTTTTTAAGATGGTGGGCTGGGCTTCCTCCTGCCACACTAAGGCCCAAACGTTCTAGGTAGGAGAGTCAGGACCGATCTAATTGCAACTCACCTCAAACCGGCTTGTGCACAAACTAGGGCCCTTTTGTTAACGCCTTGGTTGCATGCTTATGGCAGATGAGACTATTGCAAGAGAATCATGGCAGGCAAGTATGATATAATAACAATCGAGAAAATGCGCTTACTGTTGAATTCCCAAAAAAATAAAGAAAAGAGCAATATGGCCATAAAGATATAATAAAATGACAATAATGAAGATGAGAAAACACCAGTATTTAATCAATAAGAAAAACAAAGCAAAAACAGTTAGTCTGCTGCACTTGGTTGCCTTACGAAGGTAAGACCAAAGAGGCACCACTTCCTCAATGTGGGTAACCTCACAGGAGAGTCCTGCTATGGAGATTACCCACTGTGATAGAATGGACCTGAATGGCTTATGCTCCAAAAAGTCTTAATCCTCAGATAGAGGATAGGCTTTTAGAGGGAGAGAAGGGGAATAGCCTATTGGTTCATGCCTGCTGTCTCACTCTTGCCTACTCTCTTTTGTGTTTCTTTCTTTTCTCTCTAAGTTTTCTACTCTCTTTCTTTTTACTCTCTTGTTCCATGTTTTCTATTTGATGTGTTGTGTTGCATGTTCTTTCCAAGTTTTAATTGCGTTGTCTAGTGTTATGTTTCCTGTGCACAGTGAAGGCTCTTTTTATACTGTCTGTCATGACTTGGTTTTTACCATTTTACCCCTTAACCACTTTTGTCTGGGTGTGGGTATCCTTTTTGACCACTCACTAGTTTGTCAGCTATCCAGCCACCACCATTTACCTGTACTGGCTGTGCCACATCCCATTACCAAACAGAGGGTCTTATTTTGTTTGCTTGTTCACCGTGACATTCGCATCCGGATAAGGGTAGGCATTCTCTCTTACTAACCTTATGGCATGCACCAAGTGATTCCAACTCATCTTCCCCCTTTTTTTTTTTTTTTTGAAAAGATCTTCCCCTCTTTTGGATAATATGTCATCCTAGTAAGACATTTCTCCTAAAAGAGTTTGAACAGGAACCCCAAAATAGACTCCCACTTCTCCTCACCGTTTGACCATACCCTCTCTTACCTCTAACCCATGGTCCACCACTCCTGTAGATTGGGTACAGGTTGGTGATGCATGAGCTTTGTGCGTGCTCCACTTCCATGTGTGTCCATAGCTTGCCTGCTACTCATGCATTTGTCATGACCTGAAAGCTCGTCTGTGCATTCTACTGCTCATTCTTGGCCTCTTGTGACATGAATGGATTTCTGAGCCTTTGTTCTTTATTGCTTCCTTCCTTCCTGTATTGGGCCTTGCTTTATCGTGGGCTTTTCTTCTTTTAATCTCGTTCTTTGTTCCTTCCATGGGTCTGCCAGTACTTCTACCATGCCATTTTTCCATTCTTGTCATGTTATTGCATGACTCGTGCTTGCTGGACTTTCTTTTAGGGTTGCTACATACTTTTCCTTTGCTTAATTCCATTGGCCCAAGGTCATCATTGGGCTAGTATTCATACTAGTTTGGGCTTTCTTGGCCCATTTCTATTAATTCTTGGCTTTCTTGGCCCATTTCATGCATTTGGACATCCTCGGCCTATTTCCTTCTCTTGGGCATCCTTAGCCCATTCCAATTCTTCACTCCCATGGGCCTTTGCTAAGTCATTTGGGCTTCCTCGGCCCAAATCTCCACATTCTTTTCCTTTGGGGGTTTATGGGCTTACCATTACCCCCTTACTCACTTAATTCATTTACTTTAGGCCTCTTTGGCCCATTGTTGCTTACTTTCTATTTCTCATAGTACTCATGGGTTTATTACTTCTCTTTCTGGGCTCACTTAGACCCACATGCTTTTTTTGAGACCCATTTGCTATTTTCTAGGCCTATGATTCATTATTCCTACCATTTGGGTTTAATGGATTTTCTTCCCAATTCACAAACTCTTTTTCCTCCCATATTGTTGGGCTTCTTCTTGCTATTGGACCTCTTGCCAAAATGAGCATCAACAAATTACTAACATGACAAACAGCCAAAATAAAATTTAAGCTCATTGTCACATCAACGAAAGCAAATTTTTTGTTTTTACTATTAGACACATCATCAATTTTCATCTAAAAGATAACGCCTAAGACCAAATTGACACAATACTGAAAGGTTAGAGACCAAATTGACATAATTGAAAGGTTAGAGATGAAATTGAAATATAATGTATAGGATAGAGACTAAATACGTAGTTTGCCAAATGCATTCCTAAGTCACTACACAAATTGCAAGAATCTCTGAGTGATTTTTAAGAAAAAAGAGATAATATTTAGTTGACTAGTTTCCATAAAATAATAGTGCTGCCTCAAGTAATATATTTCATTTGTGATCGATTTTTTGTGGATTAAAAAGATAATTTCCATAACCAAATAAGTACAATCCCTTAACCAAGTTGAACCGGCCACAGTTCAAACGATTTTCTGAGTTGAAAGTTAGTTCACACAGTTCTCTTAGAATTCATACATACTTGGTTCTCACATATATAAAAAAATAGAATTATCAATAATTCACAGTTAACTTGATGGGACTGACTGGTCCTATCCGAGTTTAAAAACCATGATTATATGCTTGAATTTAATTGAAGGAACCTAAGTTTTACCTATAAACCATAAAGACAATGACTAAAATCATTAAAAATATATATAAAGGTAAATTATTTTCTAAACCTTATAGTTTTTGGCATGTTTCTTTTAAAACTTATACTTCTAGCAACATTATCTTTGTATTATATTATTGTTCAGATATCTTTGATTGAGGATAGTCCAAAATTTTCTTAAATAATTGAATTACCAATTTCGCCAAATGCATTCCTAACTCACTACATGAATTGCAAGAATCTCCGAGTGATTTTTAAAAAGTAGTGATAATATTTAGTTGACTAGTTTCCATAAAATAATAGTGCTGCCTCAAGTAATATATTTCATTTGTGAATAAATGTGAATTAGAAAGATAATTTGCATTAGCATAACCAACTAATTGTGAATTTGATCCACTAAGAAAAAAAACACTCGTATCAATTTTTCCACAGAGGTAACGTAACACATTTTACCCAATTGAATAACTTCGAGTTAATGCAATGTTGTGTCTTGCAAGTTCCTAGTATGTTGACCAAAAGGTTATGTCAGGTCATGTGTAATTTGCAAGACACGTCATATTACCAATGCACTAAGATATGGTATTTTAGGATCAAGGGCTTTTTCATAATCTTCTTGAGGATGAAGCTCTCTCTCTCTCTCTCAAATCAAGTAACCAAACAATCATTGGATGCTAATATTTATTAAAACAAAGAAAATCATTTCCAATTTCATGAAACTTTGGGTAATTGAGTTTTAATCATAACAATTTTTTAAAATTTCTTAGAGCTTTACTAATAGAGATTGAATTAAAGTAAATTATGTTAATATTTCTTGCATCACATGGAAAAAAAAATACTTCATAGAACCTGTAAATCGTGCAAACATGTTACGAACAAGTATTATTATAATAAAAAAAACTAAATAATAAAATAGTAAAAAAATCTACGACATTCATTTCATAATGATTGCTTCTTATCATTAGGTGAAGAGATAAATTAATCTATTTTTTGTATAAATGAGATTTAAACTCAAGTTTCTTGTTCAATGAAAATGGACTTACAAACTACGCTAATTGAAAAAAGGTTGTCTACTTACAAAATAACTTGTATGATGCAATTTTATTGTATAGTATATAGTACATAAGAGAAGACAAAGCATAGCAACCAACATTTGCCATACTTAAAATAAAATAATAATAAAAACCATGTTCTCACTCTAAATCAACCTCAAGATTTAATTCAAAATCTTGTGAGTTTAAGTTAACTCACAAGTATCTTGTTGTAGAATAAGAGATTTGGGGTTCGAGCCTTACCTACACTATAAACCGATTGGCGTCTTAGCCCAATAATAAACATCAATCATTAATTGAACGTCATATGTTGAAATTCTGTCGTATCTAAAAATTTTATTAAAAAATCAAAATCAAAACCCCATCCCCACCACTAACTAAATAGGAAGTGTTATAGCAGAAGAAGACTTATTTATTGTTTAAATGTGGTGATTAATGGGTTGAAATATATATGAGCAAATAATGGGTTAGATACATGCACAAGAGAAATGTGAAGGAATGAGGTGTCAGCAATACAACAATTATAACAACATTTGTTTCTTGGGGGTGTGATTTGCAAGCATTCTTGCAGACTAAAAAATAGAGAGTTCCAATTGATTTTTTGTGTAAGTGAAATTTGAACTTGCATAATTTCCACCCCTAATCAACATATGGGCTATAAATTTTTTTTATTATTATTTATTTATAATCACATTGAGGAGAATTCTTCTAAAAAAAACTTTGATGCAATAGGTTGAGGATGTGTTGAGTTTTAAGCTTAGAAAAAATATAAAAGACTCACTTCGTTTTCTCTTTCTTCCAAAAAATTAACTTACATAAGCGATACCAAGAGACACTGGCTCTTCTTTACAAGGAAAATCATTATTCAAATTCTCCATCCATGGTTATAACTATCAATTTTATTACTATTATTTTTTTAACAACATTTACATTGGTGATACGACAAAATCTTATATTTTAAAAACACTTACACTAGCGATACAACAATATCATATATTGAGAAACAATTTTAAGTAAAACAGTTGTATTATTATTTTCGTGTGTATTCTAATAAGTATTACTAATTACTCAAAAAAAATAATTAATTCCTTAAGGATAAATTGCATTGACAAAACATATGTACACAAAAATTATATAGAGGGTCACCTATTGTGGTCAAAGTCAACAAAACAGATTAAACTCTTCAAGAAGCAATTAGCATCAACTATGAAAACCAAGATCATCAATCTGAAGGTGATCCCCAAACAAGATCCTCTTCGGGAAAATCCTTTTGTACATCTGTAGGAGGAATGAAGCAATCGATGGAGAGACCAGGGACATTGAATGCAAGATCATCAATGGTCCATGTCTCCTCCATCCGTGTGATCGCGGGGCCCGGCGGCTTCAAATTATCGCCAAATCGTGTGATGATCACACTTGATTGGCCGGCGTGGCTTACCATCACGCCCTCCACCGTTCGATAGTCGTCGATTCTTGTTGACATTGTGGTTTCCCAGTACGTAGGGTGCGTACCAGGGGATTGAATCCTGGTTAAGTAAGAGTCCTCTAAGTGAACAAGTAGTCCACTTCTTTGGCTGAAGTAGCCAAATACGACGTGCTTGATCATCTCTGCTGTGCTATCACTACGTTCAGCCAGGTCCGTTTGATCAGCAGACAATTTCAACACGAAACAATCAATGCCTGAGATTCTCTTCTCTCCCATGTACTGGGCTAGGGAAAATACAGCTGATATAGCCATAGGATCTAGTCCCTACAGATGTATTTATGAAGTTTCCCTTAATCAATCACATGACACCATAATCTGATCTCCAATGTATGGAAAAAAATATATATATACATAGTCCTAATCATTGATAGTAGTAAATTATTTGGGAATTTGACCAATTTTCTCTTCATATTGAATAAGATATTCTACCTACACAAAAAAATCAATTAAACTCATTGATGTATTAAGTTGATGATAATTAATTATTAATGCAAAAAAGCTTCTAAAAAATTATACCAAAAAAATGATGATAATTATGGTGAAAAGAAGTAATAAATTCATAATATTTTTATAACAAATTATACATGGTTAGTTGTTGTTGGTTGTAATTTGAACCTACTACTGAAATTACTTTTTTACCCCACTAATAACTACACCCGTAACAACCTGTAATAACATGTCAAATAGAATTTATTATGAATATATTATAAATATAGCATTTCTCTTACGGTGAAAGCAAGGGCCCGTTTGGTACGTATGTTTAAATACCAGTTTTCATTTTTTTTAGAAATGCGGTGAAAAAGTGTGTGAAAATACATATAATATTGTTTAAAAACTGAAAACATGTATCCAAACACATGTAACAAACATGCCTAAGTCACACACAAATTATTTCTATGTCATTCTTGCCCTTAAAAAAAAAAAAGATTTTTAATGATTCAACCATGTGTTTGGGAAACAAGATCCGGTGTTTTGGCCGGTAGGGTGTGGATTTAATCGATTTTTACTGAATAGGGGCCACTGGGAATCCATATTTTTTTGATTTAGTAAAAATGAAATAACATCATTATTATCGTTATTAATCATATTTTATTATTATCAAAGGAGGAAAACCTGTCTCCTCTCAACTACTTAGTACTCAAAGTATTTTAAATCTGCCCTACATCCTTGACACAATCATTTTGGGAGAATAAGATCTATGCACGAACCATTTAATAATATGCCCCCACCACTTATGGCCAAAACAAAAACATTTCATGTCCCTTCAAAACTTTCAGCATTTCCTCAATAATATTTTTATTAATCAGCAGATCAGGTGCGCCTGATACAGTAGCTCCCAACGGTTGAGATTATTTTTTTTTTTTTAACTTTTAATTTCAACTATTGAGTAATAATAAAAGATAAAAAGTGAAAAAGCGAAAGCTAAAAGCTAAAAGTAGTAAAATAACATTTGTAAATGGGGTAATTGCACCGTGTGTAATATTCTAGATATTGCACCTTCTGTGTCTATAATCCTAATTCTGATTCAAATTAAATTTATAACAAACTTTATCTTAGATTCATGATTCAACAAGAAGAAATTTTACCCCATAATTCAAGACATTTCCTCAAATTTTTTATTTAATTTTTAAATTTTGGAAGCAAGACATTTCCTCAATATTAAAAGCATGTTTGGAGATCGTTTATTTTACTGAAATTAAAAACCTTTTACTGAAAATATTATAAATATATGTAAAAATTAGCTAAAATAATATAATAGATCTCATGAATAGTATCAAAAACTATAATGAAATCTATTAATAATAACAAAAATAAATTAAATAGTAAAATAAACTGACTTTCGGAACACCGGCTGACTTAAAATGAAAATGATTTTTGGTATCATGCTATGGTTATTAAAACGTCATGAAATAGGTGGCCACCAATGGCAATTACTTAAAGTGGAAGACTATAGGGGGAAAACTTGGGACCATATACGAGGAAGGACATACGAAAGTTAAAATACAAGCAACACCCAATTTCGGTCATAGGTTCCTTAGGACAAAATTTTCCAGCTTTACATTTCTTGTAAAAACAACCTTGCTCTTCTTCTATTTGTAGTCAAAAAAAAAATGCGAGTATTATCTAAGCCATAACTATTATAAGCATAACTAATAATAGTAAATTCCTTACTAGATTCTCACCTGAAAAGCCCGTCGGAGAGGACGAACACCACCTTTGGCAGCATGAGCATCAAGCCATGGTGTATGGCGCCAAGCCACACTACCATCACTACCCGCTACAACCTTGTGAGAACCCACAACTAGCTCAATTAACCAGTTATTAGGGACCATCTGCCACATTACAAAGCACCCTTTTTGTGAAACTCCGGTTGCTCCGGCAGCTGAGCCAGCAGAGCCTAGATCATCCACCATGGCCATTGTCACTTTTCCGGTCGCAAAAATGTTCTTCACTGTCCCCTCTAGCTTCCGGCAGCCCGTCGCCGCCGCGAAGTGCTGTATGATATATTGAGCTGAGGAGGATACCTGTTATAGAACAGAAGCCCATCTCAATGAATATTAAGTTTTGGGTTTTTTCTTTTGCTTTTGTAAAAAGTGTGCAACGCAACTTGGATGGTGCATGTGAATTGATAAAGAATATTAGAGCCACACTGCCACAGACAGTTGGGGTTAGACCTTTTAAGGATTCCAATTTTAGTGGGAGTCCCAACTCACTAGTGGAATATTAGTGGAAAAGTAACATGCTCAGCAACATAGGATACTTAGTAGTTACTTAACAAAAAAAAATACATTCTCTGCTTAGAATGTAAAAGAATATGCACCAAAAGTAGCAAATGGCATTAACACCATCATATCTAGTGCTTTACCTCGTTGAGAAGTGAGTAAGAACAAGGAAAATGAGTGTGAAAAAGTGTTTACCTCGTTGAGGGGCTGTTTGGGATGGAGTGGAACAGGAAAGAGAGGACAGCCCAGAACGCTTAAGAGGATCTTGAGGTCAGATTTCTTGTTGAAGACAAGGGAGAAGTGGGTCTTGATCCAATTCCGCCATGTCTGACCTCTGCCTTTCTTTGAGCTGCTTGTGTTATCGTCTTCTGCGTTGATGGGTTCCTCTGATAGCGGTGCAAGCCGACCCATATCTCTCAAAGATTTTAGCTATTTTGGAAGAGAGAGAGAGAGAGAGAGAGAGAGAGAGAGAGAGATGAAATTGCAGAGAAAGAGAGAGAGAGAGAGAGAGAGCTGGAAAGTGAGTGGAAGACAGGAGAGAGTCTGGAGTTTGTACCGGGCGAGAAAAGAAGAGAAAAATAAATGTCTGTTGAAATGTCGTCCATTTGTGCACATGCAGCTTGGGCGCGTGCAACGCATTTTGACCCTACGAATATTTTCTTGCTTCTCCATCACAATGAAAGATGAGTTGAAAAAAGAATTAGTTATTAGTTGATTCAGTTGGCCAATTCTGCAGACCAGTTTGCGTAAATGAGCTAACTTTGTTTGAGATATATTGTAGACAAAAAATATTTGGTAAAAAAGATGACGCGGCAAATTTTTTTATTTATACAAAATAAAATTTTTATTTTAATTTAATCTTAGTATATAGTTTCGCGTGAAACTTTCTTCTAGAAACTTAAGACCTCTTTGTTACTTTTGTTTAAACAATAATTTTCAGTATTTAAACAATATTACATGTAATTTTACACACTTTTTTACTCATACGTATTTCTAAATATACAAACAAAATTATTAAAAATCTCATACCAAATGGGCCCTTAAACTCTAGCTCTTGTCCCTTCACTCTAGAAGAATTTTATTAATATTAATGACAAATAATAGATCCAAATTAAAATTAATAAAAAATTATTAAATATATGAAAAATGTTGTGAAATCTTGTGTGTTTGTAACATTGTTTATTTAGTTTAGACAAGAGAATGTGAAATTAATTCAAAATTAGTGTACTTGGATGGTAACATATATACATTAAATAGTGTTTGCTTTGTACTAAATCTCATTACCTCATTCTCAAAAAAAAATCTCAGTACCAAACTTTAAAAGAACAATGACAATTAAACCAATTTTAAAATTTTAATAAAAAAAAAGGGTAAGATATAAAAGGAATCCAAATATCATGAGGTAGTAGGCCTCCTTTTACAACTTTCGGAAGCTTGGTGTGGGGGGCATGAGGTGGTCAGTGGTCACGTTAATTCGAGATATCGATCTTCGTTTTCTTTTACTTTATTTTTATTTTTACTTTTTGCTCCTTCCTATTAAAGAAAAAAAAGTTGAACTTTACGAGGTCTTTTGCAAATCACTACTTTATTACTAAATCCATTAAGTAAAGCCTAAAGGTAGCATAATAATAATGGTGGCAAGTTAGCGAAGTTACTAGGTTAACAGTCTTTTGCCAGTAACCCGGAAAGCTAATCTATTCTTTAGTTGGAAATGGTCAGTCAGATGCACTCCACACTAGTTACCCCGGCTTTTGTTAACACGACATCAAACCATCCACGTGCATCACTTTTTGTCCAGATAAAAATAAAATAAAATAAATAAAGAAGCTCATAAGGAAAAATAGCTAGGTCAAATGAGTGCAACCAAATCGAGTATTAATGTTTAAAATTTATTTATTTATCTTTATTTTATATACAAAAGCTCAAGCTCTAATGTCATGTTAAATATATTAAACATATTAGCAATGCGATGTATTATATCATATTGTATGACTGTAAGAGAATTTGAGCTAGAGGAATCTGAAGCGGTGTGTGGGATTGTTTGCGGTACCTTTGGCAGCGCGTGCCTAGGCAATAGGTCAACGAATTTCTTGGTTTTGCTTGTAGGCCTGTGTTGTTGGTTTATTCATTAGAAGGCTCATTTTGCACAAATCTTAAAGGAAAGACACAAATTGCTTGGGTTGTGATTTGAGACACAACAGCAAGATAGCGACGGTGACCCGTGGGGGCTATGTGATGTCGTGGAGTTCAAATCTGAAGACAAGCAGGGGCACTATGAATCTCTGTTATGCACATCGGAAACTTGTTTGCTGTGTTAGAGATAGTTGTTTGATGTCAAAAATGAAGTTTGGCTCTGATATTATGTTAAATATAGTAAACATATTAGCCCAATAAAGTTAATAAACTTGAGTTTGACTTGTGTATTAGACATAGTAGTCCAATAAAGTATTAACATGGTTTATTTTATTTTTAAATAAACTCGAACTTGTTCACAAATTACTTGATTAACTCTTTTATTAAATATACTAAAAACTACAACTAAAAATTTGTATTCAATCACAAATGTGTGTGTGTGTGTAATGAATGATCAGTAAATAAATTGTAGTTGAAATTATAATATATATTTGAATTATATAGATAGAATTATTTTGTGTATAAACTTATAAAAAGCTTAAAAATTATATATAATTTTTATTACGAAATGGAAATTTTTTAATATTAATAAATTGTTAATACTGATTTGATCTATGAGGAGCTTATTTACTAACTTACACAATCTAATATCAAGTTTACATAAGTATATTTGTATAAATGTATAAATATAAATATATAATATTATATACAATTAAATTAAGCCTCATACTTATGTCATTGTTTATGAATGCACTATTATATATTTATATATGAGCTTAGCTCGTTAGCTGAATAAATGAACACAATATTTTTTTTTTTTTTTGAACCTAAGTCTAAGTTTTTTTTATAAACAATTTGGTTTATTTAAATCCATGTAATAGAATTTATTTATTTTAGATTAAATGGGTTAAAAAATTAAGAATGTATAGGAATTAAGTAATATTAGGGACATAATATTTTTTTTAAAATTTTTCACAACTTATTAATTAAGTTGACAAATTATAATAATAAAGTAATATTACTTTTATAAAAATTTATAGTTGTCAGAAAAAATAACGTCATCATCGATTATGAAAAAAAATTATTAACTTTTTGTGTTTCTAGTCTCGCTGTTATATATATACATTCGTTTTCTATTCCCAATAATCTATGATCTTGCAAATTCGAACTATTATATATGTTTAATTTTATGTATAATTAATTTGTGTGGAGTTCACATTAATCATAAACCTATTAATACAAAATATAATTATGAAGCCTAAATATAATCTTAAAAGAACCAAATCAAATCCAAAGCTGTATTAAACATTATCCAATATTCTCTACTCTTTTTTCCCCTAGCAAAACTCATTTCTCGCTAGCAAGAAGAACATAAAAAAAACATAGGGACCCAAAGTGTACCGTATACGGACGGGTAAATTAATTTTTATTTACGAAGGACCTAAAATTTATAAATTCTAATATTCTTATATATAAATAGATGGGCATGGCGCGTGGGACATTGGGGGGTTTAGAGTTTAGACTCTTTACCACTCTATACATCTGGTTGGAAAACAAAGGAAGAGCTTTTAAGGGAGGCAAAAGAAGGTGAAGCGCTCACATCCTAGACTATTTAGCAATTATGGCTTTTTTGGTGGTTTGGTAGTACAAATTTGAAATTTGGAAACCCTATTCTTTTAGTGCTTCTGGTGTGGTTAGGAAAATTTTCTGACAGAAACATGAATGTCACTTTTGATTGTTGATACAATTTTTAAGACCAGACACACACAAATGTGATAGTTGAATCTTTGGTGGAGTAACTACAACATAATCAATAATCTCATCAGAATTGCACCTGTGGCATGGTTTGATTGGGTATGAAAGACTATTCCTATTAAATTTGTCCAACATAAAGAGAGCGATCTTTTTATTAATCAAGGCTTGTAATCGTACAGGTACAGCACTTTAAAGTCAGTAGTTACACTAAACAGTTAGCTTTAGGTTCAAGAATTAGCAATTATTCAATGGATATATGTTTTCTTTTTATGCACTTCAAAGGAAAAAAAAAAAAAAAAAAAAAAACGATGACAATATCTTTTCATTTATATACATCGGTATAAAGTTGAGAGCAAAAAGATTAAAACCTTGAGTGTTTTTGCTGAAAATATCAAAAAATATCAATTAAGTATATGATTTCAAGAAATTATTTGAATTATATAAAGATTTCGTCATAAAATTCCATCTACACACCACCTTATAATATTTTTTCATGTAAGATTTTTAAAATTCATGGAATACATCCTTAATATAAATATCAATTTTCCCGAAGAATAAGAAGAGAGACCAAGCATTGAATACATCAATAAAAGTGAGACTAAACATTGAAGGGAAATGGCAAGCAACAAAAGTCCATGTTCCTACATGTTCTCACAATTATTGTCGTTTTTCATAACCGTCTCAACCTTTCACATGGCCTTAGCAAACAATTCTTCTAGCCACATCTATATCGAAAGAGCTTGTAATTCAAGCACATTCCTAAATGCTTAGAACTTGGAAGTTTTGGAAGGACCACCTTAATGAGTATGCTCACAATGGCTTCGGTCCCATCCATAAGTAAGATCTGTCTTCTTGGTTCCCTATAAATAATTGCTCATAACTTCCCGTGCAAAAACTATAAAATTGTGGGTAGTATGATCAATGGGTAGAGAGCATGTGAAAAGTAGAAGAAAAACACTTTACCCCTCTCTTTGTTTCTACTTTCTGCTACATGTAGAAGGGTTCTTAGCCGTGCGGATCATTCGTATTGCTCTAAGTAACAAGTGCCGCCGAAGTAAAAACATAAAAGTGTTGTTGGTAATGTCAAAAAATTTGTTGAATTGATCCTAAAGTTACATACTAGTTTTCTTTTATTTCTATTATTATAACAGTTTCTTGACAAAATTTCTTTAACAATTGCGTCAAATCACCGTCTGTTGGTGATTGATATAGGTAATAGGTGACAACGACTGTGCGAGTGTTGTAGAACTTCATAGTGTTACCATCATTGTGGGATCCAGATTCCGTACAATTCCCATATACAATTACTTTCACTACTCTCACAAAAAAAGTTACCCTACCTAAATTTACATCAATTTTTCACAATCATCTTATTTAGCATATTAAGACTAATTGTTTGTCAACTTCATATTAATCAACTAAGTTTTTTTTCCACCACTCATAGTCAACCATGTCGGATAGTTATGAAAGTCAATGTAGAATTGATTGTGATCATACAATTTTTCCGCTAAATTTTTCATTGAATGGTTGAGATTGTCAATTATTTTTCTTAACTCTCAATCTCAGGCTCTTGGCCTTTAAGAGCAATTGCTCATGGTTCAATACCTCTCAATATATCTTAATGAATAGTTAGATTTTAAGAGAAATTGAATTTAAGTGGTACTGTAATTGATTTAGTCTTAGGTTAGTGTTACATTAGGCATTAGCTTAAAAAGTCAGTTTTTTTTTTTTATTATTTAACTTATTTTTGCTACTATTCATGAGTCTCATTTCACTCTTTGGTACTGTTATTCATGTACCTCACTGTACTATTTCAATTACCTTTTAGCTTTATTTACAGTATAGTGAAACTTATGAATAGTACCAAAAAGTGTAGTGAGACCTATAAATAGTAGCAAAAATAAGCTTAAATTTTCAGCTTGTCCAAATGCACACTTAGTTAGAAATATTACATTCCTGATACAGGAATATTACATTACTAATTTAGTCTTGCCTAGCCTTTCAAGAGGGCCAAAAACCCTAAGATAAATCCCCTCATTCCCATGGTCTTGGTAGAGGGAATAACCCCTCTCTAAATGCAAGAGACAAAACCTAGCCAACCCAAAAGGAAAACCTAAAACCCCTCCCATGTATAATTTGAAAATCACTTGGAAAAGATCTCTCATTTTCCCCATTTTCTCAAACGCAAGATAGCAACTATTTCACCCCCTCAAACAAAACCAAAACCCAGAAAAATCACCTACTCGAAAACCCTATATAGTAGTCATTTCCCTCCAAAGCTTCAAAACAAGAAAACCATGAAAGAAAGTCTTTGCCTAGCCCAAAAACATAAAAAGAAAGGAAACCCATCCCTAGACTGGTGCTAGACATATGCGTGAGATTATTCCCAAATATAAGCAAATTCTTGAATCTAGCTCTTGTTCAATCGCGAAGACCTAATTTTATTAATTAAAAAATAATATCAATTAGATATAGATGATCAATCACAAATCAAATCCCGATAATTGGTAGCAACTCCATTTTTTTAAAAGAAATCCCCCAGCGATACTAGTGCATGTTCTGGTCACATTCTCACATTTAAGCACACGTGTTAAAAGATGAAGTTCCTAACAGTAACTACCAAACAATGCCGTTTTAGACTTATGTTTATTTCTAACTCTATACAGCATCGTTTGGTTTAGTAAAGTGGTTGTTATGTTTGTGACACAAACGACAACATTTTGAATTAAAGCTACAACACCGTATTGGCAACACGAGCAGCCTAGTCTTATTTTATTTCCTCTGTTCTTCTTCCCCTTCTCCAAACTTCCAAATATTTCCAAGCTTAGATATTTTCCCTATAAAGATATTTTAGCAAATTATGTGCGACATATTTAGAGTTAGAGTAACAGATTATAGTTTGTTAGAAGGAATCCAATGTGTATAGCTCTCTTGTATTCATTTAGTGGTAGAGTGCTTCAGATTGTATTTCTCTCAAATATAAAGTTTTATACTTTTCTCTTTACTGCTTTCATGTGTGTCCTCCATTGAAGAACCTTGTTTTCTTTCAATTTTCACCTTCTACGTTTCCATGCTTAATGGGATCAATCACGAAAGCAAACCTCTCGCTCCCTCTCAAAGGGCAAGGTCCTAACATTGACATATTGCATTAACAATAATTAGTTGTAATAACTTATAGTTTTTTGTTGCAATAGATGCCTTAATAACTTACTGCATTAGACAAATTTGGTGCAATAATTTAAAACAAATAAATCATAGTCATAATTGAATACCAATTATTTTTGCAATATATTGCAACGAAAATCTTGAAATGTTAATTTATTGCAATGAAGATATCATTGCAATAACTTAATAGCAATATTGTGCAATATTACAATGAAAAACATGAAAGCAATAAAAAAATTACAACAAAAATATCGTTGCAATGATGGGAAAGGTCATAGGCCCATTCCAAAGTTGGGCCGAAGAGATGAGGAGGCCCATTCTAGAGAATATGCTCAGCACAAGGATGGGCAAAGTAGGAGAAGACCCAACATTTAGATCCATGACCTTAGCCGAAGACACGAGGAGGCCCGAAGATGAACTTACGTCCAAGCACCTAACTGGTGTCAAGCACAAATTACTAAGCAATCCTCTCAATGTCAAAAGGCTGGGTCCCACTTCTGATAATTGATTTGATAGGCAAGAACAATGCTTTAGACCCAAATGATCACTTTGACCCCTGAATCAGTGGGTCTTACACTCGTGCGGAAGATTCTATCATCATGAGGACACCATCAACAATAGACTATAAAAGGGGAAGGAGGTTATGGTATTGGGAGTTGGAAAAATTGGGGTGAGAAACATGAGAAAAAGGAGAGAGCACATTATCCTTGGGAATTAAGGTCCTACTCGGAACTCAGAAGGGAAAGTTCAGTCGATGAGTTGTGTTATTGGCCAGAAACTCATGGTGTAGTTATAGATCAATAGGAAGGCCCAATCCATCATAGCGACAAACTATTCTTGAGATCTCCCATTGTGTGCCAAGAACGTCAAAAAATAACAAATTAATTGAGGACTTGGGCCCAAGTCTTTGGGCCTAAAGCACTACAGTTGCAATAACTTAAACAAAAAAAAGAAAATAAAATCATTTTTTAGGGGCTGGGGCAGAGCATGGTTCAACGTTTGTTGCTCTTAACAAACATATGCTAAAATTATAGTTAAATTATATCATTTGAGTTAATTAGATGCAACGATTTCATTTATAAACTTATAAAAATTAATTAGATTCACCAACCTAGTATTGTTAAAATTATATATATATATATATATATATATATATATATATATATATATATATATATATATATATATATTTTAGAATATAAGCACAAAGGGCTTAGGCCCATTGTTCTAAGTTTCTTGTACTACACTTAGTATCCTTGTACAACACACATTGTCTACCTATTTATAAGGAAAACCATTGTACTTTATTTTACACAGTTTAATGCACGGTCTTTCAAACCTTTTTAGCATCTAGTACTTCTAAAATACACTATTTGACATTATCAATAAATTATAAATAACAATAATTTGATATCTTATGAACATATTTACAATCTTACGCAATCCAATCAAGAATCTATATAAGTATATTGTAGATGCTCATTTTTTGGGAAGCCCAGCAAGAAGAAGAAACCCAACAACGTGGGCAGAAGAGAGTTGGATAGAAAAGTTATTAAGCCCAAGCGGTAGGAATATGGATCATAGGTCCATAAAGCAAACAAATGGACCTTGAGGAAGCAAATGGGCCTAAAAAGGCCCGAAAAAAGAGAAGTAGCAAACTCATGGGCAGTATGGATGTAGAAAAAGTGAGAATGGGTCACAGCTGCCACAGCAAGCCCAAAGTAATGTAAATAAAAAAAAGTAAGGGACAATGGAGAGTCCATAAGCCCCAAGGATGAAGTATAAAATAATTTGCCCAGGGAAGCCCAAGGATTTAGTAAAAGCTCATGAGAAGCACAGAATTAGAAGGGGTAAGGATGCCCCCAAGAATGCCCAAAAAGAAGTAAACGGGACACAAGATCCATTTCTTTTTTCTGAAAAACTTCTTTTTGGATGAGAATGTAACATCACAGTAAGAATAACAGAATGATGTGGCAGGAAGTAACAGCAAGACTGTAAGAATAAAGCACGGAGAATGGCACGAAGGAGGGGAAGCCCATAATCGGGCAAAGCCCAGCCCTCAAGGGAGCAAGCCATGAAAAATGAGAAATCAGGAAAATAGCCCACGCCATAAGGAGTCAAGGACGAACAGCAGAATGGGCAAACGGACCTTCAGACCGCGGCAAACGGATGAGCAGCAAGCAGATTTTAGACGAACATGGAAGTGAAACACGCACAAGGCCCAGACACCACTAGCCTGTACTCATCCAATACAGGAAGTGGTGGATCATAGGTCAGAGGTAAGAGGGCATGGTCTGGCAGTAGAGAGGGGGAAAACTTATTTTTATGCTTCTTGCTCAGGCTCTTTTGGAGGAAGTGTCCTGCTGGGATGACATACTGCCCAAAAGAAGCAAAACTGAGTTGAAACCACTAGGTGCATGTCATGAGAGACGGAGAGAGAGAGGACACTCACACTGTGGCAGGTAAGAATGCTACGACAAGCAAACAAACAAAATAATCTTCTTCGTCTAGTGATGTGGAGTGGCGCAGCCAGCACAAGTAAGTGGCGCTGGCTAGGTGACTAACCAATCAGTAATGGTCGGCAAGGACACTCACACTAGACAAAGACGATTAGGGCTAAAATGGTAAAAACTAGCCGCGGCAGGCATTATATAAAGAACCCTTACTGTGCACAGAAAGGGGGACGATAATAACAACCTCTAGGGAGAGAATCATAACAACTAAGCATAACACCGAGATATATATATATATATATATATATATATATATACACATATATAAAGAGAGAGAGAAGAGAAAGAAAGAATCAGAGAGAACAGGAAAAACAAAAGAGGAGAGGATAGAAATGGCAGGCCTGCACCGAATAGGATGATTTCCCTCTCTCCCTCTCAAACCATGCTCTCTGCTAAAGGCAAGAGACTTATCTGGGCACAAGTCATTTAGGCCCATTCCCTCAAAGCAGTTAATTTTCTTCACCGGAGAGATTATTCGCATTGAGAAAACGACTTCCTTCTTGACTTAGACCCTGTAACGCAATTAGACACAGCAGACTAATATTTCTTTTTTGATTCAATAAGTTTATTACTACCCCTTCCAAATTTATTTTTGTTGCTATTTCATAAAACATGTGTTCCTTGTAATAACCCATTATTTACTTCTGCCTAAATATTGAACGAATCTCTATTATTATTTTTATTATATCTAGCTGCCGTAATTATCATAGCAGCTTTGCCTGCCATGGACATGTGATCGAAACCTTGGCAAAACGAGGCATAGTTTGTGCACAAGCCGGACCAAGGTGGGTTGCAATTGGACCGATCCCAACTCCCTGATCCAGAACACCTTGGGCCTAACGCAGCAGGAAGCAATCCAGCCTAATACTGCACAAAAAGGCCCACCACATATATTTATACATATAAAAAAAAAAATATTATAGACACTTTAATCGAGCCTTGTACTCACGAGCTTATTCACTAGCACACTAATATGTCTGAGCTCAGGTGATTTAAGCCTAAACTTTAAGCTTGAGTTTAGCTCATTTTCCAAATAATTGAATACAAACAAGTTTTTTCTATTATTTTAATTTTCTCTGCATCTGCAGATGTCCCCTCCTCGCTACTTGTAAAATTTAGGGATCACCAAATCATGCATAGAAACAAGATATATGGAATATCATCAAAGCCACAATGAAGGCCTTTAATGGTCCCTAGTCTTATCTAGAAGAAACCTGGAGATAAATTGGGAGCAGAAAACTTGGTGAAAGTTCAAAAACCTACTTGGGTTATAATGGTGGGGTGTATTAAAGCTTGGGCGTAAACTTGGGTTATAGTGGTAAAAAATATATATGGGCAAATATATATTTGTTAAAAGAGTTCTTGGTACTGGAAGCTTCCAACTTGTTAGAAAGATGCAAAATGTAAAGGAGGAACTTATAGCTACGAATAAACAAACTGGTTCATGCCTACCAGATTACCCGAATCAAAAACTGATGGAGAGACTTACAAGACTGAGCCAACCGAGCAAAATATAGCACCTAAAGGCTTGTTTATAGCAATTTGAAGGAATGACTTATAAGACAAGAAAATATATGGGCAACAAAAATTTAAAGGAGATATTGTTACATGAAAAAGACAAGAATTCCTAAATTCTTCCATCTCTAAACAATTTTCAGAAGAGGGAGAAATTACATTGAAGACTATATACATAAGAAACCAATACTAAGATGATCCTATACTAATCTGTTTATATTTTTCCATATTCAAAGAATGAGACCCAAAAAACGTCATGCCTGCTTATTTTTTTCCTTTTTAAAAATTGAACTATTTCAAAATTTGATGCCTAAGAGAAAAATGTGGTTAAAAAAAAAAAAAGTGTACCGAAAAAAAATTTGGTTTTCAAAAACTTTCCCAAACGGGCATCCAAAAGCATATGGGCCTCTCTCTCCCTGCCTTGTCTCTGAGCTGAAGCTTTAGTGCTTGTTGGCATTAGGGCATTTGATTGGGCCGAATGGGAACCATGTCTGCAGCCCAGCAAAAAGAGTCAAAAAAAGAGTGATCTACATCATGGTCGGCCACCCATGGAGAAAAGTCAAAAAAGCCTAGTCTACTTATTACCTTTCTTGCTTGATGCTTGTGTGCTTTTACTTTTGCTCTAGTCTAGAATTCTGTCTAACAATAGCTATGGGATTTGTTCTATGAACAATAATAGGAACTGTTTTGGAACAAAGTTTCTCACTCCTGTGTGAATTTTGAAAATTTATATGTTGAATTGCATGTTTCTATTATATTGTTCGTACTTGTAAAATATCAAGAAAATCAAAAATTAATAATTATATCATCAAACAAATGTTAAAATTTTAAGTTTTTGCGAGTTAAAATTCTATATAAAAAATAAGTTAATTAATAAATAATATCCGATTTAAACAAAATTTGATGTGTGTTAAGAATATAAAGAACATGAGATTTAAGATTAGATTTTCAAAATTCACACCCAAAATAGATATATATGAAATGTTTGAAGAATTTCTCTCCAAACTAAATTGAAGTAAAACTTTGTACCTTGTTTTGTAGCCTCCTCTCAAGAATTAAGTTAGTCTAAAGAGCCCCAAAAAAAAAAAAAAAAAAGACCGACTAACCCACACTTAATGAACTTTGTGGTTAATAAACTCAAGTGGTGCTACCTCTCTCTCTCTCTCTCTCTCTCTCTATATATATATATATATATATATATATTATATGCTATCATCAAAGCATAAAATATAATTAATATTAAGAATTTGTTAGTTTTTTTTTTTTAATACAAGATAGAATTTCTACTCTGGCCTAATCTAAGTGTATATGTTTGTGAAACTCCCTCCTGGAGACTTGAACTCTGATCCTTGCCCCCCACACTCCACAAGCATTTATACCTGTAGAGTAACCATCGCACCAAGGGTGTGCTGTGGTAAGAATTTGTTAGTTAATAGGTCAATCACAAGCACAATCTCTCTCTCTCTCTCTCTCTCTCTCTCTCTCTCTCTCTCTCTCTCTCTCATTAAGTGCACTATCCATGCGTCTGCGTTTCACACTATGGGTCTATGGACACTGTTCATGGGACCCGCAATTTGGAAAAAAATGCAAATTTAACTTTAAAAGTGAGTTATACGGCACTATTTAGACATTTAAAAATTACTTTGTTACAGTATTTTCAATTTTCAATAATAAGCGATATTCAAATAGACCTTAATTTTAAAAAACAAAAAACAGCCAAAAAAAAAATCAACATTCATCTTGATCACTTGGACGGACAAGCTTTGGGGGAGTTAAATAACAAACATTTGAATCAAGATTTGTATCTTCGTATTACTTTCTATTAAAAAAGATATTCCCAATACGGTTTGGGAGAGTGTTGAGGCTCAAAACCTTCTTGCTAATGACAATTTTGATTCTAAACTTCCAAACTGAATCCATTGTTATTGCAGCCATCTCATGCCAGACCACCCCCACAGAGATTCATTAAGATTCTGCTTAGTCTTAAGAGGCCACAAAAGGAGCAAGATTTCTCATCTTCACCACCTTGTCATTGCGCATCAAAAATATTTAAAGACAAAAGTCCAATTGCAACTCTCTACAATAGCACTTTGAATTTCTAATGGACTTTGCTTCTCCAACATTTCTTCCAAAGGGGATGAGCCGTGTTTGAATTTAGGACTAGTTCTTAACCAATAGCCAGTTGGTAGACTTGGATGAAAACTTGTCATTCCATTCCATTATCCAAATTACTCTATCCTGATCTCCTGGAGTCAAAAGGAATTGGAATACACTTGATAAGCTCAACTGATACGTCATACAAGAGCTTCCTCAACTTGTTATTTGTTAATATCCTACCACCTTTTGAGTCTATGGGGCCTATTAAATCAGTGGTATGTCTCTTGACTCTTGACTCACAGACTCTGGAACCCATTGATGCCTCCAAAATTGTTTATTGTTACTGCAGTGTTACTGTTACTTATTTTATTGTTAGTTTTTGCTTTTACTAGGCAAGTCTCCTTGATTTTATCTGGAGAATGGGCCCGAGTCCTACTCATCCACACGAATCAAGGTTTATCCATTTTTATCTCAAAAAAAAAAAAAAAAAAGGTTTATCCATTTGATAGCGAAGCCAAGCTGGCTTCCTCGGAGTCATTCCTATCTTTGAGATCCTATGCTATGATAATCTAAAATCTAAGATATACCATGCCTAATTTTAGTTGGATTTTACTAATGTTTGTACTAAGAGCATATAATAGTATAGTATTTTTTTAAAAAAAATTATTGGGAATTGAAAAAGTTTTACAATTTTTTTAATTTTTCATAAAATGTTTTAAAAAATGGATGACTTAAGCCTTACACCCACTCAAACACATGTTTTTAGTTTTTAAACAACATTACATATATTCTCATACACTTTTTCACCCACACGTATTTCCACACATGTTTTCAAACACATTTTTCAAATTTTAAGTTCATGTACCAAACATTTCTTTAATGTGTGCCTTTAAGACACACATTAACCGGATCCATTTTAGTTTAGTTTTTATGTATTTATCCATCACTTCCCAAATCAGTCACCTTCATTCCCTATTTGCACATGGTAGGACCCCTTCATGCCTAATTTTAGTCGGACTTTACTAATGTGTGTCCTAAGAACACACAATAGTATATTATTTTTGAAAAAAAATTTATTGGAAATTAAAAAAGTTTTACAATTTTTTTAATTTCTCATAAAATGTTTTAAAAAATGGATGGCATAGGCCTCGTTTGGTACACTCACTCAAACACATGTTTTCAGTTTTTAAATAACATTACACATATTTCCACACATGTTTTCAAACACATATTTTTAATTTTTAAGTTCATGTACCAAACATCCCTTTAATGTATGCCCTAAAGACACATTAACCAGATCCATTTTAGTTTAGTTTTTATGTATTCATCCATCACTTCCCAAATCAGTCACCTTCATTCCCTATTTGCACATGGTAGGACCTCCTTCATACCTAATTTTAGTTGAATTTTACTAATGTGTGTCCTAAGAGCACACAATAGTATATTATTTTTGAAAAAAAAAATTATTGGGAATTAAAAAAGTTTTACAATTTTTTTAATTTCTCATAAAATGTTTTAAAAAAGGATGGCTTAGGCCTTATTTAGTACATTCACTCAAACACATGTTTTCAGTTTTTAAATTACATTATACATATTCTTACACACTTTTTCACCCACATGTATTTCCACACAATAGCCTTCAAACACATATTTTCAATTTTCAAACACATATTTTTAATTTTTAAGTTCATATACTAAACATCCTTTTAATGTGTGCTTTAAAGACATATATTAACTAGACCCATTTTAGTTTAGTTTTTATCTATCCATCCATCACTTCCCAAATCAGTCACCTTCATTCCCTTTTTGCACATGGTAGGACCCCCCAACTTTTTGTACGGTCCCTCACTCCCTTATCCAATGTTCATAACTATTGGCTGAGTATTTTGAGGATGACACTCCTTGCCACTTTTTTTTTTTTTTTTTTCTAACTCTTGTGTTGTAGACTGTCATAATATCGAAACAGAGTTTTTGTCTAGTTATGTTTAAAGTTTTGTACTCTAGGAACAAGTTTCACTCCAAATATATTAAAAGCTTCGGAATTCAATTATCAATTGGAAAATTATAATATATTTAATCTAATTAATCAAATGTGTCATATGCATTATATATAACATGACAAATGTCATTTTTCTATTAGTAATTAGAGTTCAAAGTTCTAAATATGTTTCAAGCCAAAAATTTTCCTTGTAACTATTGGCTGAGTATTTTGAGCATCACATACTTCACCACATTTTTTTTTCACAACTATCTATCTGATCCCCTCAAAAAAAAAAAAAAAAAAAAAACTATCTATCTGATCTATCACTTTTACCCTATTTTTTTTTTCACCGCTCACATTCTCTTGCATTAAATTAGAGCTATGACTTATGGATTAATATCGGGTAGAGATTGAAAGTTAGAAACCATTAAATAAAAAATATTTTTAAAAAAAAATTAAAGTTAAGAGCCAAATTCACAAGCTAGCCCTGTTAGTCTGTTACATTCACACTCTCTGTTTGAGCTAAAGCTGCTTAGTCAGCACAAATCTATGTGCGTTTGCGGCGCGTGGCAGCCGCTGATTGCTCTCTATCTTCTAGAACCCAATCATCTCTCTCTCTTACTATAAGTACCCAATCCAGAATCCCAGAAAATTCAACCTTTGTTAAGTTCTAAAAGTCTTCGGATTATTGTATATACTAAGAATTAACTAGTTCGATACAGTACTAAATGAATGTCACTGAGTTTATCGAGTTGCTCCCTGGCTTGCCCGAAGAACTCGCGCTTGAGTGCTTGACTCGTCTGCACTACTCGACTCACCGAGTCGCCGCACGAGTTTGTCGCCGCTGGCGACACCTTCTTCACAGCAAGAACTTCTACTACCACAGAAAGCAAACTGGTCATACCATTAAAGCGGCTTGCTTAGTTCAGTCTCTCCCGGTTCTGTCCGGTTCAGACGACGCTAAACCGGTTGGACCGCGGGCTTACGGAGTGGCCGTGTTTGACCCGGTGAGTGGAAACTGGAACCGAGTTGACCCGGTTCCTGAGTACCCAGATGGGTTTCCTTTGTTCTGTGAAGTAACGAGTTCGGAGGGCAAGCTCGTTGTCATGGGAGGGTGGAACCCGGTGAGTTATGAACCGGTGAAGGACGTGTTTGTGTACGAGTTCACGACTCAGCAGTGGAGGAAAGGCAAGGACATGCCTGAGAATCGGTCATTCTTCGCTGCTGCTGAGTTGGGTGGGCGAGTTTTCATCGCGGGTGGACACGACGAGAGCAAGAATGCGTTGAGTTCAGCTTGGGTTTACGATGTTAGAGAAGACGAGTGGGCCGAGTTGACTCGGATGAGTCAGGGCCGAGACGAGTGCGAAGGGGTCGTAATTGGGTCCGAGTTCTGGGTTGTGAGTGGGTATGGGACTGAGAGTCAAGGAGACTTTGAGAGAAGCGCAGAGGTGTATGAACTCGGGACGAGTCAGTGGAGACGAGTCGAGGACGCGTGGAATGTGACTCAGTGCCCCAAGTCCTGTGTTGGTGTTGGAAAAGATGGGAAGCTGTTTTGCTGGGCTGAGTGTGACTCGGAAGTCCGAGTTGGGGCTTGTGGGATTGAGATGGGTGGAATGACGTTTTTGTCCGGGTCGGCTTACCAAGGAGGATCGCAAGGGTTCTTTTCAGTGAAAGGGCAAAATGGTAAACTGGAGAGGATAATGGAAGTGCCTGAAGAGTTTTCGGGGTTCGTGCAATCAGGTTGCTGCGTAGAGATCTAATTCCCATTAAGGCAATTATTGATACATATTGCCATGTACAAAATCATGAGCGTACTTTTCTTTTTCTTTTTCTTTTTTGAGAAAACATGAGCGTACTTTGAGAGGGAAATATTGTAGATTTTGTGGGAGGCCTGATTAGACTAAAGTAAAAACTGTAATGTTTCTTTGTTCTTTGAGGTGAGAGTAGCTAAGGTTGGTAGTTTTTCATATGAGCTTGACATTTTAACACACAGTGACTGAATCATAGAGTAAGACTAGACATAACCAATTTCGCAATTTGTTTACTTTTTCGCAACGAATGGTGGACACTTTTTGCCACTATTAACTTGTGACCCACTACTTTTTGTATGAGTGGATCACTCATAATTATGAAATTGAGCATGAAAATGGTTGTGCTCTTGTATTGATGGTTGGAATCTTACTGGGTAACAGAAGAACATAGTTGTATAAGACGGGAAGCTAAATAAATAAAAACCCATCCAAGTACCACGATTAGCCAAATAAAACATACTTCTTAGGTACCATCAGTACAATTATAACGCAACCAAAAGAGTGTGATAGCTAGTCCGCAAGAGTCTACCAAATCACCATCTCTGGTAACCCCTGAGATCAATTTATGATAGTACATCAAAGCCAAGCTACTTGAAGTCAAACTTGTAATATATTGAATTTTTACTTTTAATACAATACTGTCATAGACTACCATTAACTAATTAAGTAGAGTAATCTTGGCTTCGACTGCGGCTCCTACTGAAGCTCTGGCTTCGGCTTCGGCTCCTGCTCCTGCTCCTGCTCCTCCTTGACACATAAGGCGACCTTGAGTAATACCGCTCCCTATACCTTCTGTCTCCAGGTGAAATCGACCTACATTACAATAGGAGACATCTTCAGACCTCTTGTTTTTAAACCCATCTTTAGACATCTTATATTGAAGACGCAATAAATTATTAATAAAGTCACCACAAACCTTGAGTAACGCCTCCGTCTAGGGGAAGGTGAATAATAATCTAGACTACGAGAGTAAGCTCGTGCATAGCGTGGTGATCTAGAGTAGCGAGGTGGAGACTGCCTCCTGTCATATACCTGACCCCTGAAAAACAACATCGTACATGAATCAAAAACACAGTTGTGGCAGACGCGTACAGAAAATTCCACTCTCTTGGAATTGTTAAATACTTTTTCAAGCAGAGTACAAAGGTAAGGGTGGATGGGGGTGTGTATATGGTGTTTAATATCATATTAATTTAACAAAAAATGAAATAACCCAAACAGCCCCAAGTCTTTAACCCTATGTTTTGTTTTGTATGGAGGGAGTTGGGAGAGAGAGGATATGAGGATAAACGAACGGATTGAAATACACTAAGGGGAAAAAAAAGGAACAAACCCAAACACTCCAAGTCCTTAACTCTATGTTTGTCTGGAGGGAGAGGAAGAGGGGAAAAGAGGAGAGAGAAAAAGATGGTAGGAATATAATAAAGAATTAGCACATTCGCCACCCCTTATCTTCTCCTCTCTTCTCTTGTCCCCCAATCTCCCTCCATCCCAAACATACCTTAAAATAAACACAGTGACCTGCACATTCCTCTTTTGGGTAGATAGGTACCAATTAATAAAAAATTGACCACCCCTTTGGAAATGTTCTTCTTACACTACAAACTAAGAGAAACTCTCAATCTTCTTACACTACACACTAAAAGAAACTCTCAATTTCAATACCATCGCACATCAATTGAAAACGGCATCACCCTGGATAAGAAAAAAACCAGTAGGCATATCAATACCATTGACGACAAAGAAGCCTCACCTAACACGTTCTCTAGCCCTCATTTCCACAGGCTTCTTTCTGTTCTCCTCAGCGAATACAACTGTCAATTCACGACCAAGAAGAATCTGACCATCCATATGATATTTTGCATCTGCAGCATCATCCGGGTCTATATACTGCACAAACCCAAAGCCACGAGGCTCCCTGCATCATGATCAAATGAAGCATTAGAAAAACAAAATATATATATAAAATCAAATGCGGTCCAAAAATGCATGCTGATTGCCAAAAATCACAAATATAACCTCAAGTCCAATATGTATAGTTTATGATCAAATATCTTCTGATACTTTATACAATTCAACTTAAAACACCATGTGGCTGCTAACCTTGTGGGAGAAAAAGTTAAAATTGAGATGAAATTCTTCAAGACCTGAAATTCTTCTCAATGTATACAAACCCAACTTCCTTCGAATCTTCATCTACATTAAGAACATCTTCAACAGTACCCCTTATTTACTTGATTGGTGTCTTCAACACCTCTTATTACTTCATTGTTGTCTTCAACACAGTACTCATATTACTTCATTGGTGTCTTCAACACTTTCAATAAAAACAACCAAATACCCATAAACTGATTGTATATAATTAATTTAAAAAAACAAGGGTCGACCCCATCATCACATTCAATTGAGACAGTACGAAGACAAACAATTGGACAAAAATCAATACATGAAAGTTCGCCTAAACCTGGCAGAATAAAAAGACAATACACAGACAAAAGGTTTGCAAGATTCGCAAACCATATCAGCCAATACATGATGACATGCTTTGCTTACCCAGTATAATAATCTCGGGGCAAGTAAATGTCCTTGAGCTGACCAAACTGCCCAAATGGTCCACGTAGATCTTCTGGCCTGCATAGCATATACAAATGAGAAGTTTGGTGGCATACTTTTGATAAAACTACTGGAAAAATAACTTATTAATTTAATAATAGCACCAGTGTTAATAAAAAAAAAGACACTACTCCAGCCTCAGAAACAGGAAAGAACCAACCAATTTTTAAAAAAGAAGTAAAAAATTTTGCCCTTCCAACAAAAACACATTTATAACTTTAAAATCTCTTTTGAAGCTTGATGCTAGGATAGTCATATTTTTACACAATTGCCAAAGTCTCTTCTTCTTCTTCTTTCTCTCTTTAGCTTTCCCCATTTTTGCTTCTTCTTTTCTTTTCTGTTCTTATATTCTTTTTTTGGTTGGATAAATAACAACCTTTAATTTGAAAAGATAGCATTGGAAATTAGTGCAACTTGTTCAACAGAACATATTGATTCTAATTGACTGAGCGAGCACCCACTTGAGAAACCCATAAAGCCTCTGTAACTTTTAGGCATATTAAATGATTTAAATCATAAGCTTTTAGCAATATCAAGCATACAGACAGAATAAGGGATCCTTGAACCTTCCCATGACAACCTATTTATAATCCATATCAATCATTTAGGAACAATCATTGTTTACAAACCTTCCACTAAGAAATTTCAAAAATGCCACCCAATTTACCAAATAACTAAGTAATAAGAAAGAGTAAATTTTTTATTTACCACATACCTCTTATAATTAAACAACCAAGCCTTAGTCCCAAGTTTTTTCAGGTCGGCCACATACATTCTTTTCCACCATTCTATTATAACCGCCACTCTATTCTAACCGAAGTTATACTCTCTGTCACTTTCTTAACTGACACATCCTTTTTTACTACTTATACTAAAAGAAATGAAGACAACATACCTGCAGTCAAGGCGAAGGTTCCGAACCAAAAGACTTGTAGGAAGATCTCTACCACGACCTCCATGGCGGCCCCTAGGGCTGGGGCTACGACGTCTTCGGCCATAACCCCTCGGTGGTGAAGGACTGTAGCTGTAACTTCTACCCCTCATTTCCCTCTCCTACAACCATCAAAACAAAAATAAATTAACAATTATTTAGTGTCACATGACCATCACTAAGAGGTAAAAAGTTAACAGATGACCTCCTAAGGACATTGATTTATAAAATATTTTTAGAAGCTTTTTAAGGCAAAAAAAAAAAAAAAAAAGCAACTGATTTTTTCACAACTTTTTACATTTCCAGTGAAAGTGGTATCAAAATTTTCCTCAAATGGCACCCATCAACAGGACCCTAACTAAAATTGTGGAGCTTAATAACACAACCACATGTAAAATTTTAAAAGTACTAAACAATGTTATTCATAGCCATTTTTGTAAAACCAAAACACTGCAACTGTCTCCTATGGTTTCTCACCTATCTTTGGGACAATATTCGTTTCAAATAGAATCTTTTCAGACAATTATATTCTTTTTAATGATTCCAACAAAAATCAGTTCGAGGAATTCCAAGTTTCCTATAAATAAATAATAATTATAAAGAAAACAATCTTTAAATAAAATAACTAAACTCGATTATTACAACAAAATCAAACAGAACTCATAACCTAGCAGCAACATCGGCAACAAAAATAACAAAAAGAAACACAAATTAATTTTTAGAAAAAAAAAACGAAAAAATCAAATCAAATCTTAATTATTTTTACATGATTTACAAACTAGTTCGATGATCCTATTCCTAATTAACACAGTAAAAATTGCGATGAGTGATTTAGGATCTGATAGATAAAATACCTAATCTTCGCAGAGAGAGAGAGATAACTGAGAAGAAAGAAACGAACGGTCTCTGATTTTTTTAGGGGAACAGCTTTTCTTTCACAAACAACGGAACAAATCTCAGGCTGTGATCATATACTGATGAATGAGCTTTTCTTTTTGTTACCTATGTAAATCGGCTTTATATAGTCCGTTCGATCGAGAAGCTTCTTCTTAAGACAGGTTTGCTGCTGTACGCGCGAGACTATGGGTCCTTATGAGGTTTTCTGAAATCCAGCCGTCCAATTTGCATGTCTCACGTGTATAGATTGTGGACTGTAGATCAATTTGTTTTTGGGGATAAAATATTCTTTTAGCCTCTATTTTTTTTTTCTTTTTTGGGAAGAAAAATAATTTTTATAAATTCTTTTTTTTTTTTTCATTTTTTAGGTGTTTGTTTACATGTAAGGGCAACCACATCAGTCCGTTTAAAAATTTTCGTCTATTTTACACTAAAAGCTTACTTTTTTCTATTTTACACTACCACATTTCCAAAACAGCTACATCAATTTATCTATTTTGTCCATCTATTCTAATTAAATAATATTATTTATTATTTTATTATTATTATTTATTAATACTCACTCTCTCACCGATTCCTCTACAAGTCTACATATTTACTTTTTCAGCTCTCTAAAAAAAAAAAAAAAAGCTCTCTCAAGTCTCACCCGTTCTGTATCAAAAAAAATCCTCACCCATTCCTCTCCTTCCCTCACTCTCTCCCTCACAGCCGCCTCACCCAGCCCACCGTCACCGCAGATCCAACTCGCTGCCTCAGCCCTCCACCGATTCAGCCTCCCTCTTTCCTTCGCCCCTTCCTCTCTCCTCCAACACCGACCCTTCGCCTCCCACCCCCAACCGATGAGCCTTCGCCTCCTACCCCCAACCGATGAGCACCAATCTCCCTAGCTCCGATCCACAAACACGAATCAGATCCGAGATCTCCCTAGCTCCGATCAGGCAAGACCCATCTCAGTCAGATCTCCCTAACTTCGATCAAGCAAGACCTATGAGCTTCGATCCAGTCAAGCACCGATCATTCTAATCAAGCACTGATCTGTGCTTGTGTATCTCTGTGTTTTTTTTTTTTCCTGAGCAAGTGTATCTCTGTGTTGATTTGTTTGTGTGTGGGTGTGTTTGTGTATAGGTGTGTTTGTGTGCATCTAAGGAAAAAGAAAAAGATGAGGAGAGTCGTTACGGAGTTTGTTGAGCACGGAGAAGAGAGAAAAAAAATGAGTGAATGGAAAATTGATAAAATAATAAATGGACAAGTTACAGTAGCCGTGTAAATATACACGGCTACTGTAGCTCGTTGATGAATTTCCACAATTTTGCACAACTTTACACCCACTAATGTGGGTGTTTTTTTGCCCAAAATGTGTAAAATGAGAGAATTTTTGTATTTTAGAAAAGTTTCCACCCACTAATGTGGATGCTCTACATGTAGTCAACTTGTAAAATATTTTTGGTTGGCTGTAAAAAGCTGTGAAATGGTTTACATTTAAAAATTTTAGTAACAAAAACACACTGTGATCCTCTCTCCTTTCTCCCCCATATGGTTGATAAGTTGTCGGTTCGATGCGTTGGGCAACAAGTGTCGACAATTTAGTGTCATATAGATGTGCATAAATCTGAGGCATCTTTTCAAGTCAAACAAATCTCCTTAAGTTAAAGGGCTTGTTTTGAGTTAGTCTAATACTCTAGTGCACTGAACCGATTAAGTGACTTGTGTTCACTTTTGGCCACATGTCATAATCTAGGCTTTACTAGTTTACCCTAACCCCTAAGTTAAAAACTATACAACCTAATCTATTGTAACTTTAAAAAGCAACTCGGGTTAAGGCAATTTTATTTATCCTAAACAAAATTTTGAGTTTTCGTTAAACAATTTTATTACATTATTTATTACAATTTACAAGATTAAACCTAATATTCCAATTCCAATTTAATAAATTTAAATCTCAGACGACACGCCAATTCCAAACATTTATAAATCAGTTTGGTTTGGTCATGACTTAGTTTTCATAACTCAATACTTATAACTCATAATTCAAACTCAAAACCCATAACTTATACCCCAAACCTCACTTTATCTCAAAAACTCCAAATTTCTTGCTTGATCACATTACTCACATTTTACCACCATAACTCATATTTCAGAAACTGTTTTGGTGCTTTCAGTTTCTATCATCCATCACTCAAAGTTTTGAGTTTTGAATGATGGAAACATCACCTAAAAACCAAGCCAAACAAGATTTATTCTGTGGGATCCACGCATTTTGGAAACTTAGTGATGAAAACTGAGTGATATCATTCAAAATCATGGTGATACAACTGCCCTAAGGGCTTGTTTATGATGATGCTGAAAATCATCAGTAAGTCTCACAGTCCTCTCGTGCTCAACACAACACCTGCACAACACCAAAAGAGAAGACCTTAAGAGAGTACCGGTATGGTATTGGCCAAATGCCCTCCGAAGGTTAAGTTAGAAAACTATCACAACTCTAAAGTGGCAGAGCTGGTTAAATTATACGTATCTTGATTTTTGAGGGTTTTGAGTTTTTATAGTAGTGGGGGAACCAACCTTGGTTCCTTGACAGAGGGGACATTTCCTTGTAGAGAAGATCCTCATAAATGCGCATATTTGACAAGATTCTTTTCATATAGAAACCCTATTGACTAGGGTTAATCGTGGAGCACTAGTCATTTCCGTTTGAGGTTCCTTAAGGGCCAAGTAAACCATGTGTAGGTGCCAGTGGCTCTGGCCACCGTCCACCTTAGCGTCTATCTACCTTCTCGTCTGTCCAACAAGGTTAATCCTTTCACTCATTATGTTGCCGCGTTACTTACTCTCTTCGTCCGTCACTGCAGTGCAACCGTCCAAAGTTGTTTTTGGGAAATCTGACCGTCCATCTCAATTTTATCCCCTTCAGCTGTCCCCCCACTCTATGGGTTCGTCGCCATGTTTCCTAGACGGACCTGTAGAGTGACGATTTAATTCAACTTTTTAGAAGATATGTCTTGATTAAACAGGCTATATTGGTGCATTAAATGTAGTAGGGGCACATGGCACGCTCCTATTGGGTCCCTCACTTTATGGGTTCGTCGCCATGTTTCCTAGACGGACCCGTAGAGTGATGGTTTAATTCAACTTTTTAGAAGATATGTCTTGATTAGACAGGCTATACTGGTGCATTAAATGTAATAGAGGCACGTGGCACGCTCCTATTGGTTGATTGCTTGTATGGATGCGTCCTTTCATCTTCCGTGTCATTCCCTCTATATATACTTGCGACCTGCCCTTCTCATTTTTACTTTTTCATAGATTTTTAGAACCAGAGCGCAAGAGTGCCCCAATTATCTCAAGTCTATTGGGAAAAGTAAGGCACTTGCTGCTATCTTGAGTGACACCAAACTTGAGAATGATTCCGAAAATGAAGATGACGGAATTTTAAATGCCTTCCCTACTAGTGTCAATCCTACTAAGGGGATTGTAGAAGATGTGGACGAAGAAGAAGACTTGGTGGAGTCAAAATTTAAGAAGATGGATGAACAAGATGACATCCACACAGCCTATGCAAAGCTATACAAGATCTCTAAAAAATATGAGAAGCTGTATAGGTTGGCTACCAAGAAGCTCAGTGATGTGGAGCTTGAACAGGAACAACTCTCCACAAAGTTTGATGAAGCCAATTAGATTATTGGAGCACTGAGATTTGAAAATAATTTATTAACTGAGAGAACCAAGAAGCTTGAGGCGGAACTGTTCCAAGTGAGAGCTCAATTGGAGAGGATCTCAAGTGCAAAGCTTGATGAGATGCTCAACATGCAAAAATCTGCCTCCGATCGTTCTGGTATAGGGTATGATTTTTCTTCTCCTAATATTGCTTCTTCTAGTACTAATTGTTTTTGTTTCTCCTGTTAACAATATTGATTCAGAGAACAATGATGCTAAAACTGTGATAGTTAGTGAGAACATAGACAATGGTAAATCTATCTTAGGAGCATCTCTTAAGCTTTCTAAGAAAGAAACCAAAAACCCCAAAACTAAGAAGAGTAATGCTCAAAAGTCTAAAGAGAAGAAGCAGCGACTCTGTCATCACTGTGGCGTAGTTGGACATACTTGACCCAATTGCTATAAGTGGTTAGCTATTCAACAGAGCAACAACATGATTTCGTCGGGTTACCAAAATCAGCTTTCACCCTCTCTTATTCCTCTTGGAGATCTCCTCAAGGCCCTCATGTTCCTTTTGAACTTGAATGGTTTCAATTATTCCCCTTTATCGTTGGTTCAAGGTTTTGTTCAAATGAAAGGTTCTTCCAAGGTGTGGAAGGAAAAGGGCTCCAAGTGATATAGTCACTTTCTCTCTCTCCCTCTTTTTGTTATGTTTGCATTATTTGTGTGTTTTGTTTTCTTATTTTGAGACAGTTTAGTTTTTTTTACACTGCTTTATTTCACATGTTTTTGTTTGGTTGTTTTCTAATTTTGTTTTTATTTCTTTTCATTTATAAAAAAATTTGAAAAATTAGAAAACTACAAAAACAGTGTGTGTTTGTGTACATTGGTACTTGTGTACCTTAAATGACCAATAAAATAAAGTTTTCTAAATTTTGTATCTTTTATAGCTTAGATGAGCATCTCTATGCACAACTAAGCAAGTGAGTTTTGTGACTTTTTGTTTGTGATGAGTAAGATTAAGTTATCTCTTGTACTTAACATTCGTATCATTCTTTTTAACGAGAATGACTAAAAAATCCTAAGAAAAATGCATAAATAATTATCTCACCACTGTTACTTGCCAATCATGAAATGACATCCATATGTTTTGGCATAGCAAAAGTGCAATGTCAAAAAGTTTAACATAATTGGTATTTCTTTTCTCTCTTTCATATGCCCATGCATGATATGCTTTATAAAAGAAAAATAAGCAAAGAAATATGAAAGCAAAAAGATTAAAATGCTTTTTATATGATTGCAAGCGTGTATTCTAGGAGATGTGGGAGTTATAGAATGTACCTCAAAGGTAATAGTCTCCATCAAACAGTTATGATCGTGTGTGAGTTAAATTAATTTACTCATATCCCAAATCGTCATAACATAGATACATTTATGCAATCTTGCGATGTTTTCACACACAACACACAATATTCTTTGTTACTTTTGATACATGTGCAAATACAATGTGATTTGGCCATCACAAGGTTTACTTGTGTTGATGTATGCTCACTAAACTGTCTTAACCTGTTTTTGAAATATAAAATTGGTTATACTTGTTTAGTGTGTGAGTGTGTGTGTGTTTTGAATCTACATGCATGACAATTTTCTTGATTGAAAGATGTTTTTTTAGAGATTAAAATGTTGGTTGAATCTTTGGTTGAGTTGCATGTTTGATTGCATTTATGTTTGTGTTTTTCTCTTCTTGAAAAACTGTTTTCAAAGCAATCTTGACAGCTCCTCGACACCTCTCGACAGCTAGGCTATCTATCGAGACCCTTCAGTTTTTCTTCATCGCATTCTTGATAGCTCTCGATAGCTAGCTCGATTAGTCGAGAAACTTTCTGTCTCATCGATAACTTCTCGATAGCTACCTCAATCCACCGAGCTTCTTTGTTGAAAAAGTCTTATCAGATCATCGATAGATGGTTCGATAGCTAAAATGCGCATTTTTAAACCTCGATAGCTCCTCAATAGCTCTCGATCGATCGAGGTTTATGCAGTTCCAATATATATGCGTCTAGCGATTTCATATCCATTCTTCTCGTTTTCTTTCGACTGCTTTAAGTCTTTTCAACTCCCAAACACCTCTCACTCACTTCAAACTTCATTCTCATGCTTTCTTCAACCTTAATCTTGCTTTTCTTCACTGGTAAGGTCTTTAATCCCTCTCTTCATCATACATTTCATATGTTTGACCTAACTTTTGGGATTTTTGGAAAGTTTTGAGATTTTGCAAAATCAATGAAGTTTATGCTCAATTTTTGGGATGGGTTTTGTCAAAATGATCTTTAAACTTCATGCATTACATCACGTGTGCATTATAACAATGTTTCATGCATTTTAGATGTGTGTTTACTTTGTTGCTATGCTGTGTGCTGGTGGGTTTGGATTGGGCTGAGCCTATGATAAATTTATTTTAGCATGTCACATGTTCATGCATTCTCATGCATACATACCTTCAATTCTATATATTTTGATATATATATGTGTTGCTTGGTACTTTTCTGATTATCTCCCTCTCTTCCTCTCTTTCTCTCATTCTTCGTTAGTTGCATCATGACATCTAAATGTAAATCTATTCCGTCTCGGAACCCTCTTTGTTTCCGGACATCTTCATCTTCTTCTCCTTCTGACCCCACTCATTTTCACTTGCGGTTCTGTGATGAGAAGGTCAAATTGGACTTCTTTGAGAACTTTTCACGACGAGGCATTCATTTGGAACGCCAAGTCATTCTGTTTGACTTTTTTGACACTGATCTACCCACTGTCATCCACAGTAGGGGTTGGGAGTCGCTTTGTGGCATTCTGGTCACGTGCCCTTCCGTGATCATACATAAGTTCTACTCCAATATGCACAGAGTTGTCTATTTTATACCCCAGTTTGTCACTCGCGTTCTGGATATACGCATGTTAGTTACTCTAGGTATTGTATTCGAGGTACTCCACGTTCTTAGGGTAGCACATCCTGACTATCTTGGTTATGAGCGTCTGAGGACAGTGTTCAAAGACGAACTCTCGTCTCGTTTCTGTGAGACACCTTCTTCTTGGGGTGACCGTCAGTACACCCGTTGTTCGGTCTTTGCTAAAGGTCTCAGGTTCCTTAACATGGTCAGGACCTTTGTTCTCCATCCTCTCTCTCACTATAACACTATCATAGAGCATCGTGCTTGATTTTTGTTATCCCTCATTGAGGATTTTACCATAGATTTTTCTTCTCATTTCATACTATCCCTCATAGATGTGTATAGGGACACAGCGACCCGTGATAAGCTCATCTTCCCTTTGGCTATCACGCGGCTCCTTTGTCATCTCTCTGTCTCCTATCCTAAGTCTCCTGACTTCTCGTTCATGTGTGCCATTGATACCGCTACCGTTAAACGGAGTTTTGCATAGCTTCGCTCGAGGCGGACTCAGACCGAGACAGTTGCTCCTCCAGCTTTTACCGCTCCATCCACCTCGGCTCCTTCATCTTTAGCGGGTGGAGTGATACTTAAGGCCATTATGGCACAGCTTCGCTCGAGGCGGACTTAGACCGAGACAGCTGCTCCTCCAACTTCTACCGCTCCATCCACCTCCGCTCCTTCATCTTTAGCGGGTGGAGTGATACTTGAGGCCATTATGTCACAGCTTGTGTGCATGGATGCTCGTCTTGACACACTTAGTGATGAGTTGTGTCAGGTGAACACCCGTGTTGGACGTATCGCACAATGACAGGCTATCATGGGTGGTTTCACGGTTGCCTCTTCTCCATCTCCACCGATGTCCGAGGATGAGAGTGACGATGGCTCCGACAGTGATGATGTTGGCTCGCCTAGTGATGATGAGATGTTTACTTGATGTACTTACTCTTTGTCACTTGTGACAAAAATGGGAAGTAGTTTTGGATATAAGAGTATGCTCATAGGGAGAGGGTTATTTTAGGAGATAGGGGGAGTGTTCATGAGTATTCATATTTTTAAAGAATGTAGTGAGGATTTTGTGTATCTTTTTTTAGGGATGTGGTGAAGATTTTGTGTATCTTATTTTTTTTATTTTTTTAGATACATTGTTCATGTACCTTAGATTTTGTAATCATATTGTGATAGCAAACCTTGTATTTATTTATTTTTATATATATACATTTGAGGTTGTTATTACAGTTCTTTCACCTATCATTCCATGTGTTGTTTCTTTTCTCTCTTTATACACATTTTTCTTATTTCTTGTATGCAATATTTTATCTATGTCTCACACTAAGATGTCTCTATGCGTTTTGTTTAAAGTGTTTCAGAAATACAGGTTGTCAAAGTCTTTCTTGCCATAAACTCTCTTCTTGCAAATCATTTCAAGAGTTTATGTTAGGATAGATTTTATTGTACTTAACAAGTGAATATAAGTTGAGTGATTTATGATTTCTCTCATATGTTCATTTGTTTGTTGTGGTTTTATCACAGATTGCCAAAGGGGGAGATTTTTAGGACATATGTGATTGATGTTAGGAAGATATGTCAACATTTTATGTAATTGACTAATTCTTTGACAAAATGTACTTTACTTGTATTTGAATAGATCTAGGATGTGTTTAATACTTCAAGAAATAAGCTTTCAAGTTCAAGTCTTAAAGCCATGCAAGTCTGTCCAAGGATTAAGTGAAGAAGTGTTGGTTTTTTAAATCTCGACAGCTAGTATCTATCGATGTTTAAAAACTGCTGAAACCCGTGGCTCGATAACTAGCTCGATAGATGGCTATCTATTGAGGTTTATGAAACTCAGTTTTTCATGACTATTTTTCATCGAATCCATGAGTATGTGTTTGAGCTTTTTTTTCTCACAACCCTAAACATATATAATGATTATTTTAAAGGACGTTTAGGGTTGCGCAAGTATTGAGCAAAGTCTTGTTCATGGAAATTGTGACCGAAGACAATATTTGCCCTAGTTCATCTTGAAGAAGTTGCTGTGTTTGTACACCATAGGGTTTTGTGATCAAGCAACTTCATGATCTTTATTGTGTGATGAACTGAAGAACTTTGTAGCCAACATCCTTCTCAAGTTAGTGATTAAGTCACGTACTAGGATCCTTGCATCTTTTGGTTAGTCACGTACTAGAAGTCGTGCAATACAAGGAGAGATTGTCACTGTGGAACAAGTCCAATTGGGTATTGGGGTAAGGGTTTAACTGTAGGTTAGTATAAGGTACTAGAATTCCTTTACTTGTAACCGCTTATTTTGATAATAGTAGATTCTCAGGAGTGGTGACCTTAAAATCACCTGGTGGGGTTTTTGCTGTGTAGGTTTTCCCCATTCGTAAATAAATCACTGTGTCATTTAATTTCTGTTGCATATTTAGTTATTTGGTGATTTGTTTGTGCTACCACGCTCATTGCATGTAATTGAATCTAATTAATTCAGTTGGCTAATTAATTGATTAATTTATCGTAAAGGGTCAATACGTGTTTGGCCTATCAGTTACCAAACATGATCCTTGTAGTTTAATTAGTTGGATTCTTTTAGTGTTACCAATGAAAACATTCAAGATCAAAATCATCCTCAGTGTTGTAACTATCTAATTATAAAATATATGATAAAATTTGACTACCATCAAAATTTTTAACATGTCTACATATTTTAAAAATATATCCAATGGATTGCATATTCTTTATGTTCTTAATAAACATGTCAAATTTAGTGTCAATCAAATGTTATTTACTAATTCGATCCATAAACTTATTTTGTTATATATAATTTTTGAAATATAAACATTTGATTGATGATATAGTTATTGATCTTTTATCTTTTAGAAATGTTGCAAGAATGAAGAATATAAGAAGAAAATATATTTCAATAATAGATTTGTCAAAATTCAGATCCAATAAAAATGTATTAGGCGAAATTGTAGCTATTGGTTAGCCAAATTGTTTTTTTTTTTTTTTTGGAGAGAAGGTTAGCCAAACTTTGTCCTAAAATATATATAAAAATCAAATGGAGTTCCATTAAGCACAAGTTTTATTTTTAAATTAAAAAAAAAAAGAAACTTTAAAAATTCTACAAAACCCTAACTGGCCAACACTCTTTTAACAGTAAATAATAAAACAAGGCACCCGCCCTCATTCTTAAACCCTCTCTAAAGCCCTAGCTAGAGACACAGAGACAACAAAACACAACACTTCACAACCGGACTTGTTCGTATCCCATTTTTCTGTCTCACAGAAAACAATTTCGTTAAAGATGGGAGCGAAGAAGAATTTCAAGGACGGCGAGAAGAAGCAGAAGAAGAAGATGAGCAAGTCCAATGGGGACGGCCCCAACATCAACAAGGCTTCCAAGCAATCCTTCAAACCTTCCAACGACGCCGTTTTCAAGCCCAAACTGCAACAACCCCTTCAACTGGAAGACGATGAAGTTCCTGACTTTCCCAGAGGTTCCAGTTCTTCTGATAAAAAAACGCTTTGCGTTTTCATATTGTCTGAGTTATTTGGGCTTTTGTAATTATGTGTTGTGTGCTGTGAATTTTTCAGGTGGTGGGAGTTCTTTGAGCCAACAAGAGCGCGAAGAAATCTACGCTGAAGTCGATGCAGAGTTCGAGGCCGAGCAGCGGGGGTTGAAGAAGAGGAAGAAGGGGGGTAAAAGGGTGACGAGGAAGGCTGATGATGATATCGGTTCGCTTTTTGGTGATGGAATCACTGGAAAGCTACCGAGGTTCGCCAATAAGATCACATTCAAGGTACGGAACTGTAATTGAACACCATTGTCTCATATATATATTATATTATAGTTATGTGTTGTTATTACTTATGATATGTGAGAAATATGCAAGTTATATAAGGCTTTATAATGTGGATTCATTTTTTATTCATAGAACTCCAATATTGTAAAATGGAAGATTTTAAATTTAATCGATTGATTTATTAGTTTATTTATTTGTATTATATTTGTAATGGGGATTAATTACATCTTCTCTCTCTATATGGTTTAAGGATTGGTTTCTTATATGTTGAATGTTGCTTAGCATAAGTAGTTGGTTTTTGTTCATGGCCGTATATGTGTATTCGTGGTTTAGGTCATTCATCGTAGTTACAAAATGGGAAGAGAGATTTGTATTCCATTTTGTTTGAACATTTAAAGGTTCAAGCTCTATGCAAAGTTTTGATTGTGATTGAAATGTTAAAATTATCGAATATTGTACAGCAGTAAATGTAGAGATATTCTCTATTGCTAGAGTCATTAATAAGTGCTTCATTTTGCCTGTGTGAATTAGATTTTTTGTCCACGTGTCCCTCATAGGGTTTGGGACCAAAGAACTTGATTTTGGCATTTAAGATTACATTATAATGAAATGTGAGTTTTCAAGTTAAAAAGAAGGATAATAAGTACAGCGATATGTTTAAAAAGATACGTGGCCAACAAGATTGAGAAGATGCAAAGGGACTTTCTTTGGGGAGGTATGGTGGGATGAGTCCAAGTCGCATTTGGTCAGATGGGATAAAAGTGTGTGCACCTCTGGCCAACGGTGGATTAGGAATAAGGAAATTGACTACTTTCAATAAGTCTTATTAGGAAAATGGCTATGGCGTTTTTGGGGTTGAGGAGACATGACTTTGGAGGAGGGTGGCAACTATGAAGATTGGGGAAGAGTAGGGGGGATGGACTTCTAAGTTGGGTAGGGGTGTACATGGTTGTGGTTTATGGAGAGGTATTCGAATGGTTTGGGAGGCATTTAGCCAAAATACTAGTTTGAGATTGGGGTGGGGGATAGAGTGAGATTCTGGCAAGATTGTTGGTGTACCTCTTCAAGTGACTTTCCCGGTTTTGTATGAGATTGCCATTAATAGAGAGGCCTTTGTAGAGTTTTCCTTGGCAAGGCAGGGGTGGGGGAGAGGAGTTGGGACGTATGTTTCACTTGGGATTTGAATGATTGGGAGTTGGATTTAGTGGTGGAGTTCATTTATATTTTGGAATTCAATACCCCTTCAACTGAAAATGGGGACCGCGTGAGATGGAAGTTGAAGAAGAATGAGGAATATGATATCCATGCTCATTATAATGAGCTACGAGGTCTCCCCTCTTTGTCATCTTTCCTTGGAAAGATATTTGGAGAGTTAAGGCCCCTCGACGAGTTTCTTTTTTTGTTTGGACTGTAGCTTGGGGTAAGATACTCATGGGTGACAATTTGAGAAGTAGGGGGTTTTGCTTTTGTTGACTAATGTGTCATGTATCGTTGTTGCGGGAAGATTGTGGATCATTTACTGCTTCATTGTGAGAAGGCTCATTAGTTGTGGTGTTTTGTCTTTAGATCTTTTGCGGTTTTGTGGGTCTTACCAAGAACAGTACTAAATATTCTTTTTGGTTGGTGGAATTGGCTGGGGAAGCACTCGTCAAACATTTGGAATCTAATTCCATTGTGCTTGATGTGGTGTATATAGAGGGAGTGTAATAGATGGATGTTTGAGGATGTGGATAGTTCGGGAGACTAATTGCTTGCTTCTTTTAGTGGTTTTCTGTTTGATTTGTTTTGGGCTTGGGGACTCATATCTAGTGATTCCCATTCTCTGTTCATTAGTTCTCTTCACTCTTGTGACTACTTTTCTGTTCTTTTCTTTTATTCCTTGTACTTTTTTACTTCTTTGTGCTCCTTTTGCATAAAGTAGCTTTTTCAATATAGAATTTTCTTACTTATCAAAAAGAAAAAGAAAAAAGAAAAGATATGGGACTATGTAAATAATATATGAGATTTCAATATTAAAGATATTTTTGAGTCCCTTAACTTGAACATTTTTTGAACTAATCTTCTCTTGCTTTCCCATTTATATGGGAAGACTGTCATGACATTCTTAGTTTTTGAACATTTTCTCCTGGTACACTGTACACAGCCACATCTGCATTCATATTTATGGCAAGGTTGTGATGGATTTCTGGTGGACAACACCACTCATTATGGTGTTTTTCTTATATTATTGCAACAGGCAATGATAGAAAGATTTTGAGAGACCAATCATTCACCTCTTTCCTTGATTTTCTTGATTCTTGTAATTTTTGTACTTGTTTGTTGACCCCTCTACACTCCCTGTGTACTAGGGTGTCCCTTTTTGATATCAATAAAACTTATTACTTATCAAAAAAAAAAAAAAAGAAGAAGAAAGATTTTGAGAGACCATGATATATTCATATTGGGTGGAAACTCTTGGCATTACAGTCTTGGTCTTTGGATGCACCCTGGATGTGTGCGCTTGCACACTGAAATTTCTGAGTGTGCTTTGACCGACAATGAGTGTTTCTCTATTTAAAAAAAAAAAAAGAGTATTGAAGATATAGCGTGAAATTGGAACCACTTTAAAATGAGGGCTTGGAAGGAAAGAAATAGGAGAACGTTTGAGGAAAAAGGGCTTTCTATTTAGAGAATAAAGGCTGCATTTAATAGCTCTTTATTTTTGGCTGGTGCTAGACAATTTAGACCCTCTAATTTGTATTTTAATGTTTTAAGGGGTTGTTGAGTATAGTATGTATGCTTAAACTGTTATCCTAGATTATTGTATTTGTTAAATTATTGATTCTCCCAAAATTTTAAGCTTTATGAAATGGTGAATTTAATCACTTAAACATAATTTTAACAGTATTAATACACATACAAGGGCTTTTAATTTTCCAATAAATAATTGGTATTGAGTTATTGCCATGTTGGTTTATTACTATTCCATTTGAGGTTCAGTCCTTTCTACCAAATGTCCGCACATTAGGATGAATTATCATGCAAATAGCTAAGAAAGTTCTATGTGCTGCTTCCAAGCCTTGAATCCACTGGATAAAATCCTCTTTGCAGTTTTGTATCCGAGTAGTCAATGCATTCCTTCTTGGGTGTGCCTTATGGGCATTGGTTTTGCCTTATGGGCATTGGTTTTTGTCTCGCATGTAGGCTACTATGACTTGCCTTAGTTTTATTGGACATGTTCTGTTCTTCTTCAGATAGTAATTGTTTGGAACGCACTTGCACCTCGACAGGTATTCAAGTTGGGGAAGTGCTTAACGATTGACAATTTACGAAAAAGGAAGTTTTGGATATTGGATTGGTGCTACATGTGCAAGTGTAATGGTAAATCAGTTGATCATCTTTTTCTTCATTGTCCGGTTGCAATGGATCTGTAGGCTATGGTGTTCGGATTGTTTGGAGTGAGCTGGGTTATGCCGCAATCTGTAGTGGGACTTTTAGCATGTTAGCAAGGCAGATTTGGTTGTCATCGAAATGAGTATATATGGTTGATTATTCCCCATTGCTTATTGTGGTGTCTTTGGAGAGAGAGAAATAGTAGGTGCTTTGAAGATAAGGAGATCAATATCAGACTTGAAGCTATTTTTTTTTAGAACTTTATTGGATTGGTTGACTGCTTTGCGGAACCAATCTTTTTTATCTTTTCTTGATTTCCTAGATTCTTGTAATTTTTGTTCTTGATTGTTTGACCCCTTATAAACTCCCTGTGTACTAGGGTGTTACCCTTTTTTGATATCAATAAACTTATTACGTATCAAAAAGGTGTTCAAGTTGGTCAATATTCCTTCTCACAGTAAAATACATGCATTTAACTCAAAGAAAGTAAGCAATGAATAAAGATGGCTTCCTAGATATTGAATGAGCATAAGGGTGTCCTGTAATACAACAAAGAGATATATGTAAGTGCAATGCTTGGTCTCAGATAAATGACTTTTCTCTTGAAAAACTTTAAGCATCTGGTGGATTCTTAAAATAAATGTCACATGCATTTGTACAATCATATTGACCCTATAAAATTCATGCTGGGAGCCGTAGGGGCGGCACTTTTATATTAACTCCACAGAGTCAAATACTAAATTATGAACATGAGGGATCTCTCTTACTCATTAGTCTGCATAGTGCTTTTCAAGAAAAGCTATACCAATTGCAAAAATAACGTGTACATTAGACAAGTATAGTCAAAACCTCACAGGTGAGAGACTACGAGCGTAGGGAACATATTATTGGGATGAAATATGGAATTAATGTCTGTAAACAAAGTGTTTGGATATTGAAGCTTGTCTTGTAGGCGTCTAAGGTCATTCTGACATAGTTGGCATTTTTTTGAACCATGTTATATATCAAATTCTGAACAATTTTACTTCAGATGTATGCCAGATGTATTGTTAGAAGTGGCAGTTTAGCAAGATGATCACCTGCTTTCACTGACGGGTTTTTATCATTGCTTTTCTTGAGTGCCCCATAAAACCGTGTTTTCTAAATTGTGATTAAAGTTTTCAGTAATAACTGTGCTTCTTTGATCTTATTCTAAAATCTTTGAACTTTTCAGTCCTTAATGTGCTTTTTGATCTTATTGACACCTGTTTCAGCAACCATCATTTTGTTTAAACTCTTATACTCTGTTTGGGAGGAGGGAAAGGAATGCAATGAAAAGAATTGTTGTGGATTATTCCCTCCATTCCCTTGTTTGCGAATTTTTATGGAGGAATGGAATGGGTAGAAGGAAACACTCTTTCCTCCCTATTCCCTCAAAACCTCAAATATTTATTCCCCCAAAATTGGGAGGAATGAGGGAATTGAATTATTGAATTAAGTTTAATAAAATTTTGATTAAAACTCTCAAAATACTCCTATACAATCAGCCAGGGCCAAGAGCTCTCCCAGTGTTTTAGGCCTCAAGCCCACCAGCTTCAGGTGTGGCTTAGAGTTATCTAAAACAAAGGTAGTGGGCCAAGATGATGAAAGTTTGGATTCAACAACTAATAACCCCTAAAGGCAAACAAACTTGAATTGAATAAAAGTATAAGGCTGAATGGGAGCTAGCTTTGACTTCCTCTTCTAGGAGCTAGCTGTAGTTGGAATAGTGATTGGACTAGAAGATAAGCAGACTAGGGGTCTAATAGTAATATTGTTATAAAATGATTCCGTTCTTTTCCTTCTATGTTAATTGCAAGCAAGGTTACACACTTTCCATTCCTTTATTTTAAGAATCCAAACAAGCTTACTTCATTCCATTCTATTCCATCCCTGTATGATTTACTCATTCTATTCCATTCAAACAAAGTGTTTCCTCTTGGTACAATTGGCTGGTAGATTCTGTAGTGTTATATTGTTTATTTTTTATTAGGATGTATCTTCTGCTAATGTGTGGCTTGGAATACTTTTCATGACTTTCTATTACAGGTTAAACTTCTTTTGTTTTGAAATTGTTAAAGTACTTATATTTCTTGTACTATGTATTTTCAGAATATCTCTCCTGGAATGAAGCTTTGGGGAGTCATTTCTGAAGTAAATGAGAAGGACCTTGTAATTGGTCTGCCTGGGGGCTTACGTGGATTAGTTCGTATGCCTGATGCTTTGGATCCTGATGTAAAAAGTGAAATTACGGTAGTGACAAGATTTTTCCCTTCCTGCAATTGCCAATCAAAATTTCCATTGTTTAATTAATTAATTTATTATTGTTAAATTTTCATTCCTACGGTTTGTGGAGTGCAAGTAAATAATTTTTCTATGTTCACGTAAGCAATCCTAGCATATTAATTTTTCACCTTTAACAGGACATGGAAAGTAATATTCTTCCTAGCCGGTTCCATGTTGGGCAGCTGGTTTCTTGCATTGTATTGCGGCTTGATGATGATAAAAAAGAGATAGGGAAACCAAAAATCTGGCTTTCTTTGCGTCTTTCTTTACTACACAAGGGTTTCACCTTGGATGCTGTTCAAGAAGGGATGGTATGCCTGCTCAGATATTTCATATTTCTTTTTCTCATGTTTATCCAGAGCATAGATGAATTATTTGGGCACTACTTAAATATTACATGACTTGTAGAATGAGGAAAGGCTATTTGTTTCTCTATCTCTTCTTTTTTAGTCTCACTATTTTTTACTCATCAAAAAAGTCTAGTCTCACTAAGTTAAAGCAGCCACATTTGAACTCAATTGAAAATCTTCTATAGAGATATTGTTATTAGAAACAGTAGCTGGATAATGTGATACTTTAGCAATAGATCATGCACTTGTACCTAATATCTATCATCTATGCTGTATTAAATATAGAACCTGATACTTCAAATTTGTGATTTTCTGTAGATATTGCTTTCCAAATGTGACATTCTTGTCCCATACATATGGCTCCATTTTCTTTCTGTCTTTGTTGTACAACTTCTCAATTAGTTGAGCACTTAGCTTATTTTTGAAGGTTTTATTGGAAGCATAATATATCAAGGCCTTTTGCAAACTTGGAGTTTCAAGTACATGCTACCTTTTAACTAACTTGTACCTCGTATATGCTATGCAGTTGATATGAGTCCTATCCTTTGTAAAAAAATTTCTATAATAAAAAGAAGCAGCCTTGAAATTGTTTTCATTCTTTTTCTACTTATGAAGAGAATGTAGTGTATCTAAAGTTACCCTTATCATGTTTCCAATGAAAGTTGCTGGCAAGAGTTTTTTTATTTTTTATTTTATTTATTTTTATAAGTAATAAGATTTATTTGGACTGAACGTAATCGGCGTTCTTTTAAGGGTATCAAGAAATCAACGGCCCAATTGTTAGATTTGTGCCAGTGGACTCTCTTCGATTGGTCATGGTGTTGGGGTCTTTCGGATTGTTCTAGTATTATTGATTTTCTTTTGTCTCTTGGAATAGGATTTTGATACCTTTATTTCTTTTTGTTGCTATGTTGTTCTTTGTTCACTACCGTGAACTCTGTGTATCTTTTATTCTTTTCTATTAATAATATTACTTTCTTAACTATCAAAAAAAAAAAAAAGATACCCCACTACACAAGAATTGTACAACCAATCCACTAAGAATTATGTGATTGCTATAGAGTAAATTCTTAGTTGATTTGTGTTATGGTAGGATTGGTTCATACATATATATAGAATATATATACGCAATCTTGCCTAGAGCCTTGTAGCTCGACTGTGTTTCCAATGAAAACATCTAAGGTCCAAATCCCCCCATCCCCAATTATCTAATTATCCAAAAAAAAAGGAAGAAAAAATAATATGAATACAATCTTGAAAAATGCATATATGGTGGTGACTGAATTTAGCAACACTTATTATTAGTGCAACATATATTAGCCAAGACAATCATTGTTAATGATGTAAATACATGAAGATAATGTCATCTTGTGCTTTGGTGGTATATACATTTCTTTGTTTTTGCTTAGTCTCATTCTTATGTGCTATATGATTATCTATCTGCCATCTCCTGCAATTGCTTGTATTTCAGTGTCCTCCCTTTTAGGGCATCACTTATATTATATATATGTATGTATGTATATGTAGTTAGAAATATGTGATTAAATGATTAAATTTACCATATTCCAATAGCTTGAGCTTTTGGGATAATTGGTAATTTAACATGGTATCAGATTAGGTGATCTTGAGTTCGATTTTTATCTCCTCCGCTTTACCTCCCATTTAAAATCCCTCGAGTTGGGCCTCACCTATTAAATAGATTTTGAGCCCACACGTGAGGGGGAGTGTTAGAAATATGTAGTTAAATGATTAAATTTACCATATCCCAATAACTTAAGATTTTAGGACAATTGGTAATATAACACACACACACACAAACACACACACATATATATATATATATACACGATAAAAATAACTTATATTGATAATTTTGGATATGAACTTGTTAGCTTAAAATGCCTTTCTGACTATCTAAATACAGGTTCTTACTGCATATGTTAAAAGCATTGAAGATCATGGTTATACTCTTCATTTTGGATCGCCTTCTTTCTCGGGGTTTTTGTTAAGAAATGACCAAGCTGGTAAGTTAAATACAGTGTTTCTTGTTTGTTTCATTATTTACAAATCTTAATGTCTTATTGTATAATTGAATTAATGAGTTAACTGTTTTTGTTTCTTTGCTGGCCTTTTCTTTGTTTTGGTATTGTTCAAAAGTGGTAAAATAGAAGTGTAAAAAATGTTAGACATCAGATGTCCCCATTTACTCCATGCCTGACAAAATTTTTAACTTACCGATCTTTAAATTTTGGGCTTTAGTCTAGAATCCCAACTATTTATATGTTTGCTCAATGACCTAATATAGTTGACAATACTTGAGTCCACTGTTGATCATTTGGGTGTCCAGCTGGCTGTTTGAAAGCACAGAGTTATTGGCATTATGGACTTTTTCCTGTCATTAACTGTATTCGTGTCTTTAAATTGATAATCTTGGAAGGGAATACGCCATCTTGAATTAAGATTTTTTGGGTATTTCCGTAATCAACTGAGTAAGCATGCAAATGCCACTTTACTTCTCTATTAAACCTAAGGATTGATGGTAATCATGTTTTGTATACCTTTCTGTTGGTTTGGTTTGGTTTGGTTTTGGCAGTTCACTTTTTTGGAAAATTGACTCTTCAAATTTTAGTCCCTGAAGTAGTGGTGCTTGAATTTGCTATATCACTCTGTGGTTCACTATGTTCAGATGCTATATTATTTACGTATGAAACAGCCAATGAGTAACTATGTTCAGATGCTCAAATGGCACATTCTCCTTAATGAGGTCAAGGGTTCAAATCCAACTAGGTGCTTGCCTAAGTTTCCAATAAAAGAAAACATATAAATGGCCTTCTTGTGTCGTGCTTATTTATGTTGCAACTTGCAATCAATTTCCATTGGACAGAAGTTTCAAATTCTTTTATTGCTACTTTCTGATTCTGCTTATTTGTTTATTAAACTCTTTTCTGTTTCCTATTTATGTTGCCCTAAATCATGTTGTGGTCATTTCCAGTATGCGGGGAGATTGAAGTGAAAATTGGGCAACTTCTACAAGGGGTTGTTGGCAGAATCGATAAAGTTCATAAAGTTATTTATCTGAGTTGTGACTTGGATACAGTGTCTAAATGTGTGGTATGCATCCACCTTACTTTAAATTGTGTCATTTTATTTCCCTCTCTCACAGTTTCCTTTCTAATTAGACATTTTTGTTGTGTTGCACTGCTGTGCAGACCAAGGATCTTAAGGGTATTTCAATTGATCTTCTCGTTCCAGGAATGATGGTTAATGCTCGCGTACAGTCAACTCTTGAAAATGGTGTTATGTTATCATTCCTTACTTATTTCACTGGAACTGTAAGCACGCTGTGCTTTTCTCTATTTTTCTATTTATGATGTTAAAATTAATATTTCAATTCAATGATTGTACTTTTGTTTGTAAATTTGAATTTACAGGTTGATTTATTTCATTTGCAAAATAGTTACCCTAATTCACACTGGAAGGATGACTACAACAAAAATAAAAAGGTAATTTTTTAAACTGATCTTGATGCTCTTAACTATGCTGTTTTTGATGGATCTCTTAACTATGCCGATTGTAACAACTTTATGCTCAACACTCTTGATTGCTGTTTTTCAGTGCCAAATGGAACCATGAGCTTTTAGTATGTAATCATTTTATGGTCATGAGCTATGTCTCCTTTATGCACAAATTGAAACTTATATAAGAGTTTTGGCTCATTTTAAAATTTGTGAAGTGTGAAAATTCATTGAAGCCATTTTTATTCTATGTGACATGATTGATGTGAACTTCTCTTTCTTTCTTTTTTCCCTCTTAATAATTAATATTTTTTTAAAAAATTTAAATCATTAATTAATTTATTTGCATTTAGTTCTTGATATATACTTTGGTTTGATAGTCATTGGTTCGTTTGCTGTATTGCATTCTTGGTTGCATGAGTAATTTGTTCTCTGGATGATTGACCATTTTTTTGCTATATAGTGAGTTTTTTTTTTAATATATTTTTTTATATTGGATATGTTTTTACAAATATAAGTTATGCTCAACTATCTCTGTGCTGACATATTATATCTTTTATAAATGTAAGTGTGTATGTGTGTGTGTGTGCATCTTTGGGTTCTTATTGCTTTGATTTACTAACTTTAATATCTATTCTTTTCGTTTAGGTTAATGCTCGGATATTATTTATTGATCCCTCAACTAGAGCTATTGGTTTGACTCTGAATTCACATCTTGTTCATAACAAGGCTCCTCCTTCAGTAAGTTGTGATTTGGATTTTTCTGTTCCTGTACTAGAACTTTCTTTGGAACTGGATGTGATTTGGGCTGTTTAGAGTAGGTGGAATTTGAACTGACCTTTGCAACAGTTTAATGGAGTTTAGGCACAGTGCACGTGTAATTTTTTGATTTGCATTGTAGCAGGGAAGATACTGAGCAAGGGTCTTCCTACACTTCTGTTCATACTGCATTTTTGGTTTGCAACAATTTAAGTCTAGTTTTCAAACCAATTAGACTGATTTACTAATGATTTTAGTGTTTTTGATTGAAAGCTATCCTCTAGTCATTTTAATGACTAAGAAGATGATATCCTTAGTTCCACTAGAGATTTTGTGCAGTAACTTTTGAATATTATGCGTCTATCATCTAGTGTAACTATCCATACCCTTTTGTTAAGGCAGACTGGCTTTTTCTTATAAGTTCTTGTCAAAGCCTTCTCCCTTTCTCCTACTCTCTTCCTTTTCTTTCAGAGTTCATATATGTTCTGATGTATAATTTTTTTTAATTTTTAATTTTATTTTATTGATGAAGGGGCATTCTGATGCAAGGAGCACCAAAATTATTTATGATATTGTTTTTGAATATCTAAGTTTATTTTTGCTTTTGAATTCAAATTTAGTTTTTAATGTTGTGGGTTTTAAGGGATTAAATCAGGTATTTTCATATTGGTGTAATCCCTAAACCCTAATACACTAGTTCTCTTGTATTCGTGAAAATCAGTATGTTTTAGAATAAGAATTTTATGAGTTGAGAATGTGCTACTCTTTGTTTGGTGGTGATGCCAAACACCACATTCTCTGTGCTAGACTAACATTTTTGGGTTTGATATGCAGCATGTTAAAAGTGGAGATATATATGATGACTCAAAAGTAGTCAGGGTTGATAAAGGATGGGGACTTCTACTTGAAATACAATCTATTCCAGTTTCTACTCCGGCATACGTTAGTGTATGTCAAATCAGCAATCTTTTGCACTAATTTTTTAGTTCATTTTATTTTCTCAGACATTTTACTGTATCGATGATAAATTTTGAATTTATGTTGACTACAGATATCTGATGTGGCTGAAGAGGAAGTCCGTAAACTTGAAAAAAAGTTTAAGGAAGGGAGTCATGTTCGTGTTAGAGTTCTAGGGTTTAGGCATCTGGAAGGACTTGCTACTGGGATTTTGAAGGTTATCCTTCTTCTTGAACATCGTTTTTTTTATACAAAACTAATATGTGATACAATCACTGTATTGTGCTGGTAGCAGGGCTGCAAATGTGCTCAGCTGCTGTTTGGTCTCAACTTACCTAATGGCTTGGCTTTGCCTGCCTTTTTTTTGCAAAAGCCAAGCCATACTCTTGTTTACTGGAAGGGCACTTCATTGTTTTATTTAGGTTCCTTCTGTCATAATTTGTTGTGATTGGCTTCTCTTTCTAAATTATGTTTCTTCTCATTTGATATCCAATGTTGTTTCCTTGAAAACATCCTTGTCCCCCCTTATGGTCCTAGTTCCCTATCATTTGTTATACTTTCTCATCAACCCTGTATTTATTAGATTTTATTCTACTTCTTTACCCAATCCTTTAAATGATGAGGTGACCTAGTGTACACTTTTGTCCTCATGTACTAATTTTTTGGCAATCTTGAAAGCCATTATTATTCCCTTACTCTATATTTGAAGGCAATATCTAAAGCAAAAATTAAAATATTACATGGATCATAAGGTTTCTGGGCAATATAGGCTACAATTATGTGGATTCAAACTTATGAGCATTATTCCATGTTTTGGATTGAGCGATGTAGCACCAGCCAATTTCTACCTAGTGAACCACAAAATTTTTTCAAGATAACTTAGATGTGAATTTTTTGGCTCTCTAACTGATGCAAAAGCTGTTTGTGGTTGGTATGTACTTTGCTGTATCACATTAATTAAACGTGTTAGATTATTGAATGTGAATGGTATTTTGTTGCCTACTGAATATACCAACAGCGTTGTATATATCTTACATGTCATCATGCTTTTTACCTGCGTTCAAGCTCAATCTCTATCTTTGCCTTGTTACAACTAAGACCTAATCGCAGTAGATTCAGATTTTTTATTTCTTGTTTTATCTTGTATTTTTGTGTTGTACTCTTAGCATGCTTCTTGTGGACTTTGGTAGACCCCCCCCCCCTCTCTCTCTCTCTCTCTCTTAAAAATAAAAGTTTACTTAATAGTACAATGACAACAACAAAGCCTTGGTCCCAATTTTTTTGGGTCAGATATAGATCCTCTACAAATTACTTAGGGCTAGCAACAAGTATTCTTTTCCTCCATTCTATTCTATTTGAAGTCATACTCTATGTTACTTCCCTAATTGACATGTCATTTTTTTTATTACTTCTATTAATGTTAATTTTTGCCTTCTTCTGCGTTTTTTTGTTCCCTCAACTTGGATCAACTCACTCTTTCTTACCAGTTCATTAATCACTCTCCTTAGAACATGGCCAAACCATTTCAAACAACTCTCTCTTGCTTTTTCATTGATAGAGGGTAGCCCTATCTATATGTGGATTTCCTCATTTCGAATCCTATCTATAAAATGAGTGTAGCTGAAATTAGAATGTTAAAATAAATTCAACTAACACCTAAATTGTTCTTGGCAATATGGAAGATATTCATTGACTACAAATTTGCTGTCCATATGGTGTAAGGAGGATTTTAACATGACTTTTTTTACATGTATATTATTGATGTTTTATGGTTTCATTGACTGTCTGTTTATTATTATGCAAAATGAGTTTCCCTAATCATTTTAGAGTATTTGTTACTAGGTCTTAATTTGTTGTGATTCTGTTTCTTTCAAGCAGGCTGGGGCATTGGAGGACCCTGTATTTACCCACTCTGATGTCAAGCCTGGGATGGTTGTGCGAGCAAAAATTATTGCTATTGACAGCTTCGGTGCTATTGTGCAATTTCCTGGGGGTGTGAAGGCACTTTGTCCTGTCCAGCACATGTCTGAATTTGAAATTGCAAAGCCTGGCAAAAAGTTTAAGGTCATTTCCTAGTAACATATGCACCTTGAACTGGTTTCGTTTTTGGTTTATGTTTGCTGCACATTCTGGTGGACTATGATGGGGCAAAGATGATTCATTTTATTATGTTTTCCTCCTATCAGTGCTAATTGATTCTAAAGCTATTGACTCCTTTGGATGTATGATTTTGCAGGTTGGAGCTGAGCTGGTATTCCGTGTGCTCGGCTGCAAATCCAAGAGAATAACTGTCACACACAAGAAAACACTTGTATGTTCTTTTATTTGTGAATGACACTACTAGTGATTTACTTTTAATATTCGAATATATATACGGTTTCGATCTCTTTTTCATGGGATGTCCACTGATAATTGCACATACTAGTGTGACTAAATCAGTTATGCAAAATTTCTCTGATGACATCTTGCTGCATAGAAATGTTTCTGTGAAGTAATGCAAAACCAAAATGAACACAAGGACAAAATTAAAGAACCGAAAATAAAAAGATAGAAACTCAGAAATCAACACCTTCTCTTGCTTGGAGTTAGCACCATTGTTTTTAAAACCGGACTGGATCAGCCAGTTCAGCCAGTTGACCGGGATCCGGACCCAAACCAGTCTGGTATAAACCATGGTTAGCACCAAGCATTAAAGAACACATCAAAGAGTCGGCATCTAGGGTTGCTGAAATCAACCCCAGACCATTGGAAAAATTCCAAGAGGAGTTTTATTAATTAATCAATTTGTAAAACAAAAGCGAACACTGTGTTCCTTAAATAGAGTTCCAAACTTATGATCCTATTAGGAATAGAAAATAACTTCTTACGTTACATATACATAAAAAAAAGGAATGGAAAATAACTTCACTGCCATAGTAAGAAATTAGACTCCTAAACCAAAAAGGAAAAGCAAATAACCAATTACATAAATAAATCCTAAACATTACGTGGTTGTGCTTAGGTATTCAGGCCCAACTAGTAGCAGGCTCCATCTATATGCCACTGGTGGGCCGTCTAGGTCTACTTAATTGGAGGCCTATATCTTGTGTTTACACCATTCTGTATATGTCATTCCTCTGGCAAAAAAGTTTATGTTTCTTGGCCGTGAATGCTTAGAAAGACTTTATCTAAGCTCAATGTTGTGCAGCCTTTGCTTTGCATGTCAAACAGTTGGGGCTCTGTGGCTTCATCTTTGAAGCCATTGCACAATTGTGCAAGAATTATGGCGGCTTGTTTTATCTTTGTTTGGCTTTGTGTTGGTGATGTTAAAATTGATTGTAGATTTTGTTGGTTAGTTGGAAAGGTAGTTCTAATAAGTGCTGTGGTAGAGTGCTATGGATTGGAGCCCCTTTTTGTCTTATGTGGTATATTTTGTGCGTGTGAAATGCTAGGACATTTTAAAGATGTTGAACTGTCAGTTGCACATGCTAGGGTATTTTTGCATGGTCATGCATGCTTTCTATGTACCTTTTCTATCTAAGGGCTCAGTTTCTGGATCAATTAATGTTGCCAATGAGGTGACTGTTACACTGGAAAAGAACTACAACAGCAAGTTTCAAATTTTCTCGGCAGCCTTTAGTAAACTTTTAAAGCATTATCCTGTGCCACTGTTCGGCCATAACCATCCACTTTACCACAAATCTTTGGTTGAAATCACACCATATATATTACAATATAATTCTTTCCCTGTCTTCAAGGCTATTTGATTTATTTTCTTATTTAAAAATTGCTTGGTTGGTGTTTTTACAGGTGAAATCAAAGCTTGGGATTCTTAGTTCTTATGCTGATGCGACTGATGGATTAATAACACATGGATGGATAACAAAGATTGAGAAACATGGATGCTTTATCCGTTTCTACAATGGAGTCCAAGGATTTGCTCCCAGGCTAGTCTCTAACCACCTAGATTACAGTTTTGATAACTTATCTGATAGATAATCATTGTTGTGTTTTGAAAAGTTAATTTAGTTTATATGCAAAATCAGTTCTTCTTTCTGGTGGTGCTTTATTATATATGTGCTTTCTTCTTCTCTCTCTTGATTGATGATTTCCTCCTTTTATGATGTTGGAGGATCTGGTGATATGTTTCTAGTAGATGGGAACAGAAGAGGATTGATTCTGCATTGGAAACTTTGAGATTTTTTATAGGTGATTCAGACTCATCCTCCTGGTGGGTCTTGAACACATGGTCTTCCCCTCCACCTTGCTCTTACAAGGGGAGGAGGTCCCATCTACTAATCATTGGCATGGAACTATTGGAATTACAGCATTTACTTTAAAATATTCATGTTTTAGAATAAGTAGTGTAAAACATGGTTTTAAAAACAGGACTTGTCCAGCTGGTCTGACTGGGTTAACAGTGATATTGCCAGTTTTAAAACCTCAAAAACCGTAAAATAAAAAATCTGTAGTGAACCATTGGAATCACGGTCAGACCTGCTCCACAGTTCCGGCCAGTCTTTGCAGCCAATTTCACTGTTGATTTTTCCGATCATTGCATGCTTCCACCTCTAGAGCTCACCACCAAATGTCATGAACCATGTACATGTTGGAGCACTGTTATTCTTCCTCCATCCCCTGTTTTTATCGTCTTTAAAAACTATGGAAGGCACAACTCCAGTGATACACTTTCTTAATATCACATCGATATGAAACAACAAGAAGTATATGTTCACATTTGAGGAGACATTTTCTAGTGTCTTGTCATTTGTGCCCCTCGTCTCTCTGATTGATGATGGAGTCAGATGGGTGTCTTTTGGGGAGATTAATTTGGGCAATAGGTGGTAGCTCATGCATGGTATAAATAGGTGTGGGGGTCCACTAGGGAAGATTAAATTTTGAAATGAATGGGTTCTTTTTGTTTACAGTTTTTTTTAAAAGAATTTTATATTTAGTTTAAGAAATCAAAAGCTCTAACCTTTTAAACATTATATAATATGTACAGTTTTATATGACTTAAAATAATCATACCGTATAAATATCTTATCTATATATCTTAAAACAAAATCAATATTATGGATCTTTTGAAGTTAAATAATATAATAGAGCCCCAACGACCGGAGGGAGTCATGCCTTTCCTTGGAAAAGTATTTTGAGGGTCAAAGTTCCTTCTAGAGTAGTTTTCTTTACTTGGACAGCCTCTAGGGGATAGATTCTCACTTTGGATAATTTGAGGAGGAATATTTATGTTGTCAACAGATATTGCATTGGCAAGAACAGTTGGGAATTGGTGGATCACTTGCTCCTTCACTAATTTTATGCATATAATTTGTGAATGTTTGTGTTTACTGTTTAGCTTCTTTGATGTTTCTTGGGTGATGATGCCTAAGCAAGTGGACACGGCCATGTGAGAGGAAAACAAATATGGTGTTGGTTTGTGGAAAAAAAATATGCATGTACCGGATTTGTTTATGGTCCATATGGTGTTGGTTTGTAGAAAAATATTTTTCAGGGATGACCTTTTTCACGTTATATACAGTATGATATTGGTGATGGGTCGAGGGTGAAGTTTTGGCAAGACTGTTGCTGTGGGGAGACATCTCTTGCAATCAGCTATCCTGAATTGTTTAGATTTTGCTGAGATAAGGCTCTGAGCTTATGAATTCGACTAATGGGGTCCTTTTTTGGGATGTAAGTTTCTTTCATGCTTGGGAATTAAAGGCTATGTCGAGCTTCATGGATACCATATATGGCACTTCAGTAAGGGGTTTGGTGAGGATAAGATGTGTTGGAAACCAGATAGAAATAAGGGATTCATGGTTAATAATTATTATAGTCTTCTACTCAGCTCTAATGATTATTGTTTTCCATGGAAAAGTATTTGGAAGCAGAAGATCCCCTCTTGAGTGGCTTTTTTTGTTTGGACTGTAGCCTTAGAGAAATGCTTGATGATTGACAATGTACGAAAAAGGAAGGTTTGAATATTGGGTTGGTGTTATACGTGCAAGTGTAACAGTGAATCGGTTGACCCTTTATTTCTTCATTGTTTGGTTTCTATGGATTTGTGGTCTATGGTTTTGGGTTTATTTGAAGTAAGCTAGGTTATGCTGCAGTCCGTTGTGGGGCTCCTACCTTGTTAGCAAGGCAGGCTTGGTCATCATAGAAATGGTTATATATGACTAATTGTTTACCGTTGTTTAATGTGGTGTCTTTAAAGGGAAAAAAAAAGTAGGTCTTTTGATGATAATAAGAGATCCATACTAGACCTTAAGTTATTTTTCTTTAGTACCTTATTGGATTGGTTGGCTGTTTTGTGAAACCAATCATTCTCTTCCTTTTTTGATTTTCTTGATTCTTGTAATTTTTGTACTTGACTGTTGACCCCTGTACGCTCCCTGTGTACTAGAGTGTCCCTTTTTTGATATCAATTAAATTTATTACTTATAAAAAAAGAAGAAGAAGAGAGAGCATAAAAAATGAGTATAGGTGAGAAAGAATAATGAATGTGTAGGAGAGAATTGAGTTAAGGAAACTTCTTGGAAGTTTACTTATTTACAATGGGTCCGGTTAATGTATGCCCTTAGCGTATACATTAACTATCCATTTTTGGAAAGTTTTTATGAGAAATTAAAAAAACTATCAAATTAGTTAATCACTTTTTCATTTTTCTATAAAAAATGTTCTAAAATGGTTTACTAATGTATGCCCTAGCACACATTAGTAAAACCCATTTACAATTACCCCAAAAAGGTTGGTTTTATTTTTAAAATAAAACATAAATGATTTTTTTTTAAAACCATCTACTCACTTTATTTGATATGTATTTTAAAATAATTATATAATAGTACTAATAATATTAGTAATTTTTAAAAACAATTTTTTTGTTGTTGTTATGAAACAAAATTTGTAAGCTTTGAAATTATATATATAATTAATTAGTATACGTATCTCTGCCGTGGTTGTGTCCTAATTTTGCGAAAATTGCCGTGTTACCGTACCATATATGCACCTGTATCACACCCGTATCCGTGCAAGTTCTTCCTAGAATGTAAGAAACATTGTTTTAGTAAACTTGGAGAACAGAAAGTTAGAATATATTGAAAATTGAGAGCCAAAAATATATTCAAATATAACCATTGGCCAGATGGTAGTTGAGGTGATTATTTTTGGTTTCTATGATCCATTACCTTAATGAATTAGCCAAAAAATCCGTGAAGATGACCATTTCAAGTATTCAGGCTCATTTACTATTTGCCAAACGATCCATACATGTGATCATTGTTGGCATCTAGAATCAACTATCCACAAAGGATTGCTTACAGACATGGTTTTAAATACCGGAAGAACCGTTTTTGGACCTGGTTCCCGGTTTTAGGGGGGTTCTTACTGGATCTGGTTTGTGCCCAGTTCCCGATTGAACTGGTTGAACCGGCCAGTCTGGTACAGTTTTTAAATCCATGCTTACTGAACTGGAGCAGGTTGACTGCTGTGGGAAGGTTCATGGTGACTCTTGTGAAATTGTGAACTAGTTCTAAGGATAAGTGTTTTTTTGTGGGAGGGTGTTAGTTTTGGTTTGATCTTTGGTATAATGAGGAAATTGTAGTCCTTAATTTTTGTTTTTTGTTTTTTAATTTCTCCTCCTAAAATATATCAATGTTATTAAGGATATGTTGAGACGGTGGTGGCTTGTGTGAGAACTGGTGGAAATGTTGTAACCATGTTTCTTCTCTAACTTGTGGTTGGTTGGTTTTTGCGAAGAACTGTATGCTGGTTCTCTTTCAATTAAAGATATCCCTTTTAGAATATTCCATCTCTTTTTGTATTGTTGTCATTGACTGATTGTTCCTCATTCTGAATCAGATCTGAACTCGGATTAGAACCAGGATGTGACCCAAGTACAATGTATCATGTTGGACAAGTTGTCAAATGTCGAATAACGAGTTCACTTCCTGCTTCGCGGAGGATCAACCTTAGTTTCATAATAAAACCTTCAAGGTTTGCTTCTCTACACTCTCAGGCCATCTTTCCTCCCTGTGAACCTTAAATGTGAAAGTAATACTCGAAATGTTTTTCCTTGCCTGGAGAAACCCTTAAGTCATATTACCTCATATATTCAGTGAACTGTAATTTGGATCGTATGATCGATGTAATGAGAGGTGGTTATCTTATCAAGTTCTTCTAACAGTGTTCTTATCTGTACTCTGCTAAAAAATGGTTATCATTAGTGTCTTTCCTGATGCACTGTATTGAATTTGAAAAAACAAATGACAGGGTTTCTGAAGAGGATATGGTCAAGTTAGGTAGCCTTATTTCTGCAGTTGTTGACAGAGTAACCACCAATGGTGTTATAGTCTATGTAAATGCAAAAGGTTACTCGAAGGGTACAATTCCTACTGAGCATTTAGCAGATCACCATGGTACAGAAGTTTAGCTGTCTTGATAAATTAACATTGCCATCTTGTTATGCAGGGCATCAGCATGGTACTGAATTTCCTGATTTGTGTCTCTTGTTATGCAGGGCATGCTACTTTGATGAAGTCAGTCTTGAAGCCAGGCTATGAGTTTGATCAACTGCTGGTACTAGGTACCCTCCAATCTTTGGCCATGAACTCTCTCACATTTTCTAACATCTTAAATTTCTTCCCCAAAACAAAAAAGAAACATTTTTATCATGTAGTTTCTATAGGTTTATTTTCTGCTAAGAAATGGAATTATGAAAATCTTACATTCTTACTGTTCTGGGAAATTCAAAATGAGTATTCCCAATAATAATTGTGACCATCTTCCCGCAATCTCTTTACTTGCAGCACTCATATCTTTAGCAGCTCATTTTCTTCATTTCTCATCCTCAAATAATTGCAACATTTTTTATACTTCCTTCGTTCCAAATTGTTAGTTGTCTATTCCATTTTTGAGATGTTCTAAAATATAGTCCTCTTTGAAAAGTCAATAAATCTATTTACTAGCTTACCTTGAACTTAAATAAAAAAAAAGCAATACTTCTCTTTCACTAAAGTTTAGATTAAGAAGGGTAGTTCTGAAAACTTGTACCTTTCTATATAAAGACAATGTATTAAATGATGTTCCCTTAAAAAGTTGGATTTTCTTTACAAAACTAACAATTTGGGACAGAGAGAGTAACATTTCATGAGCTAGTTCAAATTAGGGGTCTAGCTGCATCTTTAAGGATCCGTTTGGTTGGGAGGATGGAAAAGTGGCAGGATAGAAGAGATTTTAGTTTCCTCTCTGTGTTTGGTTGGAGGGATAGAAAAGTGGAGGGATGAAAAACTCTTTTATTTGGTTGAGGAGAAAAGTGAGAGGATAGAAAATGTAGTTTATATTAAAATTAATAAAATAACATCTTATAAAAATTAACACGATCATAATATTATATTATATGCTTTCATCTGTTAATATATTATATTATATGTTATTTGTATATAACAATTTAGGTGAACTTAAGGTTGGTGATAGACAAAAAAAAACCGGACGTGCTGGGTAGAGTGGCAGAATCATGGTAGTGGAAACAGAGAGAAAAAGACAGAAGTGTGTGGGTGTTGGCATGTTGGGTTAGTTGGACGTTGTTAAGAGGTGTAGAAAAGTAAAATTCATGGGCTGAAGTATTGCCCGCATAACCACTCCAGTTTTATCCTCAGTTTGGGGAGAAAACATTTTGGTGGGCCCGGGGAAAAAACACCTTGACCCCCGCCAGTTTTCCTTCCACAAATCCACCCAGCCAAACACTCCAATATATTTCTTTCCCTCCCCTCTTTTCTCTCATTTTTTTCCATCCTCCTTAAAATTGACCCAACCAAACGAACCCTAAGGGAAAATTGGTCCGTAAGCAAAGGATTTTGACTCTTTAAAGGTTTAGTTTGGGGCATTCTTTTGGACCCTTGCATGAATCTTGCCACACGATATTATATATATATATATATTCCCCCCTCCCCCTTCTAATCACTATATAAGTTGCACCCATAAATTGCATGTAAATATATCTACTGAACAAAAGATGGAAAGAACTAAAGAGACTAAAATAAAAGTGAACTAGTTTTAAAGATGTAAAGAAAGCAACCAGTTACAATAACTTGAATTAAAAACCTCCTCAAAACCACAATTTCTTGTTAACTTCCCATTGTCATGGATGTTTGTATTTCTTTTTCTTCATAATCTGAATCAATTCCAAATTAAACCCATAAAGTCCCTTCTATTGGATCAAACAGCTGTTGACATGGTGAAGGTAGCAGACACGGTCTATTTTATGCTTCTTGAAGCACCATGCCACTATTGTTTGTTTTTCCTGAGCTGCCTTTGTATTAAGGCCTAGCTTGTCCTTTCTGTTTTCTAATATTTAGCCCTTACTCATGTTGAGTTGTATTATTCAATTGATTTAGGGTGCGTTTGGATACTGCTTTGTTAAATGGAATTTTTATTATCTTAACATAATGAATTGAATATTATTAAAAAAAATTTCTCGTGTTGTTGTAGATATTAGTGGCAGCAATTTGGTACTATCTGCAAAACTTTCTCTGATAAATTTAGCTGAGCAGCTTCCTTCAGATATCAGTCAGATTCATCACAACACAGTAATCCATGTAAGTAATTAATTCTCTACTTATATGATTTGTGCTATGTTTTCTGTTTGCAGGAACCCATTTTTCAATTGGTGTTTATTAGGATTCCAAACTGCAGTTGTTTAAAATTTATTTGTGTGAACCAGGGCTACATTTGTAACTTAATTGAAACGGGTTGCTTTGTCCGCTTCCTTGGGCGTTTGACCGGTTTCTCTCCTAGAAACAAGGTTTTAATTTTTTCCCTGCCTCCATGCATTCCAGTTATATTTAAATTCATTATCTTTTTTATTTATTTATTTATTTTTACGACTTTTGTTTTAATTCAGTCAACTTTCGATTCTGCTCTGTAGGCAACAGATGACCAAAGAGTTGAGCTTTCAGAATCCTTTTACATTGGACAATCTGTTCGCAGTAACATTCTCGATGTTGGTGAACTACTTGAGGCTGAAGCTGTTAAAATTATGATTTTTGAAGCAGTTCTAAAATAGGGTTTAACTCACTCCATATCCCCTTTTTGCCTTCCAGGCTAATACTGAATCAGGTAGAATAACGGTTTCCCTGAAGCAGTCATCATGTTATTCCACAGATGCATCCTTCATTCAAGAATACTTTCTTTTGGATGAGAAGGTAAACATGGTTGGCACCATATTTATTTGATTTTCGATTATCTGTCATTTTTTTCTCTCTTTGTATTTACTATCTAAAAATATATTTTAGTTGCATACAAAATGGCTTTTGGTGTGTGCATAATGGCTTTTGGTGTATGTCTCTCCAACCCCTTCCTCCCCTTGCTTTCCCCTTATTTTATAAGTGGAGTATGCCAGGTAGTTTGAAATATTGAATAAATTCCATTTATTTTATGTGTATCCATGGTTTCCTACCTAGGGGTGGGTCCAAAGGGCCCTGCCTTGATGAGGTTCCACATCATCATAAAAAGAGAGGAAAAAGTGAATGCACTAACTAGGAATACCATGAAAGCTAATCTAGACGCTAATTTTAATGTTTGGCCTGTAGTACAGCAAATTCACAGTAATATGATAATAATTGATTTCAAGTTGTTTTAAGTTCTTTCTTCATTCAGTTTTTTCCCCATTAAATTTGTAAATTTGTTTTCTGTGTTTTTTATGAAGTATTTATATAAATTTATATAGTTTGACCCAAATTATACGTCTAAGTATGTAAGACTTTGCAACTTTATGATAAAACTAGTAATCGAATCTGTTTATTTGATGCTATTATTGCATTGCACTTGAAATTTTGTGTGTAATTGTTTTAGGTTATGGTGTGCTCATCATTGTGACCATAAAGTAATCTATTCTATTAATAAAATACCATTAATTATAAAATAAAATGTTACTATTGCAATGTGGAGTTGCGTTTATTAGTGGATGGATAGGGTGCATGGTGTTGCCAGGATGTGAAAAAGCTGATCATGTGAATTGGGAGTTTCTCATGTTTTTTGTTACAGCAGTGTGGCTTTTCTGAAAAGTGGAGAAGGTGGATCAGGTGTTGTGTATCAACTGTTAAATTCTCCATTTTGATCAATGGTAGCCCTTCTGCCTTTTTTGGGAGTTTTAGAGGTCTTCGGCAAGGTGACCCTTTATCCCCTTTTCTCTTTGATATTGTCATGGAGGCATTGAGCCGTATGTTGGCTGCAGCTTTTGCTGCAGGGCAGTTTTCGGGCTTCACAGTGGGGAATGTGACTGGTTCCTTAATGATGGTGTCTCACCTTTTGTTCGCGGATGATACTCTTGTTTTCTGTGATCAGTGGGGAATGTGACTGGTTCCTTAATGATGGTGCCTCACCTTTTGTTCGCGGATGATACTCTTGTTTTCTGTGATGCTGATAGCAATCATATAACAGCCTTGCATGGGATTCTCTCTAGATTAGAGGAGATGTCTGGCCTAAAAATTAATTTAGGAAAGTCTGATTTGGTTCCAGTTGGGGATGTGCCTAATCTTCATGAGCTAGTGGAGATTTTGGGCTGTTGGGAGTCGGCTCTTCTGCTGAAATATTTAGGTCTCCCGTTGGGTGCTTCTTTTAAAGATAAGACGATTTGGAATTCTATTTTGGAGAAGATGGAGCGAAGGCTAGTTGGTTGGAAGAGGTTGTATTTATTTAAGGGGGTTAAGGTTACCCTTATTAAGAGTACTCTCTCTAGTTTACCTACGTATTTCCTTTCTCTTTTCTCTATCCCAGACAAGGTGGCTAATAGGATGGAGAAATTACAAAGGGATTTCCTTTGGACTGGTATGGGGGATGAGCATAAAATTCACTTAGTAAATTGGTCCAAGATATGTAGGCCAGTGAAGAAAGGAGGGATAGGCATTAGGTGTTTAAGAAGGTTTAACTCTGCCTTATTAGCCAAATGGTTGTGGCACTATGGTTTGGAGAATGATGCCCTTTGGAGAAGGGTCATTGGGGCAAAATATGGGAATGAGTGGGGTGGTTGGTGCACAAAATCTGTGCCTGGGGCTTATGGTGTTTGTTTGTGGAAGTTCATTTGAAGTGGCTGGGGGAATTTTTCCAAGTTCATTTGAAGTGGCTGGGGGAATTTTTCCAAGTTCATTCGGTATGAAGTGGGTGATGGAACCCGTGTGAAGTTTTGGGATGATGTGTGGTGTAGGGATCGTCCGCTTAAAGAGGCGTTTCCAGATCTATATAATATCAGTAGGACAAGGGATGCTTCGGTCTCTGAGGTTATGTGCTTTGTAAATGGGAGAGTTTCTTGGGACATTCAGTTTCGTCGTTTAGTGAATGACCAAGAGTCACAAAGGTGCGGTTTTGATCTACTCCACAAAGGTGCGGGGTGTTGGTTCTGACATTCCTTGTTGGATGCCAGCCAGCAGACAAGGTCTTAAGGTGAGTGGGTATTACCATTTTATTTCCCTTTCTACTGGCAGTTCTTTCCCTTGGAAAATGGTGTTGCAATCGAAGGTTCCTCCTCAGGTAGCTTTTTTCTCTTGGACTGCGGTTTTAGGCAAGACTCTAACTATAGACAACCTTCGGAAGAAGCATTTTTTTGTCCTTGAGTGGTGTTTTATGTGCAAAAGGTGTGGAGAATTTGTAGATCATCTCCTCCTTCACTGCCCTATAGCCTTTGAGATGTGGAGTATGATCTTTAGCTTGTTTGGTGTTTGTTGGGTGATGCCTCAGAGGGTAGTGGATTTGTTGGATTGTTGGACATGCAAATTCAGGCGTCATCGTAATGTAGTTATTTGGAGGCTTGTGCCGCACTGTTTGATGTGGTGTATTTGGCGGGAACGGAATTCTAGAAGCTTTGAGGGTCGTGAACGGTCCATGATTGAGCTTAAGTCTTTCTTCTTTTTTACTCTTCTTGAATGGTGTCTTGTTTTACCATCTTTTTCATGTATTTCCCTTCCTGTGTTGTTAGATCATTGTAATTTGGTTTCTTGATGTTTTGCCTTTTTGTACATTTCCTATGTACTGGGCTGTGTGTTTTTATAAAATTTCTTTGTTACTTATAAAAAAAAAAAACTTGTGATGCAAATGTAAGTAAGCTCCATTTGTTTGGTCTTTATTTGCGATAGATGAGTTCAAGGTGTCTTCCATTCCATCAACCTCACTCAGTTCTTTACTTCTAGTTAAAATATATATATATATATATATATATATATATATATATATATATATATATATATATAATTATAGTGCTTATCTGCTATTACTTCTTATAGTTTTGGAAGTTTAAACTCTTTTTTGGTAAGTTAAACATGAACCCCATGGGTCTTGCACCGAGGACCCATACCCTCCACCTTGCTCTTGCAAAGGAAGGACCTGCGATTTGAGCTAGAGCTTATGGTCTCATAAAGGAAATTTAAATATTTTTGAGGTCATGGCAACTTGGAATTATCATGTAATCATGTTCTACTATCGGCTTAGTCTTAGGAATATCTGCTAGATTTTTTTTTTTGTAGACTTTCAAAAGCTTTGCCATCTTCTTTGTTATCCAGATTGCTAATTTGCAATTGCTGGACACCGAAGGATCTGAGTTGAAATGGGCTGAAGGATTTAGCATTGGCAATGTCATTGAGGGAAAAATTCAGGAGGCAAAGGATGTTGGAGTTGTTGTCAGCTTTGAGAAGTATCATGATGTTTTTGGTTTTATTACACACTATCAATGTAAGTTCTCCTTATGTTTTTGTTATTTGGGGTACTTGTTGTTGTACCCTAGTTGTCTTATCATTTCGTTATGACCTTTGCAGTAGGTGGAGCCATTGTGGAAATAGGCTCGTGTGTTCGAGCCATAGTGCTTGATGTTGCTAAGGCAGAACACCTTGTTGATTTATCTCTAAAGCCAGAGTTCTTTGATGACCACAGAGGTGGAAGTTCAAAAAGCCAATCTCATAAGAAGGTTAAATTCTATACTCTTTATCTAGGTGCACTTTACCACTTTAGTGTTTGGTGTGGTATATGTGTTTTTTTGCCTTATGATGGCCTAATTTGTTGCATTATTTTTTCAGAAACGCAAAAGAGAAGCATGCAAGGACTTGGAAGTGCATCAAACAGTAAATGCAATTGTGGAAATTGTGAAAGAGAATTACTTGGCGAGTGTTTGATGTTCTTCTTTAAGTTAATTTCTGGGTGAAATAATTCATTTGTACTCTTATGCTTCCATGTTTCTGAATTTTGTTATGCCCCAATCCAGGTGCTTTCAGTGCCAGAATGTAACTATGCTATAGGTTATGCATCGGTATCTGACTACAATACTCAGAAGTTCCCTCGGAACCAATTTCTGAATGGACAAAGGTGAATATTGATTTTAAGGGGTTATCATTTAAAGCCATGTTCATTGAACAAAGTTTGCTTGCAAACTAGTTTGTAGGCAATTGCTACAAACTCTCTCCAATATCTTTTTATTGGATGTGGATTTTGACAAATTCATCATTGGATTGCATTTTCTTATTTTATCCTCCATGCTTGCAAAATTTCAAGAAGATAAATATCAATAATTATGTCATCAATCAAATGTTTAAATTTCAAGTGTTTTTAGTAAATTATGCATAAAAAATAAGTTATGGATCGTATAATAATTAACATCCGGTTTGAATGAAAGGTGATATGCATGTTAAGAACATAAAGAACAAGCAATCTAACGGTTAGATTTTCAAAATATGTATCCATGTTAATTTTCCTACAAACTAGTAGGAAAACTTTGTCCATGTTCATATAGTTTTCCTGCCCCGTATGGCCATGCAAATTGGCCAGAGACTCTTCAAAGACTTATGGGTTCTCTGTATTTATTCCTTTACTCTAAATTTCAATCACATAATGGCTTGAAAAGGGGGACTCTCCTTAAATGTCATTCTATAAAATATTTTGATTCTTTTCGGTCTTTGTATAATTTTAATTTGTTTCATTTTGTATGATTAGTTGTTTAATTGCCAATCATTACTAATTAAGATATATTTTTTCAAAAAATACTACCTGTCTATTTGTTGATGATTGATGCTTTACAATTAGTTTAAGCAACTTGAGTTTGTTTTCCTGTTGCAGTGTCATTGCCACAGTAATGGCTCTTCCAAGCCCTTCAACATCTGGGAGGTTGCTTTTGCTTCTTAATTCTATGAGTGAAGCCACTGAGACATCCAGTTCAAAAAGAGCCAAAAAGAAGTCTAGCTATAAAGTGGGATCTCTGGTTCAGGCAGAGGTAGATTTTTTAGCCTATCTGTGATATCCTAATCATGTTTATATGTTAAAAAATCGCAACTGAATAGAACTGGGGAGTTTCTATTTTTCTTTTGTTTTTAGTGGTTTGTTTGATTGGATATATTTTGACTGAGTTGGGTTACTTATTTGCTTACTTTGTTACCTGTTATTTCTTTTCAGATTACAGAAATTAAATCTCTTGAACTAAAATTGAAATTTGGAATTGGTTTTCATGGAAGAGTACATATAACAGAGGTATGGTTGTTAAGTTATTTGAGATATTTATATGCTCAGCCTTTGCATATCTGTTCTTCATTTCATAGTTGGCTTGTCATAAATGATTCTAATTAGTCCTGTGGGCAGGTGAATGATGATAATGTTTTGGAAGATCCGTTTAGTAACTTTAGAATTGGGCAAACAGTGACTGCAAGGATTGTCTCAAAAGCTAATCGATCAGATAAAAGAAACTATCAATGGGAGCTGTCCTTGAAACCTAAAATGCTTACAGGTAAAGAATTTATAATAAATTCCTTCTAGTTGTCTTTTTTAAACCTATTCCTTTTGTTGAATTTTCCCCTTTATCACCCATTTGATCTTGTCTGGCATGCATTTGCAGTACCAAAATTTCCTGTTTTGGCTCTAATTTTCTTAATTAGCATTTTAGCTACATGTGTGGCATTTGGAGTATAAAGCATTGTATGGCTTGTGCCATGTGCCAATTTCTGGGGTATAACATTCTATTCCCATTAATGTCAACAAATTTTGTTACGAGGCTTGATTCCCAATTGCATATATTATCAGCTTGGTAAAAGCTATTGACCTTTGTCTCCTTCCATTTCCTCCGCATGGTCTTTTCCCTATTAAGAAACCATTGAACAACACCACCACCACCATATATCTATTAGATTATTTAAATGATCTGGGAAAAGAATTTGATCCCGTTGCTATTTGTTACTTGCTGGATAGTTGTCATAGGTGTATGCTTGAGGCTTTCATGTATTGTTTTTTGGTTTAATTCCATTACAAACACTTAGACCTTCTCTCTCCACCCCCTCTTCAGTAGCTGAGACAACTATAATTTCCTGGAGCTAAAGACATTGTGTATGGCTTAACCCAGATCCATGATATCATACCTTCATCAGCTCCATGAAAAAATTCTTAATGTATACACTTTCGTCTATATATAAATGTTTATGGACATATTAATCTTGCAGGGCTGATCCTCATGTTTTTTCTTGTTTAGTGGTCAATGTACTCCAAAGTGTTGTTGTTGTCCCCCCCTCCCCCCCCAGTAATATACTTAAAAAAATGTTCTTCATTTTTTGCATCCACGTTCATAAAGATTATCATACATGAGATCTGAGTTGCAATTTGAATGCAGGATCCTCTGACATAGGGGACAAACTTATGACCGAAGATGTTGATTTTTCAATTGGACAATGCATCACTGGTTATGTGTTTAAAGTGGATAGTGAATGGGTCTGGGTTGCCATATCTCGAGATGTAAGAGCTCAATTATTTATTCTTGACAGTGCACGTGAGCCTAGTGAACTGAAAGAATTTAAGAAACGCTTTCCAGTGGGGAAAGCTGTTTCCGGACATGTTTTAAGTACTAACAAAGAGAAAAAGCTATTACGATTGGTTCTAAGTCCATTTGCTCTCTCTAAAGGACATGCTAACGGTGAAGATTTAGAAGTGGATAATCATGTGAATGAGAAATGTGGAGCTCATATTAATGAAGGAGATATTGTAGGTGGTAGAGTATCAAAAATACTTTCTGGTGTTGGTGGATTGCTCGTGCAAATTGGTCCTCAATTGTATGGTAGAGTTCATTATATGGAACTTACGGAGTCATTGGTGCCTGACCCATTATCTGGATACCATGAAGGGCAATTTGTCAAATGCAAGGTGCTTGAAGTCAGCCGCTCTGTCAAAGGAACCACTCATGTGGATTTGTCATTACGTTTTTCTTTAGATGGCACTCCTAGTCAGTCTTCTGCAGAAATCTCCAACACACTGTGAGTTGTGTGATTACTATTTGCATCTTCAAAATTACAAGTTTACATTGTTATTATTAGAATTATGTGGTTAAATGATTAAATTTACTATCTCCTAATAACCTAAATTGCATAACAGTAATGTGGGAGGTAGGTTAAATTATTAACTTTACCATCTCCTTATGAAGCTATACATAAAATGCAGTAAGCCTGATTGTTTTTTGGTGCAAACCAAATCAATTTTAATCAATCTAATTTGTTTGGTTTGATTTCTCATTTGTTGGGGTGTTATTTGATTAACTCAAAATACATAGTATCTCAATCATTTATCAAGATTAATTTGACCCTTGAACTTTGATGTGAGTGTCTATATGGTCCTTGGCTACACATTATGCTGGTGACAAATTGAACCTTCTACTAGTATTATACTTTTTAAAATAAAAATTTATCACATAAAAATTCATCAATAATTTGAAATGCTATTATTACTATGTGCACATTATTCAAGTAAATCCGTTGGCTTAAATGGAAAATAGTAACAAAAGGTTTGATTTGTCACAAAACTAATGTGTATGGGGTTAATTGTTCAGATTGAAAGTACAGGGATCAAATTGACACTTACATCAAAGTTCAAAGGTGGTATTTGTAAAAATTCTATAATAATATTGGAAAATGAGAAGCTTTCTATTTCCAGTACTTTTATGGAAAGTATCTGCTTTGAAATATTAATGGGTAATTATAATGAAGCTTATCAAATTCCTTGCTCGGTTTCAAGTGTGATGTGTGAATTGCATTGATTATGAACTATACCTTTTCTAAGTTTGCTATCAGCAACAGTAAAGTTATCTTTTTCAGGACTGAACTTTATTTGTAATTCAGAAAAATTATCATTCATCAAATGAAAATCTGCTTAGATGTGGCTTATTTCAATAGTTATTGATTCTGCTAAGTGGGTTTGCATTTAATTATTTTTCTCTCCCTTACATTTGGGGATTCTTAGAGCTTTGGGTTCTTTTGTCTCTTTCGTGTAATAAGATATTAAAATTGTGGTTCTCTTATGGTTTTAATTATTATACTTGTTTATTTAAACACAGTAATGTTTGATAATTTGCAGGCATCCTGCTTGCAAACATGTTGAACAGATTGAGGAACTTCATCCTAATATGGTTGTACAGGTACTGATTTTTTTTTTTTTAAATAAAAAAATTCTTGCCCTAAGTTAATTGCTTTTACTTTCTCTTTACTAGTTGTCTCTTCTCATGTCTTACTACCTTAATTTTTAAATTAGAGATTGCAATGACCTGACAGCCTCAATTTCTGGTGCATTGTCTTGATTGCAAATTAGGAGATATTGGTATCTATAATTAGTCTGTTTGCAGCATACTATCATAGGATGCCCCTTTTCTGAGAAGCACTCGAGTTCTTACTCTGTCCCCATCATCTTAATTACATGTAGCTAATCAGATTGTCTATAGCATGCTAGAAGACTGGCTATTCCCAAATGAAAAATGAAGGACTAATAAATAAATGGAGGACCCGGCTTGGTTGGCAGAAGTTGGGACTTTTACTGTAAATGATCAACATGCACTTATTAATTTCTTGTTTAATTTTGTATTCTTTTCTATTGATGTAAATGTCTCAGCTGGTTTTTCTGGGTTTATGCGTTAGTTACGTTCCAATCATTTGATAATGGTCCATTATGAATGCTTTGTTCAATGAGGTAAGTTTAACCAATAATAATTTGCAATGTATTGTACTGCTCAGCTTTAGGATGGTAAAAATTGAGGTTGTCTAATATGTTTGGCAACTGGTGGCAATATTTGTTTTATCTGTGGGATTTAAGCCTCCTAGCAGCTTAGCAAATTTATTTCCTGGATCTAATAGGGTTATGTGAAGAATATTACATCAAAAGGATGTTTCATTTTGCTTTCCCGGAAGATTGATGCCAAAATTCTCCTCTCAAATTTATCTGATGGGTTTGTTGACAACCCCGAAAAAGATTTTCCTGTTGGAAAGCTTCTAGTTGGGAGGTAAGTCATTGTTTATCTTTTTACTTGATTGTCAAAATGATTTGTAGAGGTTGGAATAGATGCAGTAATGTACTAAGAAGCTTGAATACAGGGTGCTGTCTGTGGAGCCTTTATCAAAGCGAGTTGAAGTCACCTTGAAGACATTGGGCGCAAGCAGGGCACAAAAATCTGAAACTAATGATTTGAGAACTCTCCACATGGGAGATATTATTTCTGGGAGGATTAAGCGGATTGAATCATATGGTTTGTTTATCACAATTGACAACACAAATCTGGTAAGGAATAAATTATTCACTTAAGTCTTATCAGAAAGGGTTACTTTTCATAGTTCTTTCTAGAATGGCCAAGCCTGGGGATTTTTGTAGGACATCATTTTTTCTTTAAGCTATGTGTTAACATGTTATATTTGGTTACTGAGTCATTTTTTTGGGCTTATGCTAGGAATGTCCCAGGCATGATGGTTACTTCACAAACTGTTGTTTAACAGCCTACCAATCTTGCTTATCATGATTATTTTGAGTTGGTGGTGCATGCACCTTGTTAATTTTAAATCACATACTAGTGCTTGTACTTTCTCTTTTTAATTTTTTTGACTGAAAAATCTGCATTTTTTAGTCCTTGGTTTACCTTGAAATTGTTATATATGCATTCTGAATTGGTATTTAATTTGTGTTTGTGCTCTTTCTTTGGCTAGGTTGGATTATGCCATGTGTCAGAGCTTTCAAGTGATCATATTGACAACATTGAAACTAAATACAGAGTAGGAGAGAGTGTGACTGCAAAGATATTAAAGGTAAACATATTGCTTATGAAGAAATGTTGAAGTTTTCTCTCCCTCATTTTGGCCGTCATTGAAAATGGATATGATATTTTATCTTTAAATTTCATATGGCAGATTTGTTAGTTTTGATTGGCGGTGAATGGGTTGTTCAACCTCATTTTAGACCTTATTGGACTGATCATATATTTGTTATTGTCTTACTCTGTTACATTGTGCAACTGAAGAATACTCTGATTTCATGTAGATTTTAATGGTTATATTACTTGGTCAGTGATGTCCTTGCACATCGATCTTCTATATTTTGACCTCTTTATCAGGTGGATGAACAAAGACACAGAATATCTCTTGGAATGAAAAATGCTTATATGGAGGACAGTGATGATATTGAACTACCTTCAAAACAAGAGTCTGATGAAGCCATTAGAGAAAATGGTTCTAGTGATGACACCAGGTTGGTAACGTTTCCAGGTAGCAGTTTGATTGGGCTCCAAAATATGGATATTGAAGGTGAAAATGGAGACTGCCTGGTTCTTGCACAAGTAGAATCAAGGGCTTCTATTCCTCCACTTGAGGTCAGTCTTGATGACATAGATCAACCTGATATGGATAATTTAGTCAGTTCAAATCAGGAGCAAATTGATGAGGCAGACACCATAAATGAAAAGAACAAGAGACGCCCCAAGAAAAAAGCGAAGGAGGAGAGGTTATTTCAATTCTTACACTAATCCAGTTCCTGGTCCATTGTTTTCAAAGGGCTAGTTCTTTATTTTCAAGTTTTAACTCATTGTAACTTCAAAACTGATCAGGGAGCAAGAAATTAGGGCTGCTGAGGAAAGACTACTAGAGAATGATATACCAAGAACTGCTGATGAATTTGAAAAACTGGTTAGAAGCTCTCCTAATAGCAGTTTTGTTTGGATAAAGTACATGGCCTTCATGCTCTCTATGGCCGATGTCGAGAAAGCCCGTTCTATTGCTGAAAGGTATTCTTTGAGCTATTTTGCTTGTTGCCCTTCGGTTTTTGGACATAGGTGCTGCACTCTTAGATGCAATTGCTTATCTGAAACTGACCATCTCCCTGATAGGGGGTGCCTCCACCAAGAGGGTGAACTTGGACCTACCCTCTTTTCGTGTTATCTTGTGTAGTTGGTCCTGCTGGGTTCAATTGAATTGCCCTGTGTGACGAAAAGGAAGCATATGAACCTTTTAGTTCATGAGTTCTGTATCAACTATTCACATTAGTGACAGAAACTTGTTATGTGGTAAAGTTTTTGGTGTTAGCCAAAAAACAGGTTTCCTTTTGTGGGTACTGCTTCCTAAACAGTTTTATAAATATTCAAGATTGACTAGCAAAATGATCACTAGCCTTTGGATTTTCCAGAAGCAACCTGTTCTCCAAAGATCACTAGATTAAATGACCCTTCCTCCCCCAATTAGAATTGGGTGGTAAGTGGGGTCTTTACCAATTGAAAAAAAAAAGTAACTGGGTTAAATCTTTTTTCTTTTCTTTTTTTAAATTTATTTATGCAACTTTGAACCAAGATTGGAAATGGTTTGGTTGGTTACACTGGCAGATGTCTCAAAAAAAAAAAAACCCTTCTAGCTCCATCCATTACTAGAATGTTAAAGAACAGGCAAACAGAAACACTCCCAAGAAAGTTATGTAATACACATTTTGCTTTTGAAAGCAATTAGTTTTGCTTTTGCAGAGAAATCTACCTTTTGTTTTGATAACATTCCTTTCGTGGTGCATAATTAGACAAATTCTTTCCTTTGGTTCTGACTATATATTTTTTCTTTTTAATAAGAGTGGCACTCAATTGTTAGTAACACTTCAATTAAAGAAGAAAAAAAGCTAACCACAGTGTCTTAGAAGATAATTATGGTTGGCTAACTGTAATTTTGCTTTGTCAAACTCTTGGAATTTAATAAAGCCACCTTATACATTGGATCATGTAGGCAGTTTAGTTGTTTGGTTTCATGTTTTTGATAGGAGCAGCATTTTTCTTCCTTTTGTGTCTTTCCCTTGCCCCCTCTCTGTTTTTTTCCTTCACTCCCTGGGGTAAGGATTGGTGAAAATATAGTTGAATAAACAAGATTCTTGTAATTGACAATAATAGCTTTTTCTGGAAT